>NC_072488.1:44402500-44725681 GCF_027574615.1 Eptesicus fuscus | reverse complement strand
ACACTCAACGCAGGAGCTGCCCCATGGTGGTCAGTGCGCTCCCACAGGGGGAGCACCGCTCAGCCAGAAGCCGGGTTCACAGCTTCTCAGTGCAGCAGTGGTGGCGGAAGCCTCTCCCGCCTCTGCAGCAGCACTAAGGATGTCCAACTGCCAGCTAAGGCCCACTCCCCATTAGTCAGACATCCCCCAAGGGTTCCCAGACTGCGAGAGGGTGTAGGCCGGGGTGACGGACACCCCCCCGCCCCGAGTGCATGAATTTTGTACACCGGGCCTCTAGTAAATAATAGGAGAGAAAAGACAAATACAAATCTCATTTACCGAAGAATTCCAAATAATACATATAGATATGACGACCCCCTCAACCCAATCCAAAGGGTAAAGTTTAATCTCTCCTTCCTTGAGTATAGATTTAATTTAGTGATTGGATTCCAAATAAAATATAAAAAGGGAGAAATAGTAACTTACAATGAAGAAACCTGGCAAACACTATGTTATTTACCCAAGGATAAAGGTATACATCACCAGTGATGTAATGTGGATGTCACATACTCTCTACTGTGATGTGATGAGAAGGGTACTTCCCTTCTGTGGTGGTCTTTGCCAAAATCCTTAACTTCAGTTTAATCATGAAAAAAGCACCAGTCAAACCCAGATTGAGGGACATTCTACAAAATATCTGACCAGTATTCCTCAAGACAAGCAATGAGGAACTATCATAGACCAGAGGAGACTAAGAAGAGACATGACACCTAACTAAATTGAAAGTGATATACTGGATTGGGTTCAAGAACCAAAAAAAGGTCATTAATGGGAAAATAGGTGAAATCCAAATAAAGTCTGGAGTTCAGTGAATAGCAATGTACAAATGCAGGCTTCTTAATTTTGACAAAGATATTATGCTAATTTAAGATATTAAAAATAAAAAAAACTTAGGGAGTACAGAGACTTCTATTATCCTATATAATAAAAGCCTAATATGCTAAGTGTCCGACTGTTTGACCAGTCACTATGACACACTGACCACCAGGGAATAGATGATCTGACCGGTAGGTTATCTTGCTGCTGGGGTCTGGCTGATCAGGACTGGGCAAGAAGGGCTGGACACACCCTGGAGCCCTCCTGCGGTCCCCTCCCCGGCTCCGATTGTGCACTGGTGGGGTCCCTGGGTCTGGCCTGTGGGGATCTGGCCGAAACTGGCTTTCCAACATCCCCTGAGGGGTCTTGGAAGGTGAGAGGGTGCAGGCCAGACTGAGGGACCGGACCCCACTGGTGCATGAATCCATGCACCGGGCCTCTAGTATTTATATATTTTCTGTAAGTCTAAAATTATTCACAAATAGTCTACTTTGAAAAAAAGGAGTAAGCCCTGGCCGGTTTGGCTCAGTGGATAGAGCGTCAGCCTGCAGACTGAAGGGTCCCAGGTTCGATTCTGGTCAAGGGCATGTACCTTGGTTGCAGGCACATCCCCAGTAGGGGTGTACAGGAGACAGCTGATTGATGTTTCTCTCATTGATGTTTCTAATTCTCCCTCTCCCTTCCTTTCTGTAAAAAAAAAAAAAATCAATAAAATATATTTAAAAAAATAAAAAATGGAGTAATATCATATTGGATTAGTATCTATAATATATCACAAGAACAAAAGAACTTGTGAATTTATACCTTCTACCTCCTATTCAATAATTGAAAGAATAATCATGAGAAAAGGAAGTAATAGGCCAATAACTCTTATGAATATAGAAGCAAAAATCCTAAACAAAATGTTAGAAAACCAAATGTGTGTGTGTGTGTGTGTGTGTGAATTCCTACCAAGAAGGTTTACTCCAGAAATGCAAGGTAAGTTAACATTAAAAAATCAATATAATTCACCACCACTAATAAGGATAAAATGCATATGATCACATCAATATGGTCAGATTAAACATTTGATAAAACTTAATAATCAGGTATAAAATTTGTTGCAAAGGGAAACTACAAAAAAACTTTAGAGAAACTATCCTAATTATTGTGAAATGTAGTAATTGTAAGATTAGGAACAAAATAAGAATGCCAACTCTTACCATTTCTATTGAACATTTTAATAAAGGTCTTAAATGGAATCAGCAGTTAAAACAGGAAAAAGAAGGAATATCAAGATAAGAAAAAATAATACTGTCACTTTCCATATTTGATGTAATTTTGATAGAAAATCCAAAATAATCTACAGATAAGTTATTAGAATATAAGCTTTTAAAAAAGTTGCCAGAGCCCTACCCAGCTTGGCTCAGTGGATAGAGTGCCAGCCTGCGGACTGAAGGGTCACAAGTTTGATTCTGTTCAAGGGCATATGCCTGGGTTGCGGGCTTGGTCCCCAGTGCGGGGCATGCAGGAGACAGCTGATCAATGGTTCTCTCTCATCATTGATGTTTCTCTCTCTCTCTCCCTCCCCCTTCCTCTCTGATAACAAAAATATATTTTTTAAAAAGCTGTCAGGTATGAAATCAAATTTTTAAAAATACACTACATTTTTCAGTATCAGAAGTTATAAAATTGTGGGTGGGTGGGAAGAAATCAACGAAAGAATTTGTATGCATATATGCATAATCCATGGACACAGATAATAGGGTTGTGAAAGCTGGGGTGGGCTAGAAGGGGTCAATGGTGGGGGGGGAATGAAGGGATATGTAATACTTTCAACAATAAAGATTCAATTAAAAAGAAGAAGTTATAAAATTGAAAGCTAAAAATTATACCATAATATTATCAAAAACATAAAATATCTAATAAGTATGATAAAAGATACAAGCACTCTAAGTAAGGTACTATTAATATATCACAGAGAGAACTTAAAGGTGATCTAAAATTGGATCCACTTCTAGGTAAGATGTTGTAGGTAGCCACAGGCCAACATTCCTGATATAATAAACAAAGTTGAATAAATTATAGAAATCATACTAAAAAAATTAGAGAGCTATAGGAGCAGTCATGGAACAATATCAACTAATTAAGAGGCCCCAGGGCATGAGTTCGTGCACCAGTGGGGTCCCTCGGCCTGGCCTGCGGGATCGGGCCGAAACTGGCTCCCCGACATCCCCCGAGGGGTCCCGGATTGTGAGAGGGCACAGTCCAGGCCGAGGGACCCCACCAGTGCACAACTGGGGCCAGGGAGGGATGCGGGAGGTTGGCCAGCCGGGGAGGGACTCTGGGAGGGCTCCAGGGCATGTCTGGCCCATCTCGAATAGTCCTGATAGGCCAGACTAATCTACTGGTCGGAACTAACCTACTAGAATAAGCTAACCTACCAGAGAGTCTGTCCCCTGGTGGTCAGTGCACATCATAGCGAGCGGTTGAGCAGCCTTACCTTATCATTAGCATAACAGAGGCCTGGTACACAAAATTGGAGCACTGGATGGGGGTGGTCCCTCAGCCCGGCCTGCACCCTCTCACAGTCCTGGACCCCTTGGGAGATGTCTGACGGCCTAGGGGATCGGGCCTAAGCCGGCTCACTCCTTACTTCCTGCCTACAGCCTCTCCCGCCACTGCCTCTGCACTCGCCAGCCATGAACCTGGCTTCTGGCTGAGTGGCACTCCCCCTGTGGGAGCACACTGACCATCAGGGGGCAGCTCCTGCATTAAGCATCTGCATCATAGCGACCAGTCGTTCTGTCACTTGGTTGATTTGCATATTAGGGTTTTATCATATAGGGTTACGCTTTGATTGGCTGAACGGCCAACCAGACACTTAGCATATTAGGCTTTTATTATATAGGATATGGTAGAGGGGCAACTTAGAAATTATGGGCAGGAGTCTGGTATAGGTCAGGGGTAGGGAACCGCAGGCTGCAAAAGACCTGTGAAATCATTTGGTCTGGTCCTGTCAAAGCATTAGTGATGAGTTAATTAAATGTTTGACCTAATATAGCAGACTGATTTTTTAAAATATATTATTTTATTGATTTTAATACAGAGAGGAAGGGAGAGGGAAAGAGAATTAGAAACATCGATGAGAGAGAAACATCAATCAGCTGCCTCCTGCACACCCCTCACTGGGGATGTGCCTGCAACCAAGGTACATGCCCTTGACCGGAATCGAACCCGGGACCCTTCAGTCCGCAGGCCGACACTCTATCCACTGAGCCAAACCGGTTTCGGCAGCAGGCTGACTTTTAATGATAATTTTCTATGGCCCAAGAATAATGTTATAAATATCCAAATGGCCATTGGCAAAAAAAAAAGGTTCCCCACCCCTGGTATAGGTAGATATACTCCATTGGAAAGAGAAATCACTATAGGTTTTGATGAACCCATGGGCTGGCAAGAAAGAATGAAATCTAGCAGAATGCCAAGCTGATTTCCACCACAGGACATTTCCTTACTGTCAGGCTGGTATGGGAGGATGGGAACTGAGCCAGAAAAGTAGAGTGAAATTCTCTTGCACAGTGAAGGCACTAACAAATCAAATCCCGTTAGATAGAGGAACCTATAATAACCATCAGGCCTCCTCCTCACATTTGCCAGATTTTGAACCTGGATAAGGCAGGAAGCTAAATAACACGCCTGAGAGGGGAGAACTTTCAAGGTGAGGAATTCAGAGACCTACAAAACTAGCAATAAAAAAAATCCACAGTGGCACCCTCAAGAAGGGGGCTGAGCAAGAAAACATTGCAATCACTTGTCATCTTTTAAGTGCTTATGAGACGTTTCCAAAGGGAAAATGTAACCACAAAAATACATAGCTGTTTTCCCCTTATATTTGCCACACTGTAAAGTTGCAAGGGCGGAGAATCTAAAGAGCTGAATTCAAACATCTGAAAGTCTGAACTATGGTGTCTCACTATATTTAATTATTGAAGAATCAAAGACTTGTCAGCTTTAAATAAAAATCCAAACAAATCATTAACAATCATAGGTAGTACAACGCAGCTCTGACCTAGTATAATTCCTGAAATGAACAGAGAAAAGGGAAAATCTTCTCTGTTGCAAAGTAATAGCATTTTCAGTCTCTATAATTTTTTTTTATTCACAATGTCCAGCATACAAGCAAAAATTGTAAAATTTGTGAGGCAGGAAAAAGTAAAAATTGAGAGGGAAAAAATAGAAAAAATGGATTTACAGGATATTGAGATACTGAAGTAAGCACAGAAGGATTTTTAAATGATTACTAATATATTAAAAGAGCAAAAGATGGTGATAATAGGTAAAAATATAAAAGAAATTGCAAGAGAAAATTGGAATCTATTTTAAAAATAAAATGCAAATAAATAAAAGAGAAGGGCACTGATCTCCAGGAGACCTCAAGAAATACCAAAAGAATTTTTTTAGGCTGAAGTAAAACAATCCAACAAAAGTACAGAACTGCAGAAAATAATGAGCATTTAATAATGTGTAGCATGTACATATACATATGGAGATATACATATATACATACACACACCTTTTTATATGTATATTTATGTTGTTCTATATTTCACATAATGAAATAAACCAAGCATCAATAACAATTGTTGGGAATTTATAAATATGTAGAACAGTAGAGAATATTGGTAGACACCACTTTAGCTAAGTGATCAAGGTTAACATCTCACACATACACACACGAAGTTTAACATCACCAGTAATGCATGTTAATATGGGTTCCCTGATGACATGCTTTAAAAATGCCTAACCTCAATCTAATCTTGAGACAACATGAAACAGCCAAATTGAAAAACTTTCTCAAATATAACTAATTAATTCTCTTCAAAGTGTCAAGGTGATGAAAAATAAGACTGAGAAACTGCCACAGACTGAAGGAAACGAAGAAGATATGAAATCTACAATGCAAGGTGGGATTAGATTGGATCTGAAACAGAGAAGGTTCATTTGTGGAAAAACCAGGTGAAATCCCAAACAATCTATATTTTAGTTATAATTTTATATGAAGGATAATTTCTTAGTTTTGGTAAATGCTTTATGGTTAACATTAGGGGAAATTTTTGTAAAGGGCATATTGCCAACCTCTAAGATATCCCCTAATGATCTCTGCCTCCTGGTATTCATAATCTTGTGTAATACTTAACTCTTCAGGATGGGCTGAAAACAGTGATTTATTTCTATCAAACAATGTGGCAGAGTGGTGAAATTCACTTCCAAGGTTGGTTACCTAAAGACTGTGGCTTTTGTCCTGAAACCCTCTCTTGCACTCTTACTTGCTTTGCTCACTCTGAAGGAAATTTAGCTATTACATTGGAGCTGCCCATATAGAGGAACTGATGCCTCTAGCCAACAGCTATGTGAACAAGCTTGGAAGCACATCCTCTCAGTCAAGCACAGCTGAGATTAGACCATAGCTACAGCCAATACCTTGTTTGCAACCTTGTGAGGGACCCTGAGCCAGAAGCACCCAGCTAAGCCATGCCTAGATTTCAGGCCCACAGAAACTTTGGGATAATATTCATTGTTTTAAGCTGCTATATTTCAGGGTAGTATGTTACACATCAATACAGAAACTACTATTTTTTTGCAACTCCTCTTTAAGTTGAAAATTATCTCAGAATAAAAAAGTTTAAAAATATTTAATACAAAAAAAAATATTTAATACTTGCACATGTTCTATGTAAACACACAGTCATGCCTTGCCTAATGACGGAGACACATTCTCAGAAATGCATCCTTAGACAATTTTGTCTTACGAATATCACAGAATGCACTTACACAAACCTAGATGGTATACACACCTACGCTCTATGTACAGCCCATTGCTCCTTTACTGTATTAAATACTATAGGCAACTGTAACAAAGTGCTAAGTATTTGTGTGCCTAAACATATCTAAATGTAGAAACGGTACAGTAAAAATATGGTGTAAAAGATTTAAAATGGTACACCTGTACAGGACACTTAAGTGGTAAGTGAATGTGGAGGCCCAGAATATTACTGTTAAGTACTGTAGACTTTATACACACTGTAAACCTAAACTACACTAAATTTATTTTTAAAACCTTTTTTCTTCAATAATAAATTAACCTTAGCTTACCGTAACATTTTTTACTTTAATATTTTTAACACAGCTTAAAAAACACTTTGCACAGCTGCACAAAAATAGTTTTTCTTCATATTCTTATTCTATAACCTTCTTCTATTTAAAACTTTTAAACTATTTTTTTACTTTTTAAAACTTTTTGTTAAAAACTAAGACATAAACACACACATTAGCCTGGGCCTCCACAGGGTCAGAATGATCAATATCATTGTCTTCCACCTTTACATCTTATCCCACTGGAAGGTCTTTAGGGGTAATAACACAGAGCTGTCATCTCTTATGATATGCCTTCTTCTGAAATACCTCATGAAGGACCTGCCTGAAATATGTCCATGGTGGTTTGCTTGGTTGATTATTTATTTGCTTGTAGGTAGATATTGCACCATGAACATTCCTCTCAATTGTTGAAAACCCTTCAGGGTCGAGGCCCATGTTTTCAAAAGATTTAAGGAGCTTGTTGAGGTCTGCAAAAGCTTCTGCTAAAACCTTTACTGTGAATTTTCTTGGGGGTTCCTCTTCTTTTTCTTCTGCAGGTTCCTTTTCTCTTGGCCTCTTCCTCAGCTATGTATTCCTGCTCTAGTTCCAACAACTCCACATTAGTCAATTCCTCAAGAACCACATCTAGGAACTCTCCAACGTCATCCTTATCCACACCCAAACATCAAGTTGTTTGTCATCTCAAGTACAACCTTCTTGATTTTTGCAACCTCTTTATCTTTGGCAAATCCTTTGGAGTCATAGAAGTCATTAGGCAATAAAAATTTTTTTAACTAAAAGATTAGTAAAATGCCACCTCAACACTTAATGGTCATTATAATCTTGTAGGACCACTGTCATATATGCAACCCATCACTGACCTAAATGTTATGTGGTGGATGACTGTATATACACACAAATGTTATGTATATGTACAGTTTGAATTATTTATGTACACTGGAGTCAGACACATCCAGGTTCAAATGCCACCTCCAACACTTAATGATCATGTGATTTGAGGCAAAACATTTAATTTGTTTAAGTATTAGGCTTTAATACTATCTATCTCTGATTATACTGAACAAAAAAATAATATAGGCAACCACTAGCATTTAGTACATTCTGAACAAATGGCATTATCAATTCATATTTATAATCATCTATAATTTTCTCATTCAAGAAACTCAGCTCCAATAACTCAGCATTTTATCATTTTGATGAGTTTAAATATTATACATAAACTTGTCAATCTTTTAATTTCTAAACATTTTTCAAAAATAATTATCAATATTGATTTCTACAATACCCTACTATTTATAACATTGAAACTAGAGATTCACCTTGTTTGTTTTGCCCCAATTCAATTCTCAATCACTAACTTTTAGTCATTTCATTTGGACATATGAGTGGCAAAAATATTAAATGACTTATCCAAGAAGAAGATATTTAGTAGAAGAGCTAGAAGTATAGCTCAAAGTTTGGAGAAACAATATCATGTGATAAACTCTTGCTTTGATTAAATAGACTGTATGTGAACGCTCCATCTGCTGCTTACAATCAGCATTATTTGAGAAAATGCTGTTTGCTGACAAAGTAGCAATGTCCATGCCTCAGTTTCCCAGAGGGTAAATACGGATACTACCATCAACTCATAGGGTTATCATGAGTATTAAATGAGGTAACATATATAAGTCCCTCATTGCCAAGAATACCATATGTAGATGTTGAAAAAACATTTTTCCCCCTTCCTCCTTTTCAAGGCCAGTGCTTTTCACTATGACATGTTGCCTTCTCAACTATAAGATGGAAACAGAACGTTAGGAGTCTCTTGTGAGAGACTAACGTAAAATTGAATTGACAGTCTTAAATTAGGCTGAATAATATCAATCTAATGCATTTATCCCTGAGCTGGTTTTCTTTTCCTACAATACACTGTCAAATAGGGCATCACATCAGAGAGTACAGTATGTTGATTTGCATACTGGTGAGGTTAAACCTTGATTACTTAGCTAAAGTGATGTTTGCCAGAATTTTCCACTGAAAAGTTACCTTTTTACATTGTAAATACTAAATATTTGAGGGGAATCATAACATGGAAACGAAGAGAGGGGGAAAAAGGAGAGAGCGCACATGCAGGAAAGGAAGCATGTGCATGCATCCCTTCCCAAAGCCTGGTCTTCAGCATATCTTCAACACAATAAATAAGGAACTGGTCACTTGTGCCACTGCATGATCAAAGAGTCTTCTCAAAATAATTCAATGTTTTGAATACTTGAAGCCAAGTCTTATCAAAAGCCCTTTGAAAGTATAAACACATTACTTTCAGATATCCTCTCTTACTTTGATATTTATCTCTTGAAAGACTTCCAGCAGAATTGTTAGATATAATCTGCCCTAAGAGAATCATACTGCTCCCCCCCAAAAAAACCTTACATTTGCTTAAATATTTAAAACCCGTTATGACAAATTCCACCAGCTTGCTTGTTATCACAAAGAGACTCACCGATCTGCAGATACTGGAGTCCTTTCTGGATTGGAATATTCTTCCAAATCTGAAAAGTTCACTTGTGTTTGCCTTGAGGTTACTATCTGGCTATTCTGAAAAGGTATGGTTTTCAAGTCCTGAGTAATAATATTACTATCTGGAAGAGACTGTATGACTTGAAAGTCCGGTGAAGATTTAGGTCCTAGAGAACCTAAAGATTCTTGACCATGTACTATAAGTCTACCGGTCAGTAATTTGGAGGTTGGTTCCAATGATCTTGAGGATATAGTTTGTAGGTCAGAGTTAAACTCACTATTCATCCTTGTTTTAGAAGCCGGATCCAATGAAATAAAACTTTTATCTAAGGTTCCACTATCCAACTTGGAGGAAGTCTTGGGAGAAAGAGTTATACGAACAAAAGAAAGTACTTTTTTGTTTGAAGGAGTAGATGGAGATGTTACTAACGTATATTGATTTGGCGCTGATTGGGAGACCACATCAGTGATTTTATTAGTTTCAATTTTTATATTAGAAATGTATGATTTAGGCTCTTGTTGATCCTTGTTTTCTACTACATAATCCTGACCTTGAGGAAGGGGGGAATATTGTTTTTTCATGTGGTGATCTATATCAGGGACTCTGCTTTGTTCAAAGAGCTGACGCTGTTCAAGAAATATAGTAGAAGGAAGGTCTGGAGCTATATAACTCTGACCTTGAGGAAGGGGAGAGTGGTTTTTTCTCATCTGATGATCTACCTGTGGGGTTTTGCTTTGTTCAAAGAGTTCTCGGTTTTCAAGAAAAATGTGACAAGGAAGATTTGGAGCTACATAATGCTGATGTGGAGGAGGAGGAGGAGGAGGAGGAGGAGGAGGAGGAGGAGGGGAGGGGGGAGGAGGAGGAGGTTTTCTTACATAGTGATCTACATGTGGGACTTTGCAGAGCTCAGGATGTTCAAGAAATATGGGTGGAGAATTTGGAGTTACAGTTATATTCTTCTCTTTTACTCCTGGTGTGGAATGGCTAATTTTAAATGATGAAGGGGAACAGGTGTCGTGTTTTAGATTTCTAAGAGGACTTTGCTCTTCAGTGAAATGAGAATTAAATACCCCTACAGATGCTCCAGTACACTGGCTATCTTCAGTAACACCAACCTTAAGAACAGAGGAATCTGAAAAGCATTTAGAATGTCGGTGAGATGAAAAAGTGATGGAGGTAGTAAACTTTTTCATGGATTCTGGGGACAGCATTTGTGATGAAGAATGACAATCCATTTCTTCAGGTAGCACATAAGTAGGTTCTACTAATTCTGACATCCAAGGGTCCATATTTTCATGGAATGGCATTCGAAAACCCTTGTTAATTTTGAAGTCATCAGTTGTAAAGTTTTGAATTGGGGAACGACTTTGTAACTGCAAGGAATTCCAAACTTTGAAACGGGTGTTGCTCTGGTCTAGTGATTTGGAAAGGTTGATATGCCTGGTTCTCCATGATGATGGGCTCCGGTGTCCTCTGATAATTTCTAAGGGTTCAGGTGATCTGAAGACACAGGGATGGCTGTCCAACTGTGGTTGTTTAGGAGTTAGAGTCCTGAAACATCCTTTTTCATGGCTTTCAATAATAATATGACTA
This sequence comes from Eptesicus fuscus, assembly GCF_027574615.1. Classification (NCBI taxonomy): domain Eukaryota; kingdom Metazoa; phylum Chordata; class Mammalia; order Chiroptera; family Vespertilionidae; genus Eptesicus; species Eptesicus fuscus. The sequence goes on along the minus strand of NC_072488.1, from coordinate 44,714,595 downwards.
CAGACAGCTTCTGGCTGGCATCCTATTCCCTGTGGACTCCGTAAACCCTAGAAAAAAAAGATCTTACTTGAAGTAGTCCAAGTAGTATACAAAAATCACTTTGCTGATGTTTTACAATAAAATAGGTAAGAACATAAGAATAAGACAATTAATTACAGAATAAAATGGCCCATGAACATGCAGTTAATTTCTTCTAAAAATTTTTCACTGAAGTAACAAAAGCAAAGACTACTGTTGTCCCCCAGTATTCTCACTTTTTTTTCTTTTAGTAAGAGCATATCCCAACATTAATTAGTCATAAGGTCACCAAGCTGCAGATATTTCCAGCTTCCTTTGAAGCTAGGTGTGACCATAAGACTAAGTGTAGACCAATGGAATATGAGCAAAAGAATTAAATACAAATTTTGCTTCCTACCTTAAAAAAATCAAGTTCTCAACCTCCACATCCACCTATCACTACTATCACCATTACTATTGCCAACTGAAATAGGTGCTGTCTAGAACAACCTTGGAAGCCATATAAAAGGATGACTCAGCTGCCTACCCAGCTTGGGTCCTTGGATAACCTGAAGCAGCTTGCTCCTGTTTCTACCCTGGACTATCACATAAGAAAATAAAATTTTACCTTATTTGAGCCATTGTATTTTGAGATTTCTTTGTTATAGAAGCTTAGCCTACACTCTAATATTTTACCAATTACAATAGGAAAAAGAACTAATACCTCTTTCTGGTTAATATCAGTGCATAATACTACCATAAATATAAAGTTTCTTTGAGATGTCTGCATTTACCTTGACATTCTACTTGATGATATAGGAACATTTGACTCCATATAAAAATATTTTAGCCTGCTTGGCATGGCTCAGGGGTTGAACATCGACCTATGAATCATGAGGTCACGGTTTGATTCCCAGTCAACGCACATGCCTGGGTTGCAGGCTCAAGTCCCCAGTAGGGGGTGTGTAGGGGGCAGCTGATCGATGGTTCTCTCATCATTGATGTTTCTATCTCGCTCTCCCTCTCCCTTCCTCTCGGAAATCAATAAAAATATATTTTAAAAAGCCCAACATTTTAAAATATGCTGCCACTTCCAACATAGTGGAGTGGATGTGCTTTGCCCTATTCTACCTGCTAAGTCCACAACTAAAAACCCTGGACATTATACATAAAACAAACTTAAAAAGAATCTGAAAACTATAGAAAAGAAGGCAGATTGGCTAGGGACATTGGGACCTCAGCAATGACATGGCAGTGAAATCCCTGGGTTTTCTTTTTACCTGATATATCCCAGATTTGGATCTGAAGAAGCCAGCAAGACAGGAACAAAGGGCACATACAAAAGCTCTAACAAAAACCTACTCTCATTAGCTAAAAACAAACAAACAAACTTGTAAAAGTGAAGTCTAACAAAACAGAAAACTTTGCTCTGATTGGGTGGCTCAGTTGGTTGAGTGTCATTCCATACACCAATAAGATTATGGGTTTGATTCCTGGCCAAAGCACATATGGAGGCAACCAATTGATGTTTCTCTCTCAACTAATGTGCTCCTCTCTCTCTCCTTCCCTCCCCCGTTCCATTCTTCCCTCCTTCCCATCCTCCCTCCATTTCTCTCTCTAAAATCAATAAAAACAAAAGAAAACACACACATATCCTTGAGTGGCAATTAAAAAAATTTTAGACGAAAACTGATTTCAACCAAACACTACAGAAAAAAGCGGGGGGGGGGGTGGGGAGAGGAGGACCACACGTGCGCAAAAGTCTAAATGAGAAGCACAGACTTCTACCCTTCCAAATCAATAATGAAGCACCACCAAGCCAAGAGGTATTAGAGATGGCCAAGTAGGAGTCCTGCTGACTGGTCATAAGCTACCCCTCCCTGTGGTATTAGTGGAGACCACACAGGAAGACTGAATTTCCATTTCCAGTGAGCAGTAATGAGGTGCCCCCTCTCTCCCAGCTACCAACTGTAAGAAAATATTTGCAAATCTCATATCCAAAAGAAGACTTGTATCTAACATATACAAAGAACTCTCAAAACTTAACAGTTACAAAACCCACACACAATTCAATCAATAAAATGGGCCAAATAACCATATACATCTCACTAACAAAAGGGCAAGAAAGATGTTCAACATCATTAATCATTAAGAAAACACAAATTAGAAAAACCAAGATGGCGGCACAGGTAAAACCTGAACTGCTGCCTCGCACAACAATTTCAAAACTATAACTAAAAGACAAAACAGACATCATCCAGAACCACAGGAAGGCTGGCTGAGTGGAAATTCTACAACTAGAAGGAAAGAGAAAAGCACACTGAGACTCAGAGGAGCTGCAGAAAGCAGAGGTACAGAGGCGCGCACGTGGAGAGGGCTGGCAACTGAGTACTCGTCTGGCTTTCTCAAGCGGGCGGGAGACAAAAGCTCCTGACTGCTCTGAACTCCAGTTCTGGGCGAGACTCTGGAGACCCAGACTCATTTGGGGAGAAACTGGACTGTCTGGCAGTGGGCGAAACTCGAAGGCGGCTTTCTCTCAGAGGTGCTTGCAGCGATTACCAAAGGACACTGAGACCCAGGGGCCTCTTAGGGCAGGGCTGACAGGAAGCCATTGCTGTCTGCTCCGCCCTGAGACTCCGCCCCATCCAAGCTGAGCACAGAGGCTTTTGCAAGTCTTGTCTCATAAGGGTGTCTCCAACACAGAAGTTCTCCCAGTGTGTAGACACAGCTGATCCTCAGAGCCAATTGGCCTGGAAGTCAATTCTTCCCAGTGATACCAACAACAATCAAGGCTTAACTACAACAAGACTGTGCACACAGTCCACAAAGGGGTGCACCAAGAGTGTCCACCTCAGGTAACTGGGGAGGCTGAGCCACTGGGCCATATAGGACCCCTAGCACACAAAGCCACTCTATCAACTCAGGGAAGCAGCCTAAATGTAGAGACAAAGAAACAGGTCACAAATGAAAGAAATGGAGGAAAGCAAACGACTGGATATAGAGTTCAAAACCACGGTTATAAGGTTATTCAAGAATTTTCTAGAAAAGGCCGATAAATTTAGCGAGACCCTTGAGGATATGAAAAAGGACCAACTAGAAATTAAGCATACACTTACTGAAATAAAAAATAATATACAGAGATCCAACAGCAGACTAGAGGACTGCAAGAATCAAGTCAAAGATTTGAAAGATAAAGAAGCAAAAAACACTCAACTGGAAAAGCAAAAAGAAAAAAGAATCCAATAATATGAAGGTAGTGTAAGGAGCCTCTGGGACAACTTCAAGCATACCAACATCCGAATTATGGGGTGGCAGAAGGAGAGAGAGAACAAGATACTGAAAACCTATTTGAAGAAATAATGACTGAAAACTTCCCCCACCTGGTGAAAGAAATAGACTTACAAGTCCAGGAAGCACACAAAACCCCAAACAAAAGAAATCCAAATAGGACCACACCAAGACACATCATAATTAAAATGCCAAGAGCAAAAGACAAAGAGAGAATATTAACCTTTTGCACTCAAATGTCGAGTGTGACTCAACACAGTTAGCATTGGTAGCAGCTTGAGAAAAAAGCAAGCGAGTACAAAGGGTTAAAAGCAGCAAGAGAAAAACAGTTAGTTACCTACAAGGAAGCACCCATATGATTGTCAGCTGATTTCTCAACAGAAACTATGCAAGCCAGACAGGAGTGGCAAGAAATATTTAAAGTGATGAATAGCAAGGACCTACAACCAAGATTACTCTACTCAGCCAAGCTATCATTCAGAATTGAAGGTCAGATAAAGAGCTTCACAGATAAGAAAAAGCTAAAGGAGTTCATAATCACCAAGCCAGTATTATATGAAATGCTGAAAGGTATTCTTTAAGAAGAGGAAGAAGAAAAAGATAAAGATAAAAATTATGAACAACAAATACATATCTACCACAAGTAAATCTAAAAATCAAGTGAATAAAAAATCTGATGAACAGAATAAACTAGTGAATATAATAGAATCAGGGGCATAGAAAGGGAGTGGACTGACAATTCTCGGGGGGGGAAAGGGGTGTGGGGTGTGTGGGAAGAGACTGGACAAAAATTGTACACCTATGGATGGGGACGGGGGGCAAGGGGTAAGGGCAGAGGGTGGGGTGGGAACCGGGTGGAGGGGAGCTATGGGGGGAAAAAAGAGGAACAACTGTAATAATCTGAACAATAATTATTTATTTTAAAAAAAGAAAACACAAATTAAAACCACAATGAGATAACACTACAAACCTACAGAATGGCTAAAATAAAATAAAAAATAAGAAATGAATGTGAGGCTGTGGAATAATAGACTCACAACATTATTGGTAGGAATGTAAAATGGTACCATCACCCTAGAAAATGGTGTGGCAGTTTCTCAAAAAAACTGAACATACAACTACCATATGACCAAGCAATAGCACTTCTGGACATTCATCCCACAGAAACAAAGACTTACATTCACCCAAAATCTGTGCATATTTATAGCAGCTTTATTTGTAATAGCCCCAAATTGAAAACAACGAACATGTCACTCAATAGGTGAATATTTAAACAAACTATTACATCCATACCATGGAACACTACACAGCAATAACAAGGAACAGACTACTGCTATACCCAACAACCTAAATATTCTCCAGAGAATCATGCCCAGTGAAAAATGCTAATACCAAAATGCTAATACATATAATTTCACATATATGACATCCTTGAAATGACAAAATTATAAAAATACAGACAAAATTAATGACTGCCAGAAGTTAAGAAACAGGTAGGGGCAAGGGAAAAGTGGATGTAGTTATTAGAGGGCAACAAAAAGGTCACTTTATGTTGATATAAATGTTAGGTATCTTGATTATATCACTGCCAATATCCTGATTGTAATATGTTATTACAGATTTGCAAGATGTTACCATTGGTAGAAACTGGGTAAAAGGTAAAAGTGATCTTTCCATATTATTTCTTACTACTGCATGTGAATCTAAAGATATTTCAAAATTTTGAATTTTTTAGAAAACCAGTAAGTTCATTAAATACCAACTAAACAAAACTAACACTTCAGATAAGTTGTAAGATGGTGATAGAGTAGGCAGAAGCTACACTCACCTTCTCCCAGGACCAAATCAGAATTACAATTTAATTATAGAAAAATAAACCTGAATAACCTACTGAAGACTAGATGAACAGAAGTTTTATAACTAAGGATTTATAGAGAAGCCACATCAAGACTAGCAGGAAGAGCAGAGACATGAAAAGGACTGGCCCTGCATCCACATGTGGCGGTTGAGAATCCAGAGGGATATCTCAGCTGCAAAGATCTTTCCGCAAGGAGCAAGAGGTCTCAAAAGCACGCCAGGTTCCCCAGCCTGGAGGACCAGAGCTCAAAGAGGAGCCCACATAACACCAGGCAGTGAAAACCGGTGGGGATTACAGGGAGAGACAGAAGTCTGCTAAAATCCCAGACTTAAGGGCCAATACACAAATCTCATCCACAGACACTCACTCTAGACACCAGTGGAGTGATACAGAGAGAAGTCATACAGAGAGACACTGGGTGTGTGGCTTCAGGGAGAGGGCTGAAAGAACAGCCGCCAAGGTCCCTCCCTGAGTCCCTCTCCCACACTGTCCACAGATGGAAGCCATCTTTCCCAAACTGAGGACTAAACCTACCATCCAACTCCTTGTGGCCCTCTTCTGCTCCACTGGGGCCCTCAGCAAGAATTAGCTGGCTGCAACCAGCCTGGGCCCGTAGTATGGACTTTCTCAGAAGTCCAGGCAGATTCAGGCGATAGGAGAAACTGGAGTTGTGTGGCTTCAGGGCAAAGGCCTTTTTCCCCTCAAACACCTGAAGGCACCTCTGTTCTATGCAGAGCTCTCCTTCCACAAGGCTCCCCGATCCCGCGACTGCTTCACGAAACTCACTGCTGCCTGGGTGACTGCTCCACTAAGCTCATAGCCAATCCACAAAGCAGCCCGCCACCGCCGCTCAACAGTCCCCAGTCCCACCCCGCCGCCAGCCTCCCATCCTGGTGAGAGGCTCAGGGGATGGGAGACCGAGAGGTGCTCCATGCACTTCATGGTGACCGGTCGCCCGTTCAGTCATGACGCCACCTAGCTCTTTATATATATTAGGATTTTCTTTAAGCCAAAGCTACACATGTGCCCCTAATCTTTACTACTTATGGATGGAATCCTCCTATGCCTTGGAGAACAGCACTACCCAATTATTTGCAAGGTGCATCCCAAATGTACTGAGAATTTGTGCGACTAGTAGATACTCCCAATGGTGCAAGCAAACCCCAATTGGGGCATCCCAAATCTATGCAACTCTGTTAGGCTCCTTGGGCCCTCAGTTCCCCTCCTTGGTGGTTACCTGGGGGAGCAACCCCCCTGGGATGGCTCCCTCCACTTCCAACAACACTGATAATGACAATGTCCCAGCGCAGGACATGACAATCTGAGAGATGACAACAACCAAGCCCATACCACCACAGGAAAAAACTTCATCTTGAATGCTACCTCCACAACCTTCCACTACAGAATAGATGATGCCCAGGAACACACAGCAGCTGGTGATGGCAAGGACTGAATAAGACTTGCTGAACTAAATGCTGTTTATCTAAATTCCCTACTCACAGTCCCCTTGAGTGGCATTTTGCAGAATTAAGTATGTTTACTTCAAAGCCCGCTTGATTATCACTATATGCATGCTGCTCGAATGTGAGGTGGTACTATGACTGCTAGGCTGCTCTTCAATGCATCTTTGAGCTTTAGAAGATCAAGATATGTGATGAGTCTCAGAACCTTATTGGAGCTCCTTTAAAGCAGTTCACTTAGTTGCTCACCCTCACCATACCCATTAGATTGGTCCACATTATACATCCTACTGGGATGGGATTAGTGAATTTCTGTTGGGAGGAACCATCCCCCCGGCTGCAGATGCTACCATCACCACAGCACCCCCACAAAAATCCTCTAGGATCATATCCACAGGGTCACCTGACTACACCACCCCAAGGAAACCCTCTCCCACTGTCACCCTTCAGAGCTCTACAATCCTCCCATTCAAGCCCCCAAATATTTTTTTCCCTTTTTACTCTTCAAACCTTGTGTCAAGGTGTGACTTCAGTAAATCACAGTGAGCCTAATATTTTTATACAATGGGCTAAAACCAGAGCTCATTTTTGGGGGCCGCTGTAATTGTTGGGAATTTTATCAGGGTCAACAAAATCTTTTCCCCAAGTTAGTAGCCTACTTGACTGATTTTTTAACACTGTCCCCATTTGCCCAACAGAAGGCACCCCATGTAACCTTGCAGCTTGTCTAAATACTCAACCGCTTCCATGCAGTACACTTGCCATACAGTATGTGGGACATGGCAGGAACCCCCACATGCCCTTTATAATCCTCCAAATCTGCCCAGGCACCAACACAAGAAAGAATAGGAGCTATACCTTGTCCCAAGGAGCACAACCCCTACAGTATTTAGCCTCGCAGCTCAGTCACCCAGAGGGAACCCCAAATTATATCAGTTTCCCCAATCACACAGTTAGTGACCACTGTGTCTAGCACCCTGGGTCCATTATACATTCGTGGTTTCTCACATGTGTACTTCTCTTCCCCTCAACCTCTTTGCCAGCCCCACAGAGTTCTATATGTTCATACCAATGTACTTTACTCTCTCTGGGGCTACCCTTACATAAATCACTAAACAGCACCCTCAGTCCATCTCTTATTCTGTCCCTCACATAAAGAGCATGTGGTATTCATCCTCATTATGTTTGGAAGTAGGTCTGCTACTATCCCTCATAGGAACTGGATTACACATTACCACAACAGACACATAAGAACAAATTATTAAGGCAAACACCAACCTGTTAACTACATTGGCTGAAAATATTAAGCTGTACACCAAAGCATAATGCAACAACATGATTACATGATTCATTTTTTTCAAAAATCCTCACCCAAGGACATTTTTTCACTCATTTTTAGAGAAAGGGGCAGGAAGGGAGGGATGGATGGAGATGGGGGGTTGGGGGGAAGTGAGAGAAATGAGAAACATCCATTGGCTGCCTCCCACACAAACTATGACCAGGGCCAGGGATCGAACTCACAACCTAGGGTATGTGCCCTGACTGGGAATCAAGCCCGTGACCTTTCATTAGATGAGACAAAGCCACACCAGCCACACCTACCAACAAAGCCACACCAGCCAGGGCAACATGATTTTTTAGTGCAGATGGATTTGGATAACCATTTAGCTTTAAATTACTTATTGGCCAAGGAAAGAGGTATATGTTCTATAAGTATATCACCTGCTGCATCTATACTAATAATTCTGGACAAAATAAATCTACAAAAGATGGCCCAACAGGTACCAATATTCCATAATCTCACCCAAGTTTTTAAATCAAATACCTACCTTATCCATGGGCCTTGATTTATTTTCTTTGCTGCACCCCAATAAATGAGGGGATGGTTATGAATAGGACTTCAAACTATCATTTATCTATTGATGTTCTTGATTGGCATTTTTGCTTTACTCAAATGTTTCATATGCTAGATGACCAAAACCCTGCCAGTGGCTGTTGATATCTGCACCATCTAGACAGTGCCCTTGATTTTCCCTAAACACTAATGCCTAGGCATCACAGGGTCAATTGTGATGAGAAAACAGCTATTTTGAGTTGCTGCCTAGATATTTTACAGTATGACAACCCTGTTCACACCCAGAGCATACAGTTAGATAAGGCCCTGAATTTAGGATTCCTGCCAGAAGTTCCCTCTTTGCTTTTTCCAAGCCACCTTTAAAAATAACCACTTAGAACTGAGTCTGTGAAAAGTCACTGACTGCCACTTCAACCATCTTATAAGTAGTTAGTGCTTGCTACCCTGCTCTTTATCTCCTGCTCATAAGGCGGACTGTCCATCCCTCAGCCTGTCCACTCACCCAGGCTTCTGAGATTTGTAAGTAATAACTCTTGTGACATTACTTCCTTTGTGTAAGTGTATTAAAACTATGCCTTTAATCAAAATGACCCTGGAGGTTTTTCAGTTCCCCAAAGTGGAAGCTCTGATGCTGAGAAAGCTACCTGCCTATCCCATGGGGGTAGTATGTGCCTACATTCATGAGATTATAATCTGAATATTTTTTATTTAATACACCAGCTACAGGCTCCACAACACAGCATACTACAAAGAAAGAAAGAAAACTGAAACGAGAGCAAGCATATAGATATAGTAGGAATATTGTGATTACCAGACAAGGAATTTAAAATAACTATGATTAATATGCTAAGGGCTCTAGTGGATAAATAGCATGCAACAACACAAACACAATGTAAGCAGAAGATGAAAATCCTAAGAAAGAATGAAAAAAGAAATGCTAGAGATAAAAAACACTGTAACAGAAATGAAGAATGCTTTGATAGGTTCTTTAGTAGACTGCACATGGCTAAGGCTAGAATCTTGAGCTTCGGGATAGTTCAATAGAAACCTCCAAAACTAAAAGGTAAAAGAAGGAAAAACCCCAGACCAAAACATCAAAGGACTCCAGGCCAAGATATTACTACATTAACAACAAAAATGCCAAAAAGAAAACCAAAAAGAATGCCAAAAAGAAAACAAAACAAAACACCCCCCACAAAACCAGAAATACTACACCTAGACATAACATTTCCAAAGTAAAGAAAACCAAACAAAGAAAAAATCTTGAAATAAGCCAGAGGGATAAAACACTTTATCTACAGAAAAGCAAAGAATTACATCTGACTTTTCTACAGACATCATGCAAGCAAGAAGAGAATAGAGTGAAGTAATTAAAATGTTGAGAGAGAGAAAAATCCCACCAACTTAGAATTCTATACCCTTCAAACTGAAGGAGAAATAAGACTTTCTCAGACAAATTAAAATTGAGGAAATTTATGCTAGTAGATGCAACAAATATTAACAGAAAAACTTAACTAAGAAAAATATATATCAAAAACTCAGATCTACATAAAGAAAGAACATCAAAGAAAGAATAAGTGAAGGTAAAAACAACAACAAATAAAACCTTTTCTTATACCAAATTGATCCAAAAAAATTGTTTGAAACATTGCTATGTATGCATGTATGTACATGTACATGTACGTGTGTGCGTGCATGTGTGTGTGTGTATAAACTGAATGACAGGAATGACAGGAAGGAAGAATTAGGATTATTTTATTAGAAGATAGCATGCTACCTTTGAAGTGAGTAGTTCAGTGTTATTTGAAATTGATGTAGCCATAGGTATATGATACAAATTCTAGGGCAATCATTGAAAATGTAGAAAAAAAATATATATATAACTGACATCCTAAAAAATGAGAGAAAATGTAATCTTAAAATACTCAATTAAAACCACAAAGGGCCCTAAGCCAGTTTAGCTCACTTGATAGAGCATCGGTTTGCAGACTGAAAGGTCCCAGGTTTGATTCCGGTCAAGAGCACAAGTCCAGGTTACAGGCTTGATCTCCAGTAGAGGATGTGCAGGAGGCAGCTGATCAATAATTCTCTCTCATCATTGATGTTTCTATCACTCTCTCCCTCTCTCTTCCTCTCTGAAATCAATAAAAAAATATATATATATTTAAAAAAATAAAACCACAAAAGGCAGAAAGAGTGGAAGACAAAACCAGAAACAAGAACAAGGGCAACAAGTAGAAAACAGTAACAAATGTGGAAGATACTAACCAGCTATATCAATAATAGCTTTAAAAGTAAATTGTCCAGAGCAGACACAGAGCATTAAAAGTAAATTGTCTAAGCCTTGGCTGGGTGGCTCAGTTGGTTGGAGCATTATCCCATACACCAGAAGATTGCAAGTTTAATTCCCAATCAGGACACACACCTAGATTGTGGGTTCAATCCCCCAGGGCACATACAGGAGGCAACAGATCAATGTTTCTCTTTCATATCAATGTTCCCTTCTCTCTCTAAAATCAATGAAAAAATATCCTTTGGTGAGGATTTAAAAAAAAAAAAAGTCTACACATATGATAGCTATATTGATTTCTGAAGATTTAATAATAATAAGAGCTGACAATTACTGAACACTAATTAGATATCACACAGCCTACTAAGCATTTTATAGACATTATTTCCTGTAAGCCATACCCAAACTCTATAAGACAGGTATTATTACACCCTATTACTACTCATAATAGCAGACCAAATGCCCCATCAACAAGAGAATAAACTATGATAATTTCACACACTGAACTACTTACAGAAATAAAAAATAAACTATAGCTACATAGAAGAATCTCAAAAAAACCTAAGATTATATGAAAAACAATTCTCATAAGAATATATACCATGTTAATTCCATATATTATAGAATTAAAAACCATACTGAACAGCAAGAAAATAAACACATGTTAGGATAAGTAGTAAGAGTTATGACAGGAGAAGGGTACACCCAGGACTTCAGTGTCATTTGGTAACATTTTATTTCTCAAACTGAATGGCTGACATATAGGAATTAATTGCACTTTATTCCTTACATACACGTTTCATATCTATTTTCTAATTATGAAATAGTTCACAGTAAAAAGAAAATAAGTACTATTAAAAAGAGATTTATACATAGACTAGAGGCCCAGTGCACGAAATTCGTGCACAGAGGGGGTTGTCCCTCAGCCCAGCCTGTACTCTCTCCAATATGGGATCCCTCTCACAATCCAGGACTGCTGGCTCCCAACTGCTTGCCTGCCTGCCTGCCTTCCTGACTGCCCCTAACCACTTCTGCCTGCCAGCCTGATCACCCCCTAACCACTCTGCTGCCAGCCTGATTGATGCCTAATTGCTCCCTTGCCAGCCTGTTTGCCCCCAACTTCCATCCTCTGCCGGCCCAGTCACCCCTAACTGCCCTCCCCTGCAGGGTTAATCGCCTCCAACTTCCCTCCCTTGCAGGCCGGGTGCCTCCCAACTGCCCTCCCCTGCTGGCCATCTTGTGGTGGCCATCTTGTGTCCACATGGGGGCAGGATCTTTGACCACATGGGGGCAGACATATTGTGTGTTGGAGTGGTGGTCAATCTGCATATTACTCTTTTATTAGATAGGATAGAGGCCTGGTGCAGGAGTGGGGGCCAGCTGGTTTTCCCTGAGGGTGTCCCAGATAAGGGTGGGGGTTCCCTTGGGGCATGGGGTAGCCTGAGCAAGGGGCCTGTGGTGGTTTGCAGGCCAGCCACGCCCCCTGGCGACCCAAGTGGAGGCACTGGTATCTGGAATTTATTTACCTTCTACAATTGAAACTTTGTAGCCTGGAGCGGAGCCAAGCCTCTTGTATGCTCCACCATTTCTGTTTGAGTTAATTCACCTTCTATAATTGAAACTTTGTAGCCTTAAGCAGAGGCCTAAGCCTGGCCAGGGTGTGCGAAAAGCTTTGCTTTCTCCGTTACCGCGGGCAACCCTGGCCTGGTCTCTCCAGCTCCGTGGCTGCCGCCATTCTGTTTGAATTTGTTTACCTTCTATAATTGAAACTTTGTAGCTTGAGTGGAGGCTTAGGCCTGTCAAGGGCAGGCGGAAAGCTTGTTTCTCTCTGTTGCCTAGGAAACCTTGCTCTCGGTGGCTGTAGCCATCTTGGTTCAGTTTATTTGCATACTTGCCCAGATTGGCTGGTGGGTGTGGCTTGGGCTGGTGGGCGTGGCTTGGGTGTAGCGGAGGTATGGTCAATTTGCATATTTGTCTATTATTATATAGTATTGTTATAGCTCTGTGTTCCTAAGCAAAGGATATACATCTGAAAATAGCTGGACTTTATCGGCATCTCAAGATATTATCTTCAAGAGAAATAAAAGTGACAACAATCTATACTAATAAAAGGGTAATATGCTAATTAGACTGGAGGTCTTCCAGACATCCTTCCGGACAAACCCATGTGGCAGGGCCAAGGCAGAGGCGGTTAGGGGCGATCAGGCCTAAACCAGCAGGGATCAGGCCTAAACTGGCAGTCAGACATCCCCCAAGGGGTCCCAGATTGGAGAGGGTACAGGCTGGGCTGAGGGACACCGACCCCCGACCGTGCATGAATTTCGTGCACCAGGCCTCTAGTATATTGATAAAAGAAATCCTCTTATTTTTCCAAAGGAGGTAAATTTTTTCAACAGATGAATTTGGAATAAATCAAAACCTACAGAATCTAATCCTTAATCTTTTGAAGAAGACTCTTAACACTTTAAGCCAAAGACTATCAGTGACTCAGCTAGAGTCATCACTGCCCAAATAAGAGATCCAAATTCTACTACTCTTTCTTTCACATTTTCTCTTTTCATTTCTAGATTTCTTTTATACCTTGGACAAGTCAGTTCTCTCATGACCAAACAACTTTGCTTTGATCTCTTCTACTTTTCTCCTGTCATCTTCATTTAATTCTGAAATGGAGTAGCCACACTCACGAGCCATATTAAACTTCAGATTCCAGGCTAAAGAGAAAGCATAAAAACACTTGAGATAATACAATGCAAAAGTGAGAATTTTTCAGTGATTATAAGAGCACAAAAGTTCATCATTATACCTAATTTAATGGCTCCCACATGCTTAGCAAAAAGTGTGTGCTCTAAATTATATGACAAACTATTAGAAGTTCTAGAGAGAGATCATTTCATTGAAGAGTCTGATTTTTTTAAAAGCACATTCTACAGATTTTTCTCCAACAAGGCCACTTTAAATATGGCATTCATTTTTATTCCAATTTTCTTTTAATCAGAACAGTCCCTTTGCCTTCCCCATTAGCTCCTGCTACAGTTTCTGCCACTTCCACAAGAGCTGATATTTTAAAATAAAAAATACTTGGGGAGTTTTTTAGCAAATCAAAATGTGCTTAAGGGATAAAAGGAATGGCTTAGGCAGTTCATCTCAAGGAAAGATTCCCAGGTAGGTCTGGATTGCTCATAAGTTACCCTTCCAAATATACTCCCCACATTGTCCTGAATATTTTCTTTTTAATGGAATTCTATTAGAAATTAAAAGGATTAATAAATATTCTCTTTCAACCTCTAAGCCAAGTTCTAGTGTGAAATACCTTGATTAGTTTTTTCCAATGTATACCTAAGATCTGCTCCTAGAATTTTATTATCAAAGGGGATGAGAAAGTACATGTAATTTTATTATACAGTGGTTTAGAGCAGAGCAAACTGGGTTGTTTTTTTCTGCCTCCAAAATAAGGATACTATCATAGGAGGAGATTAGGAAAAACATGAGCGCTTTGGGAGTTAAGAAACTCAAGCTCTTACTTTTTCTCCTCTTTCTAACATCAGAACAAACTTTTCCTAAGTCCCTAAACTCAGACTAACACTATTAATCCTGTGATTTAGCTGCATTATTGGTTAAATAGGCTTATTCTGGATTGCAGTAGAAAATGCAATCATCCTAACAGTTCTACAAGAAAATAAATTTAGAATGTCAAATACTTAACTTTAAATAAACCATTAAACTACAATGTTTATAAGCTTCATCTACCTTTATAACAAATAATCAGTTCCTACCTCGTGCTCGTACCCGGGATTCCTCTTCCTCTGCATTTCTGAGAATTTGTTTAGCATGATTCAATGAGGATTCACATTTCAGAAGGTTTTTCACATGTGCAGCCAGTGAATCCACACTACTACCACGCCCTTCATCACTCTCTGACACACACTCTTCCTCTCTGCTATCTGTCATGCTTGTCTTTGGTGAAGTATATGGAAACAAGTTTAGAAGAACATCAGAAACTGATTCAAAGGAATTACTGTCCCATGAGCAGGAACTTGCGTCACTACTTGAGTCACTTTTTATGATAGTCATCATAGGGATAAGAATTTTATTCCCAAGGGTTCCACTACACCCTTCAGGTTCAGATCTCATTCCAGATCTGGCTGTTTTATATTGCCTAAGGGTTTCATCCAATGTCATTCTGGCTTTGATTTCTGCTTCCTGTAGAGGACTTCTAACTGTAGTTGAACTAACAAACTCCCAATTTTCAATGCCTCCCTGGCATTTCAGATTTGTCTGTGTACTAATATCCTTCTGTAGGTACTTGTTTGGATTTTCTTCTGTGAATGGCTGTCTCTGAGACAAATCAATGTTAGATTCATCAGTTGTAGGGGGTTCTTTGAAGCAAACAACCTTCTTAGATTGAATAAATGAAATGTCACTAACATCTCTGAATGGTACAAGGGGAGCAGGAAAATTGCATCGTTTCAGTGCTATATTTTCTGCCTCCATTAAAAGTGTCCGAATCTCTTTAAGAGTTTTAGAACCATTATCTGTACCCTGGAATTCCTCAGAGCCAGTATCTTCAAAACCTGAAGGTTCTGGCTTATTTATTACAACTCTACCATCAGCTTGAGAATTTAAGGGCATATTGTTTGAGATAATACTAGAGTTAGAAGAATCCAAATGATCTATTGGCCTTTGGACATGGTCTGAAACAAGTTTGTGCTTCTCACTATGTGAATAAGTACCAGGGTAAACTGCTGATAACCCAGTAATCTGATCAGCTTGCCCAAGACCACTTGAGAACTTCAAGGCATCTTTAGTTAGACGTCTATCTGGAAAATCCTGTTCATAGAATTTATTTTGTTTTTCTCTGTGTGAAAAAAAATGAGGAGCAGCTGTTGGTAACACAGCTTTTTGGTTTGCTGGTTTAGGAATTGTGGATACTGTCAGTACATCTTCAGTTAGATGTTTGTCTGACAATTCCTGAGGATAGACAATATTAGATTTTTCTCTGTGTGAATAGGAACTAGGAAGAGGTATTGGTGCCTTAGAATTCACGTCAGTTGATTCAGGAACAGATGAGATCTTCTGAATATCTTCACTATGTTGTCTACTTGGCAAATGCTGTTTAAAGAAAATACTGGGCTTTACTTTCTGAGAATAAGAATTACGAAAAACTGTCAGTAATGGAGTCTGCTGGCCGTCTGGTCCAACCACAGCTAAATTCTTGGGTTTCTCTATCTGTGCGTAGGAAATGAGGGGAGCTGTTGGAAACTCAGTTTTCTGGTCATCCGGTAAAATCACAGTTGAAATCCTAGGTTTCTCTTTATGTGAATAAGAACTAGAAGATCCTTCTGGTATCTCAGTCTTCTGGTCAACTGGTCCAGGAAGAGCAAAAACTTTTAAAGCTTCATCAGTAATACCTGGCAACTCCTGCTGGTAAAAAATATTGCCCTTCTCTCTATATGAGGAGGAACCTGAGGGGATTATTTGTATCCCAGTCTTCTGGTCAGTTGGTCTAGGAACAGCTGAAACTTCCAAAGTTTTTTCAGTAATATCTGGCAACTCCTGGTAAGAAATGATGGGGCCCTCTCTATATGAGAAGGAAGAGGGCACAATTCGTATACCAGTCTTCTGGTCAACTGATCCAGGAATTGCTAAAAGTTTTGAAGCATCTTCATTATGATCTGGCAATTCTTGCTGATAAGAAATGATAGGCCTCTCTCCAGGAGAGTAAGAAGTAGAGGTTACTACTGGTATTCCAGTTTTCTGCTCAGCTGGTCCAGAAACCCCTAAAACTTTTAAAGCGTCTTTAGTAAGATCTTGCTGGTAAGAAATGATGGGCTTCTCTCTATATGAATAGGAAACTGATGATACTGTAGGTATCCCAGTCTTCTGGTCAGCTAATCCAGGAACACCTGAAACTTTCAGAGCCTCTTCAGTTAGATGACTACCTAGCAATTCCTGTTGGTAAGAAATAATAGGCTTCTCTTTCTGTGAGTAAGAAGCAGAGGTTTCTGTTGGCTTTCTGGTATTCTGGTCACCTGGTTCAGGAACAGCTAAAACTTTCAGAGCCTCTAGAGTTAGCGGACTGTCCGGCAAGGCCTGTTGGTAAAAAACAATGGGCTTTTCTTTACTTGAGTAGGAAGCAGAGGTCACTGCTGGTATTCCGGTCTTCTGGTAACCTGGGAGAGGAACAGCTGAAACTTTCAGAGTTTCTTCAGTTAGCTGACCATCAGGTAAGGCCTGTGGGTAGAAAAGAAAGGGCTTCTCTCTATGAGAGTAGGAAGTAGAGGATATTATAGGTAACCCAGTCTTCTGGTCAGCTGGTCCAGAAGTAGAAACATTCAGAGCCTCTTCTGTGAGATGTCTATCTGGTAAAGCTTGTTGGTAAAAAATAATGGACTTCCCCCCAAGTGAGTAGGAACTTGGAGGTACTGTTGGTATCCCAGGCTTCTGATCACCTGTTCCAGGAATAGCTGAGACTTTCAGAGCCTCTTCAGTAAGATGACTATCTGGCAACCCTTGTTGGTAGGAAATACTGGACTCTTCTCCGGGTGAGTAGAAACTAGAAGGTTCTGATGGCAACCCAGTCTTCTGGTCAGCTGGTCCAGAAACAGCTGAAACTTTCAGAGCCTCTTCAAAAAAATGACTCTCTGTCAAGCCCTGTGGGTAGGAAATAATGGGCTTTTCTCTATGTGAGTAGGAAGTAGGAGGTTCTGATGGCAACCCAGTTTTCTGGTCAGCTGGTCCAGTAACAGTTGAAACCTTCAGAGCCTCTTCAAGTAGGTGACTATCTGGCAAGGCCTGTGGTGAGATAATAATATGCTTCTCACTATGTGGATAGGAAGTAGAGGGTAATGTTCGTATCCCAGTATTCTGGTCAACTGGTCCAGAAATGGTGGAAACTTTCAGGGCCTCTTCAGTGAAATGAGTGTCTGGTAAGGCCTGTGGATAAAAAAGAATGGGCTTCTCTCTATGTGAGTAGGAACTTGGAGGTTCTGATGGCAACCCAGTCTTCTGGTAAGCAAGTCTAGAAACAGCTATAACTTTAAGAGCCTCTTTGTGGAGGCGACTGACTGGCAACTCCTGTTGGTAGGAAATATTGGGCTTCTCTCTGTGTGAGTTGGAACTAGAGGGTACTGTTAATATACCAGTCTTCTGGTCACCTTGTATAGGAGGAGATGAAACTTTCAGAGAATTTTCAGTCGGATGACTATCTGGTAATGCCTGTTGGTAGAAAGTATTAGACTTCTCTTCAAATGAGTAGAACCCAGAGGAACCTGGTGGAATTCCAGTGTTCTGCTCAGCTGGTGCCAGGACAGATGAAACTTTTAGAGCCTCTTCAGTTAGATGACTATCTGGAAACTCCTGCTGGTAAAAAATAGTGGGTTTCTCTCTATGTGAGTAGGCACTAGATGGTACTGTTTGTATCCCAGTGTTCTGGTCAGTTTGTCCAGGAATAGATGAAATTCTCTGAGCCTGTTCAGTTAGATGACTGTCGGGCAACTTCTGCTGATAGAAAAAACTGGTCTTGCCTTTAGGTGAGTAGGAAGTAGGAGGTGCTGTTGGTATCCCAGTCTTCTGCTGAGCTAGTCCAGGGACAGCGAGAACTTTCTGAGCCTCTTTAGTTAAATGAGCCTCTTTAGTTAAATGACTAACTGGCAACTCTTGTTGGTAGATAATATTGGGCTTATCTCTCTGTGAGGAAGAAGTAGAGGTTAATGTAGGTGTCACACCCTTCTGGTCAACAAGTCCAGGAGCAGCTGAAACTTTCAGAGCCTGTTCAGTTAGATGACTTTCTAGCAATGTCTGTTGATAAAAAATATTGGGCTTCTCTCCATGTGAGTAAGAAGTTGAGGTTCCAGTCTTCTGGTCAATGAATCCAGAAACAGCCACAACTTGCTGAGACTGTTCAGTTAGACGGCTCTCTCGCAACTCTTGCTGATAGAAAACACTGGGTTTCTCTCCATGTGAATAAGTAGAGGTTCCTATTGGTATCCCAGCCTTCTGGTCAGCAAATCTATAAACAGCTGCAGCTTGTTGAGACTGCTCAGTTAGATGACTCTCTGGCAAAGTCTGTTGATAGAAAATATAGGGCTTCTCTCCATGTGAATAAGAAGGTGAGGTTCCAGTCTTCTGGCCAGCAAATCCAGAGACAGCGATAGCTTGTTGGGACTGTTCAGTTAGATGACTCTCAGGCAATGTCTGTTGATACAAAATATGGGGCTTCTCTCCATGTGAGTAAGAAGTTGAGGTTCCAGTCTTCTGGTCAGCAAATCCAGAGACAGCTGCAGCTTGTTGAGACTGTTCAGTTGGATGACTGTCTGACAACTCTTGCTGGTAAAAAATACTGGGCTTCTCTCTATGTGAATAAGTAGAGGATACTATTGGTATGCCTGTTTTCTGTTCTGTGGATCCAGGAGCAACAGAAACTTTCAGAGCCTGCTCAGTTAGATGATTTTCTAGAAATGTCTGTGGATGGAAAATATGGGGCTTCTCTCTGTATGAGTAAGAAGTTGAGGTGTCTGTTGGTATCCCAGTCTTCTGGCCAGTAAATCCAGAGACAGCAGCAGCTTGTTGAGACTGTTCAGTTAGATGACTCTCAGGCAATGTCTGCTGATAGAAAATATAGGGCTTCGCTCCATGTGAGTAAGAAGTTGAGGTGTCTGTTGGTATCCCAGCCTTCTGGTCCACAAATCTAGAGACAGCAGTAGCTTGTTGAGACTGTTCAGTTAGATGACTCTCGGGCAATGTCTGTTGATACAAAATATGGGCCTTCTCTCTGTATGAGTAAGAAGTTGAGGTGTCTGTTGGTATCCCAGTCTTCTGGTCCGCAAATCCAGAGTCAGCAGCAGCTTGTTGAGACTGTTCAGTTAGATGACTCTCGGGCAATGTCTGCTGATAGAAAATATAGGGCTTCTCTCCGTGCGAGTAAGAAGTTGAGGTTCCTGTTGGTATCCCAGCCTTCTGGTCCACAAATCTAGAGACAGCAGCAGCTTGAGACTGTTCAGTTAAATGACTCTCTGGCAACTCCTGCTGGTAAAAGATACTGGATTTCTCTCTGTGTGAGTAAGAAGT
Organism: Eptesicus fuscus; assembly: GCF_027574615.1. Lineage (NCBI taxonomy): Eukaryota > Metazoa > Chordata > Mammalia > Chiroptera > Vespertilionidae > Eptesicus > Eptesicus fuscus. Next base: position 44,694,781 of record NC_072488.1, on the reverse strand, counting down.
TGAGGTGTCTGTTGGTATCCCAGTTTTCTGGCCAGCAAATCCAGAGACAGCAGCAGCTTGTTGAGACTGTTCAGTTAGATGACTCTCAGGCAATGTCTGCTGATAGAAAATATGGGGCTTCTCTCTGTGTGAGTAAGAAGTTGAGGTGTCTGTTGGTATCCCAGCCTTCTGGTCAGCAAATCTAGAGAGAGCTGCAGCTTGTTGAGACTGTTCAGTTGGATGACTGTCTGACAACTCTTGCTGGTAAAAAATACTGGGCTTCTCTCTATGTGAGTAAGTAGAGGATACTATTGGTAAGCCTGTTTTCTGTTCTGTGGATGCAGGAGCAACAGAAACTTTCAGAGCCTGCTCAGTTAGATGACTTTCTGGAAACGTCTGTTGATATAAAATATGGGGCTTCTCTCCATGTGAGTATAAAGTAGAGGATACTGTTGGTAGTGCAGTCGTTTGACCAGCTGGTCCAGGAACAAATGAACCTTTCAGAGCCTGTTCAGTTAGAAGACTGTCTGGCAGCAGTGGCTGAGAAAAAACAATGTGTTTCTCTCTATGTGTATAGGAACTAGAAGGTACTGTTGTTTTCTCACTCTTCTGGTCAACTGATCCAATAACAGCTGAATCTCTTAGAGCCTCTTCAATTTGATGACTGTCTCTCAAGGCCTGTGGGTAGAAAATATTGGGCTTCTCTCTTAGTGCGTAGGAACTAAAGGGTACTGTTGAAATTCCAGCCTTCTGGTCAGCTAGTTTTGGAACAGCTAAGGCTTGTAGAGTCTCTTCAGTTACATGACCATTTGCCAATATCTGTTGGTTGAGAATATCAGTATGTATACCAATAGTATTCTCCACAGAAGACCTTACAGCCAACTGAGAAAAGTCCTCAGAAGACAAGGGTAAATGAGATCCAATGCCTGAATCTCCAGAAGTGGTAGTGATGTCAGCTTTCAAGTTGGATTGAGTAATTTCACTTACGTCTCCTTTAGAAATATCTCCTAAAAAATAAGAAATTTGTTAATGGTTTATATTGTTTTAATTGAAAAATATTTCTTGCCCTGGCTGCTTTGGTTCATTGGTTGGCATGATATTCCATACACTGAAAGGTCACTGGTTCGATTCCCAGTTAGGACACATAACCAGGTTGTGGGTTCAATCATTGGTTGGGGTGCATACAACAGGCAACCTATCGATGTTCCTCTCTCTCTCTCTATTCCTCTTTCCCTATCTCTTTCTCTCTAAAATCCTAAACATGTCCTGTGAGGTTTTAAAAAACAAAACAAAAAAAAACCCTGGACCCCCATCAAAAAATGAGATTCCATTGGTCTAGGGTCGTGGTCTGCAAACTGTGGCTCGCGAGCCACATGCAGCTCTTTGGCCCCTTGAGTGTGGCTCTTCCACAAAATACCATGGCCTGGGCGAGTCTATTTTGAAGAAGTGGCGTTAGAAGAAGTTTAAGTTTAAAAAATTTGGCTCTCAAAAGAAATTTCAATCTTTGTATTGTTGATATTAGGCTCTGTTGACTAATGAGTTTGCCGACTACTGGTCTAAGGTATAGCCTATTCATTAGTATAAAAGGAAAAAAGAAAGAAAACTTTTCTTCCTTGGGACTTTATATTCTAGAAAGGAATCCTAAAGAAATCCTACATAATAAAAGCCTAATATGCTAAGTGTCCAATTGGCTATTCAACCAATCAAAGTGTAATATGCTATTGATATGCTAAGGCCGCTCAACCGCTCGCTATGATGTACACTGACCACCAGGGGGCAGATAGTCGACTGGTTGACCAGTCACTATGACATGCACTGACCACCAGGAGGCAGACAGTCAACCAGTAGACCAGTTGCTATGACATGCACTGACCACCCGACCAGTAGGTTAGCCTGCTGCTGGGGTCTGGCCAATTGGGACTGAGCGAGACGGGCCAGACATACCCCGGAGCCCTCCTGTGGTCCCTCCCTCACTGGCCAACCTCCTGCATTCCCTCCCCGGCCCCGATCATGCACCAGTGGGGTCCCTCGGCCTGGCCTGTGCCTCTCGCAATCCAGTACCCATGGGATGTCAGAGAGCTGGTTGGTATCAGCCCAATCCCACAGGCCAGGCCGAGGGACCCCACTGGTGCATGAATTCGTGCACTGGGCCTCTAGTACAGCAGCTGCCTACCTTTTGGACCTCAAGGACCACCAATAGTCTGCGGACCACTGGTTGGCGACCCCTGCTCCAAAGGTTTCCTTAAACCAGCGGTCACCAACCTTTCAGACCTTATGGACCACCAGTGGTCTGCAGGCCACCGGTTGGCGACCACTGCTCCAGCAGTCAATTAAAGACACGAATATTTACACTCAAAGATAATTATTACAAAGACAATAAATACAAACCTACCAATAATCACTTTAATTGTAAATGGCTTAAATGCTCCAATTAAAAGACATAGATTAGCTAACTGGATAAGAAAACACAACCCGTATATACTAGTATATACCGTCTGCAATAGACTCACCTCAGAATGAAAGATACACACAGACTACAAGTAAAGAAATGGAGCCCTAGCTGGTTTGGCTCAGTGGATAGAGTGTTGGCCTGCAGACTGAAGGGTACCAGGTTCGATCCCAGTCAAGGGCACATGCCCAGGTTATGGGCTCGATCCTCAGTAGGGGGCAGGCAGGAGGCAGCTAAGCAATAATTCTCATCACCAATGTTTCTATCTCATCACTGATGTTTCTATCTCTCTCCCACTCCCTTCCTCTCTGAAATAACTAAAAATATATTAGAAATAAAAAAGAAAAAGGTATTTCATGCAAATTGAAATGAAAAAAAAACAGCTGGGGTAGCAATACTTATATCAGACAAAAAAAGACTTTAAAACAAAACAGAACACTGGGCCCTAATAGGTTTTGGCTCAGTGGATAGAACATCAGCCCATGGACTGAAGGGTCCCAGGTTTGATTCCAGTCAAGGGCACTTACCACAGTTGCAGGTCCAATCCCCGGCCCTGGTCGGGGCATGTGCAGGAGGCAACCAATCATGTTTCTCTCTCACATTGATGTTTCTCTAAGTCTCTCCCCCTCCTTTCCATCTCTCTCTAAAAATCAATGGAAAAATATCCTTAGGTGAAGATTACCAAAACAAAACAAAACAAAAAACATTACTAGAGGCCCGATGCATGAAATTTGGAGGGGGATCCCCCCTCAGCCCAGCCTATGCACTCTCGCAATCCAGGACCCCTCAGGGGATGTCCAACTGCCGGTTTAGGCCTGATCCAGCAGTCAGTCATCCCTCTCGCAAACTGGGACTGCTGGCTCCTAACCGCTTGCCTTCCTGCCTGGTCACCCCTAACCGCTCTGTCTGCCTGCCTGACTGATCACACCTAAACACTTGCCTGCCTGCCTGCCTACCTGCCTGTGTGATCGCCCTTTAACTGCACTGCTTGCCTGATTGCCACTAACCATACTGCCTGCCTGCCTGCCTGATTGCCCCTAACTGCTCTACCTGCCTGCTTGCCTGATTACCCCTAATTACTCGCTTGTCTGCCTGTTCAGTGCACATCATAGCAATGAGTCATTCCACCGTTCCGTCTATTTGCATATTACCCTTTTGTTATATAGGATGGTAAAGGGGACAATCCAAAAAGAGACTATAACACTTATAAACATGTATGCATTCAACATAGGAGCACCTAAATACTAGTACATAAAGCAAATCTAGTAGGATATGAAGAAAAAGATCGACAGTAATCTACATATATAAAAGCCTAAGCGACCAAATGACTGGTCGTTATGACGTGCACTGATCACCAGGGGGGCAGAAGCTCAACGCAGTAGCTGGCCCCTGGTGGTGAGTGTGCTCCCACAGTGGAAGCACCGCTTAGCTGATTGTGGGGCGCCAGATGCAGGGCTCAAGATTGGCGAGCTCCGCTGTGGCGGCGCAAGCTCTCAATCAGGACTGACTAGGCACAAGCCCAAGGCAGGAGCGGCAGACGGTGTTGGACTGCCGGTTTCAGCCCAATCCTCACAGGCCATGCCAAGGGACCCCACCAGTGCACAAATCCATGCACCAGGCCTCTAGTATAGTCATAGTAGGGAATTTTAAGACATTCAAAATCAGTGGGTAGATCTTCCAGACAGAAAATCAATAAGGAAACAATGGTATTAAATGACACACTAGATAAGATGGATTTAATTGATATCTCACCCCAAAGCAGCAGAATATACATTCTTTGCAAATGCACATGGAATACATATTAGGAAACAAAACAAGTCTCAATAAATTGAAAAAGATGAAAATCATATCAAGTGTCTTCTAGGACTATAATGGTATGAAACAAGAAACCAATCACAAGAAAACTGAAAAACACACAAAGAAGTGTAGGCTAAATAACATGTTACTGCCCTAACCGGTTTGGCTCAGTGGATAGAGCGTCGGGCTTGCGGACTCAAGGGTCCCAGGTTTGATTCCAGTCAAGGGCATGTACCTTGGTTGCGGGCATACCAGTGGGGAGTGTGCAGGAGGCAACTGATCGATGTTTCTCTCTCATCGATTTTTCTAACTCTCTATCCCTCTCCCTTGCTCTCTGTAAAAAAATCAATAAAAAATATATAAAAATAAATAAATAACATGTTACTAAACAATGAATGAGTTGACAATGAGATCAAGGAAGAAATCAAAAGATACCTTGAAACAAATGAAAATGATAACACAACAACCCAAAATCTATGGGACATAGCAAAAGCAGTCCTAAGAAGAAAATTTATTGCATTACAGGCCAAACTCAAGAAATAAGAAAAATCTCAGCCCTGCTGGGTAACTCAGTTGGTTAGAACATCATGCCAATATGCCAAAATTGTGGGTTCGATCTCCAGTCAGGGCACATATAAGAAACAACAAATGAATGCAGAAATAAGTGAAACTACGAATCAGTGTTTCTCTCTGTCTCTCTTTCCCTCTTCCCTGCTCTAAAAGTCAGGTAAGGATTAAGAAAAATAAATAAATAGCACAAATAAGTAAATAAATAAATAATACTGGAATATCATTAAAGAACTTAAAATATCACATTAGAAAATATTCACTCAATTCAATAAAAAGCATTAAGGTAGGAAAAGAAGAACAAAAAAGACATGAGACATATGTAAACCAGAAAATGTAAACCCAATCTTATCAATAATGGCATTAAATGTGAATGAATTAAACAATTACATCAAAAGGCAGAGATTATTAGTCTACATTTAAAAAAGATCCAACTATATGCTATTTGCTAAAGATGTACTTTAGATTAAAAATATAGCTACGTTGAAAGTAAAGGGATAAAAAAAAGATGTCATACAAACAGCAACCATAAGAGCTAGAGCAAGTATACTGATAAAACACAAAATAAAGCAGAGAAACCAAGATGGCGGCTTAGGTAAGCACCTAAACTGCTGCCTCCCACAACAATTTCAAAACTGCAACTAAAAGACATTACGGACATCCAGAACCACAGGAAAGCTGGCTGAGTGGAAATTCTACAACTAGAAGGAAAGAGAAAAGCTCACGGAGAATCAGAGGAGCTGCAAAGGGCTGAGGTACGGAGACACGCATGCAGAGAGGAAGGGCAGCTGAGTGCCTGGCTGGCTTTCTCTGACGGGAGGGAGAAGGAAGCTTCCGACTGCACTGAACCCCAATTCCAGGCAATACCCTGTGGACCCAGGCTCATACGGGGAGAATCTGGACTGTCAGGTAGAGAGAAAGGCACACGGAGACTCGGGGGAGCCGTGGCGGGCAGGGGTCTGGAGGCGCGCACGCGCGAGTGCGCACAGAGAGGACTGACTGCTGAGGTTGCCGCTGGCTTTCCCTAGTGGGAGGGAGTCGGAAGCTCCCGACTGCACTGAACCCCAGTTCCGACTGCACTGAACCCCAGTTCCGGGCGAGCCCCTGGGGACTCAGGCTCTTATGGAGGAATCTGGACCGTCAGGCGGACACTCAGGGGAGCCGCAAAAGGCAGAGGTCTGGAGGCGCGCGCGCAAGTGTGCGCAGAGTGGACTGACTGATGAGTGTGCCTCTGGCTTTCTCTAGCTACAGAGAACCGGAAGCTCCCGACTGCGCTGAACTCCAGTTCCAGGCAAGAATCTGGGAATCCAGATTCATTGGGGGAGAAACTGGACTGTCTGGCAGTGGGCAAAACTTGAGGGCGGCTTTCTCTCAGAGGTGCTTGCAACGATTACCGAGGGACACTGAGACCCAGGGCCCTCATAGGGCAGGGCTGACGGGAAGCCAAGACTGTCTGCTCCGCCCTGAGACTCTGCCCCATCCAAGCTGAGCACAGAGGCTTTTGCAATTTTGCAAGTCTTGTCTCATAAGGGTGCCTCCGGCACAGAAGTTCTTCCAGCGTAGACACAGCTGATCCTCACAGCCAACTGGCCTGGAGGTCAATTCCTCACAGTGATACCAACAACAATCAAGACTTAACTACAACAAAGCTGTACACACAATCCACAAAAGGATGCACCAAGAGTGTCCACCGCAGGTAACTGGGGAGGCCGACACACTGGGCCATATAGGACACCTAGCACACAAAGCTACCCTACCAATTCAGGGAAGCAGCGAAAATGTGTAGACAAAGTAACAGATCACAAACAAAAGAATTGGAGGAAAACAAATGACTGGCTATAGAGTTCAAAACCACGGTTATAAGGTTTTTCAAGAATTTCCTAGAAAAGGCCGATAAACTTAGCGAGACCCTTGAGGATATGAATAAGGACCAACTAGAAATTAAACATACACTGACTGAAATAAAAAATATTATACAGAGACCCAACAGCAGACTAGAGAAACGCAAGAATCAAGTCAAAGATTTGAAATACAAAGAAGCAAAAAAATCTCAACCAGAAAAGCAAAAAGAAAAAGGAATCCAAAAAGTTGAAGATAGTGTAAGAAGCCTCTGGGACAACTTCAAGCGTACCAACATCAGAATTATGGGGGTGCCAGAAGAAGAGAGAGAGCAAGATACTGAAAACCTATTTGAAGAAATAATGACAGAAAACTTTCCCCACCTGGTGAAAGAAATAGACTTACAAGTTCATGAAGCACACAGAACCCCAAACAAAAGGAATCCAAAGAGGACCAAACCAAGACACATCCATAATTAAAATGCCAAGAGCAAAAGACAAAGAGAGAATATTAAAAGCAGCAAGAGAAAAGCAGTTAATTACCTACAAGGGAGCACCCATACGATTGTCAGCTGATTTCTCAACAGAAACTATGCAGGCCAGACGGGAGTGGTAAGAAATATTCAAAGTGATGAATAGCAAGAACCTACAACCAAGATTACTCTACCCAGCAAAGCTATCATTCAAAATTGAAGGGCAGATAAAGAGCTTCACAGATAAGAAAAAGCTAAAGGAGTTAATCATCACCAAACCAGTATTATATGAAATGCTGAAAGGTATTCTTTAAGAAGAGGAAGAAGAAGAAAAAGGTAAAGATAAAAATTATGAACAACAAATACATATCTATCAACAAGTGAATCTAAAAATCAAGTGAATAAAAAATCTGATGAACAGAATAAACTGGTAAATATAATAGAATCAGGGGCATAGAAAGGGAGTGGACTGACAATTCTTGGGGGGGAAGGCGTGTGGGGGGGTGCGAAAAGAGACTGGACAAAAATCGTACAGCTATGGATGAGGACAGTGGGGGAGAGGTAAAAGCAGAGGGTGGGGTGGGAATCGGGTGGAGGGGAACTATGGGGCAAAAAGAAGAAACAATTGTAATAATCTGAATAAAGATTTATTAAATTAAAAAATAAAAAATAAATAAAACAAAACAACATATTTATTTGTAAAAAAAGACAAAATAAAGCTTTAGGACAAAATATGTTACTAGAATTAAAGGTCAATTTATAACCACACAAAGAAAGTTAACTCATCAAGGCGTATGACATTATAAATTATAAAATATAAGCATAAATTCATTTAATATCATATCTCAAAATGTTTGAAGCAAATCTAACAAAAGAAGGGAGAAAGAAACACTAATATTTGGAGACTTCAATACCTTACTTTCAGAAATGGAGAAAACAACTAGGCAAAGGATCAACAAGGATACAGAAGACTGGAACACTATAAATTGACCAGAACTAGCAGACAAGTATGTATAGAACACACCACCTAACAACAGCAGAATGCACATTCTTCTCAAGTGCAAACTGTACATTCTACAGGATAGACTATATGTTAGGACATAAAACAAGCCTCAATAAAATTTAAAAACTGAAATCATACAAAGTATATGTTCTCCAAAAAATGGAATGACATCTCAATAACAAAAGGAAACTCATAAGTATGTGAAATTAAACAACACACCTCCAGATCACCAGTGTCAACAACAAAGAAATATTACAATGGAAATTAGGCAATATTTAGATGAATTAAAACAAAAGTATGACAAACCAAAACTTAAGGCATGCAGCTAATGCAGTGTTTAGAAATTTATCTATGTAAACACCTGAATTAGAAAGATCTCAGATCAATAACTTAACCTTTCACCTTAAGAAACAGTAAAAAGCTCAAATCAAAACTGAAGCAAGTGAAAGCATGAAAATAATAAAGACTAAAATGGTAGTAAATAAAATAGAGATTTAAAAGGTAGAAGAAAAATTAGAAAAAGCAGAGAAACCAATTTCTTTGAAAAGTTCAACAAAAAATTGACAAAATTCAGTTAGACTTATAATAAAAGATAACTCTCCAATTACTAAAATCAGTAATAGAAGGACATTACTAGCAACCCCACAATGAATTCCTTCCCATTATTTTCTATCTTTCTCAAATAAACAAAAAACATACAAACAAAACCTCCTTTCTTGAGGTTTAGGCCACACATAGCTTCAATACCGTCCTCCATCTATCTTGTTCTTACAACTCCCAGTTGCTCCCATTCACTTTTTCAAGGTCTGGTGCACAGGCTTTCCTAAACCCCAAACCCCACAAAAATCAGAAAATATTTAAACACAGTTAATCCAAAAAGCTAAAGTCTCAATTTACTTTATCCCAGTGGTCTTTATTCAACTTCTAACCAATCCCCTCAGGGCCAAGCAATGGATCTTATCACCCTTCAAACTGATACAAATTTAAATGTACTAACTCACTCTGACCAAAATTACCCATTCTTCTAGCTCTCTCGGTAACTCATACCCACCTCCTGTATTCAACTTCATAAATAAACCTCTGTTCCTTCATTTTCTTCCAGACTAACAATTCTCCTGACTCCTTTTATTTTCCAATGCAGGCTGAAACAAATAGCTGATTAACTCTTCCCTCACTTATTCCCTCCCACTGCTGTCCTTCCACCACACACGAATCCCTCTATCAAGGATCAATCCTGTAATTAACCTTCTCCATTCCCGAGTTTCAGTAGAGAAAAATGAGAGATGCTATACAGGCTGACATTATAAAATCATTTCTGACCTCAACTGACTTTTCAGAACTACCTGAAAATCCTTTTGCTTGTCTTTAGTCAGTTCCATCTCCTATTCACTTCAACATAAATTCTGAGCCTTCACCCAAGCCACTCTCCTCTAAGTCCCTAAAACCTCTCCTCCTGTCCCCACAACCCATAGCAGGTAAGATCACCTTGCTTTCTGTCTCAGAACTGAGCTCTCAATTTCCTCTCTACAAATTTATTGCCTCTCGTGCTCAATTAATTTCCCCCCTTCAAATCACAGAAAGGAATATAGAAACAAATTGACGCTAATTCAGACTTGTCCATGTAATTCAGTTCTAAACACTGTCATGAGGAAAGCAATTAAGTCAAAAGATTCATCTAATGAGAGAGACCTGTGCATTTATAAATACACTTAATCCAAAGTTAACATTACTGCAGGAGTTCAAATATAAAAAAAATAGCCATAGCAAGATATTTTTAACAAGCTAGTCATAAGGTCATTTAATATCACCTTTTCCACATACCTGGTAAATGTTTGCGAGTCTTTGGCACAATCTCAGGAGATACCCTCAACATCCTGAGATCTGAAGAGTGATATTCCAACTTTCTGGTTGGCTCATGAGGAACAAATGGAGGCAATACAGATGAAAAAGACTGACTAATGTCCTATGAAAAGAGATTTTTTTTTAAAAGAAAGATTAATTTTAGACATCTGTTAAAATACGGATCTCACTTTTATGAAAATAAATATTAAGCAGTTATACCAGTTCCTTAAGATTATATTCCCAATCCTCCTGAATACATATATATGTCATATCTTGGTCAATTCCAAGAAGGCTCTATAAATTATTCTGAGGTTCTGTATAGGAGACCTAGAAGTGTTTTTCTCCTTATGATAAGTATGATCATTGCAGAATCTGAACTATGGCACAAGGATTTTTTTAAAAGGGAGAAGTGTGTTGTAGAAAGGAAAAAAGAAAAGGAAGTAGGAGAAAACCTTCTTCCCATTTTTAAGAAATCCACAAATGTTTAGAATAATAAAAGCATGGGAAAACTGTATCTGTGATCAGTTCCTAAAAAAATAAAAGTCCTGTCCTAGCCAGTGTGGCTCAGTGGATAGAGCGACGGCCCATAGATGAAGGGTCCCAGGTTCAATTCTGTCAAGGGCACATACCTCAGTGCAGGCTCGATCCCAGACCCTGGTAGGGGCGTGCGAAAGGCAATCAATCAATATATCTGTCTTACATCGATGTTTCTCTCTCTGTCTCTCCCTCTCCCTTCCACTCTCTAAAGATCAATGGAAAAATATCCTCAGGTGAGGATTAACCAAAAAAAGAAATAAAAAGTCCTCAAATTTCTTGAAACAAAAGTCGTGGGAAATATAAACTGATAGTGAAGTAAAGGTTAAATGCTGAAAAAGAAGTTCCTAAAACACAAATCCCAACAAGTCCTTGCTAGTAAAGAAATCAGTAACCATTACTGGTGATGTTAGTACATAAACATACAACTTTTCACCAAATTAGGGCAAATAAAATTTGGAATGTGATCAGAGTTAATCTTGGTGAATCACTATTAATTGAACACTAGTGGCCCGGTGCACAAATTTGTGCACATTGAACGGAAAATAATTAAAAGAAATATTTAATATTGCTATTTGCCCTTTCTCCCTCAGTGCTTGAGAGCTGGGCGGCAGCCCCGCCCCCTGCCACCACTGCTGGTAGCTGTCTGCGGGGCAATGGATGGGGCTAGGGGGAGCCCTCACACCCGCCTTGGCCTGGAGCCACCCGCTCACATGCTCCACCATCCTGCCGCTGTCCCACTCTCGTCAGGGCCTGGTGGGGCCAGCAGCACCTCCACTGCCACCAGCTGCCAGCACCCGCCATGTTCCGCACCGCCCCTGGTGGTCAGTGCACATTATAGCGAGTGGTCAAACTCCTGGTCTCCTGGTCAAAAGACCGCCTGACGGGACAATTTGCAAATTAGACTTTTATTATATAGGATATCTTCATTTTTAAAATATATTTTATCCACATGAAAAAGTTGATGCAAGTTATAAAAATTGTACAGTACTATCAAAAATATTAGAGCTCTGGCTAGACGAATCAGTTGGTTGGAGCATCGTCCCAGACATCTAAAGGATGCGATTTGATTCCCGGTCAGGGTACATACTTAGGTTTCAGGTTCCATACCCAGTCAGGGCCCATATGGGAGGCAACCAATCAATGTTTCTCTCTCACATCTCTCTCTCTCTCTTCCTCCACCCCTCCCTCCCTTCCTCTCTCTAAAAATCAATTTTTAAAAAACATATCCTCAGATGAGGATTAAAACAAAACAAAACACCCAGGCAGTGTGGGTCAGTGGTTGAGCATCAACCCATTCAACAAGAAGTCACAGGTGCGCCAAAACCGGTTTGGCTCAGTGGATAGAGCGTCGGCCTGCGGACTGAAAGGTCCCAGGTTCGATTCCGGTCAAGGGCATGTACCTTGGTTGCGGGCACATCCCCGGTAGGGGGTGTGCAGGAGGCAGCTGGTCGATGTTTCTCTCTCATCGATGTTTCTAGCTTTCTATTCCTCTCCCTTCCTCTCTGTAAAAAATCAATAAAATATATTTTAAAAAAAAAAGAAGTCACAGGTGTGAGGTGTGCAGGAGGCAGTCAGTCAAATTGATGTTTCTGACTCATCCATGTTTCTCTCTCTCTCCCTTTCCCCCTTTCTCTCTCTCTAAAAATCAATAAAAACATATTAATATATATGCATATCTTAATAATCTTAATAATAAAAGGCTAATATGCACATGGTCGTCACGCCGTGATGCCGTAACAACCTATCAGCAGGGACCTGAGGCTGTGTGGTGCCAGGCTGGAAAACCTGAGGCTATGCCCCCTGCCCGGCAGGGCTTGATGGGGGTGGGGCTGGCCAGGTCTTGGTGTCGCCAATGGGGGTGGGGCCGGCTGGACACGTCTATTATAGAGAAAGGGCAAATAGCAATATTAAAATATTTCCTCTAATTAATTCCCTTTTAATGTGCACAAATTTCATGCACCGGGCTACTAGTCCTATATAATAAAAGGCTAATATGCAAATCAAATGGCGAACGACCAGTCGCTATGACAAGCACTGACCACCAGGGGGCAGATGCTCAACACAGGAGCTGCCCCCTGGTGGTCAGTGTACTGCCACAGGGGGAGCACTGCTGGGCCAGAAGCCCTGGGCCAGAAGCCCTGGGCCAGGCTCACGGCTGGAGAGCAAAGCAGTGGTGGCAGGAACCTCTCCCGCCTCCATGGCAGCGCTAAGGATGTCCAATCTGACTGACAGCGTAGGCCCACTCTGGCACATCCTCCAAGGGCTCACGGACTGTGAGAGGGCACAGGCCGGGCTGAGGGGCCCCCCCCCCCAAGTGCATGATTTTCATGCACCAGGCCTCTAGTATATTAGAAACACTGAGTTTAAAATTTATCAGATTTTGTTTCTCATTCTTACTGAAACTGACTTCAAAACCATCATTCCGGCCAAAATAATGCAAAATCTTAGCATTGGTTTCACTGAAGAATAGCCAAAAAGGCAGGGAGTTAATGGCATAATGGTTAAGTAAACAGATTAGTTTCAAATACTAGTTCCCCTATTTGCTAAGTGATCATGAGCAAGTTCCTTAACTTTCTGTCAATTATAGAAATGGGGATGATAATAATCCTCAACAATCCTACCTGATATATGTGAGTAAAACTTAGCATAGTATTCGAGCACAGTTATCACTTTTCATCCCCACTGTCATTACACTGAAAGTTAGAATTAAACAATGCCTACTTTAGAAGAAAATAAAACTAGCCTAATAGTTCTCTATATTAAAATATTTTTAAATTCAACAAATTATAAATAAAAGTTCATCAGTATATCTTTGTTCATTTCTTTTATCAAATGTCTGAACCTAATAGTCTAAATATGGTTGCAACCCAAACTAATTGTTTTCCAATAACATACACTCTTATACTTGGGAAAACAGGAAAAGGAAAGTAATATTAAGTACACCACATATATTATCTAACTGTATTTAATGACTAACAGGAAATATGGATATATTATAAGGAAGTGAGATCCAGGTTAGAGTTGACCGTTTCAGACAAAAGAAGACGGGCAATGGGACCAGAGGAATATTCCAGAGATCAAGGAAAATAAAGCCTTGTATAAAAGAAACATTGAAACAATTTTTATAACACCTCAAAGTTATAATTTTCTAGTGCACACACACAATAATAATGATATAAATAGAGAGGAATGGAACATAGTAATACATGAGGATGTTGCTTATGTGGGAAGGAGGTAGTTAGTTTCCTTTGGGAACACTGACTAGTTTGGACATTAAGCACCTCAGTATCTTTCCTGGGGAAACAACAGATTCTTATAATTTTCAAGATACCTCTGAAGTAAAAATCTTTCAGGAACACCTAAAAAGAAATGCTTGAGCCCTGGCCAGTAGCTCAGTTGGTTAGAGGGTCGTCCTGATACACAAAGGTTTTGGGTTTGATCCCCTGTACATACAAGAATCAATCAATTAATGCATAAATAAGTGGAATAACAAATTGATTTCTCTCTCCCCCCTCTCTCTCTAAAATCAATAAATAAAAAATTTTAAATTATAAATAAATAAGTAAATAAATAAAAATACTTGAATATTTCCAAGGTCTATTCCAAGGTTTGTACATTGAAGACCAGAGAGGGAAAAAAGCACAAATCAATGTCTCCATTTTTAACACTGTCCCAAAGGTTCTTGCTAGCACAACTTGGAAAAGTTAAGATGCTTGGGATAAAGGCCTGGAGGCACCAAAGGATGGCTTTTTCCAAGACACCACAGAATTCACTAAGTCTTACGGTCTACAAAATACCAACATTTCTTTCATGCCAATCTCTAACAAATTAACTAAGTATATTCCTGCATATCAGATGAAGACCAGATTACAAGTCACAAGTTGGTATTAGAGCACAGTCGCCAACCTTTAGGACCTCACGGACCACCAGTGATCCACGGACCACTGATTGGCAAACGCTGCTCCAAAGGTTTCCTTAAAACCTTTTGCACTCGGATGTTGAGTGTGACTCGACATGGTTAGCATTAGAATAAAGGAATCGAGAAAAAAGCAAGCGAGTGCAAAGGGTTAAACCAGAGATCACCAACCTTTTGGACCTCGCGGACCACCAGTTGGCAACCATTTTATTAGAGGACATAAATGGGCACTTTTACCCCTATTTTTCAACTGAAATATTTATTTCCCTTCCCCATAAGAAATGTCAAATACAAAAACTTACAGGCTCTTCCTCCGATGGTAGTTGTAAATCAGATTGCCAAGGCAGGGAGACATCACAAATTTCTAGATCATCAAGCATATTTTCTAAACCTGCTAGCTCAATGCACTTCCCAGTCACGTCACCTTGGTCACATATCTGGGAAATAGTAACAAGTAAAATAAAAACAAGTAACAAAGCCATTTCCTGAAACAAAACTGGAAAAGACCATGTTTTCCCCAACTATCATTTTATTGTATCTCACCTCTCTTTGTAGTTCAGTAGATCTTTCACTGCATACAACAGCATTTTCATCTAGGCTACAGCATTCAATATCATCACCCAGAGAATAGATGTCAGATTCAGCCTTTCCCTGCAGGCCCTCTACAAAACAGGAGTCATTTCGCATAATTGTATGTATTGTAAAACTGGATTTGGCACCCATAGGCCAAAGAATTTCACCTAGGCCTATATCAGCTTTCAGCAATGTCTACTGACCAACTGTAATTAATGATGCAGCATTGATCATTGGTAAAGTACCTTGTTACTTTGCATCATATGTCACCAAGTTTGCTGAAAAGCTGCTTCCTATATCTGCAGATGGACCTTCAATGACATGACTAAGAATTTACATTCTTACCCAAAATATAGTTTGAGGAATCTGCAACTTCTTCAAAGGTTTGCTGCTTTAAATCTTGCGAAAACAAAGAATCTGAAGTCGATACTTCCAGTGGGTAAATAATGTTTGAAGATCCTGCCTTCTCTGCAAGGTCAAGAGCAGAAAAATACTTTATCTTCCCAATGGGAAGAAATGGTTCATTGTCTACATCACACTGAAATAAAACTGTGTTTTGCAAAGACCAACAATCTAGCTGTGAGATTTTTCACTTAAAGACACATGTGACTTAAGCTCTGGAATAAAAGAAAGTGGCTCAATGAACATTTCCTGAGGAGCACTGGGGAATGATTTTATATTAGGAAACCAGTACAGGGAGCTAACATCATCATCATTTTTATGCAACAATGGCTTTGAAGCTTCTGGTTCAAACGCCCTGGGAGTAGATTGATAGTATGGATAACTAAGTTAAGTTTATCAATGAAATAATTTTCATCTTTATAATTTAATAGGAAAATATCTGAATTTTTTGGTTCACCTTCTTGGCTGTCATTTGTCATAGATTTATTGATGTCAGTTTGGATTTCATTTACTGTACTCTCCTTCCTTGGAAATCTCAATAGAGGCATTAACTGCCTCAAAGGCTACATTTGCAGTAGCATCAACATTTTTTCCCTCCAAAAGCAGCACTTGCCCTTTGGTTTCTTTCCTCTTGAAAATATAGCTGTTCTGCCAAAACCGGTTTGGCTCAGTGGATAGAGCATCGGCCTGCGGACTGAAGGGTCCCAGGTTCGATTCCAGTCAAGGGCACGTACCTTAGTTGCGGGCACATCCCCAGTAGGGGGTGTGCAAGAGGCAGCTGATTGATGTTTCTCTCTCATTGATGTTTCTAACTCTCTATCCCTCTCTCTTCCTCTCTGTAAAAAATCAATAAAATATATTTAAAAAAAAAAAAAAGAAAAAGAAAATATAGCTGTTCTGATATCACATCCAAGCTGGATGTAATAGTCTGAAGAGGACCGCCAAAAGTCTCTACATTAGAGATATCATGTCCCCTGGAGAGAGTATGTGTTTCTGAAACTTTTAAGGAATTATCAGGAACTACAACATTCTCAATATATTCTATTTCTGAAGATCTGGGACACACCTCTGAAAATAATAAAAGTACTGCTATTCTCCTTTAGTTCAAAACATTGAGATAATTCTTTCCCCAAACCTTCATTTCTTTCATAACACTCCAAAGAAACCATCTTTTGTTTCATTTCATTCTCAGCTGGAGCCCTTAAATAAACATTCTCAAAATGACTACCAGACATCAAGGGAACCCTTTTCCCACTCTTTTCTAACAAGCAATGCAAGAAAAAATTTGACATTTTATTATTAAAATGAGGAGCAATTTCATGTGGAAAAGAAACATGATCCTTACTGACTAGACATGTTTCTGGATGGTGTGAAGCTCCCTGTTTGGTCCATGGCATAAATGAAAAGGGGGCATTAAAATTGTCACTCCCCTCAGGACTTTTATTTTTATCAATTTTATCAGATGAATCTGAGCAGGAATCATGGTCCTTACTGGTTAAATATTTTTCGGACAGCTGTAAAGCTTCCTGTTTCCAATAGTGCACATCTGAACAAGAAGCATCAAAACTGTCACTTTCTTTAGGAGTTACATATTCATCACTTGTATCAGATGAAGTTGAAGAAAATTGATCTTTATCAGCTAAATTGGTTTCTGGCTCCTGTGTAACTTCTTTTATCTTCCATGACATATATGAACAAAGAGCACCATAACTATCAGAGTTTTTGGCAGTTTTCAGTTCATCAACTGTATAGGTTAAAACAGTCTCTTCTTTGGTTTCTTGCTCAGGATGTAAAAAAGAGCCCTGAGACTCAACATCTGTACTCCCTATAAGTGTGTGCTGAGATACATTAAAGCGATTGTTAACTAAGTCTGAAGCTCCTTCTGAGGTTGCCTGGAATAAAGCTTCACTAACTTCTGCCGGTCGAGAAAACCCTTCATTGTCTTCGGACTTACCAGGAATTCCCCTGAAAATATACAATTAAAAAAACAAAGGGTTACATATTTAAAACATTTATTTTTTTCAATACCAACATGAAAAAATACAAAATTGATATGTCACTGTTATCGAGGTTATTTCCACAATGTGTTGAAAAACAAAGTTCTAATTTCAAATTCTTTTAAAATGACTAATGACTGAACAAGGCAAATTTTTTTATAAATAAGAAAAGTACACTACCATTTGTGACCCTAATATTTTCTCAGACTTCTCTAAAACAATATTGTCAATATATATGAGTAATTTCATATCGGCAAAAAAATATTCTTTAAATGAAAATTTAAAATTCATTTTACCTGCATTAGCTCTTTTACTAGTCATTTATTATGCTCTTGAAAACCACTTAAGAAGTTTTCTACTCCCCCCCCTAAAAAAAAAAATACAACAGTAATCTAATCATTGGTTGACTACTGTTTACAAAACACTTTCCATAAAAGTAATTTAAAAGTAATATATAGCAGAAGGGCACATCAGTAAACACCTAGTTTTTAATTTAAGGTGCCTTTTTTTTAGTTCTAAAAAAGGAAAACTTATATTTTTGGATAATTCCAAATGTTTTGGAGAATTCCAAACTTGTCTCCCATCATGACTATTCTAAAGGACATTAATTTGGAATAATTATTAATTTGGACATGTTTGTTAGAAAAAAACCTTATTACTTCATATTCACAGCTATAAGGTAAGGAAAGATAACAAGGCTCATTCAGTATCAGCTGACCAAAATGAGAGTGCCAAACAAGTTAGTGACCATGAAATAAATGCTTTTTACAAAATGGGGTTGGGTGATGGAAAGCAAAAGGGGAGATTTATAATAAGGAAAATCCAGTGTGCCTTCTAAATTAAAATATGCCTGAAAAGTTAGAATATATTAGAAATTATTTTTAAATACACTACAGTAAACTGGCTCATTTTTACACATACATATGTTATTATGCCAAACTGATACGCATCATGTCTTAACTTAGGGCAGTGGTCGGCAAACCAAGGCTTGCGAGCCACATGTGACTCTTTGGCCCCTTGAGTTTTTAGCAAAGGCCAGCTTAGGAGTACCCTAATTAAGTTAATAACAATGTACCTACCTATATAGTTTAAGTTTAAGAAATTTGGCTCTCTAAAGAAATTTCAATCGTTGTACTGTTGATATTTGGCTCTGTTGGCTAATGAGTTTGCTGACCACTGACTTGGGTGCATGTTACCTTCAGAGTGAGCTGAAACTATCTAACCCCTACCCCAAAGTCTCAACTTAGGCTGAAGTCATTAATATTAGTAACAACTAAGAACAAGAAAAGCAAGAGTAGAATGGTTACATGAAAATAAAAATAAAAAATCATTCTACCTCAGAGGTGCAAAATCTAGTTCACTTTGGTGAAATATGGAATCAGGCCCAAACTCTTGGTCTTGTGTCAAACATGTCAGCAAAGGCAAATCAGGAGAAGCAAAGTTGTCTTGTATGACTGCAAAGTTTCAAATATAAAAATGTTGGAAATACTAAAAATAACTGTTTAGCACTCACATAATACTTTAAAGAACCTAAACATGCTGCCATCTGGAAGTTTCTACAAACTTTAGTATAACAACATAGCAGCAGCAGCAACTATCTGACAAGGTCCAGGCACTAAACATACAATATTTCACTTAATCCTCATGACAACCTTGAAGGATGGGTATCATTATATCCATCTTATAGGTAAGGAAACATGATTACAAAACTTAAGAAATATTAAGGGAAAAAAAGAAATATTAGTGTAATTTGTCCATCTTCAAAAAGCCTAAGTGGCAGAGTGAGATCTGAGCCTAAGCACGAACTTTTTCACAAGTGCTATTAACCATTATGAGTGCTTCTTTCCATTGTATATCAAAGTGTTTTCCATGGGCTCTTGGGCATCCCTAAGACAATCTCAGGAGGTGCTGAGGGTCAAAATTATATTCAAAATAATAATAAGGCCCTGGCAGGGTAACTCAGTTGGTTGGTGCATCATCTCATGCACCAAAAAGTTGTGGGTTCGATTCCAGGGCAGGGCACATACCTAGGTCTCAGGTTCGATCCCTGGTTGGGGTGCATATGGATTAATGTGATTAATCCACATTAAACAAAAGGTCTTTAGAATCTTCAGTAACTTTAAAGTGTGTAAAGTAGTCCTGTGACCAAAAAGTTTGAGAATTACTGATTTAAGGGGGGAAAAAACTGTTGTGAATTCCTGAATGCCAACCTAAGTAATTATTAGAATGCCCTTGAATGTATACTAAATATAAAGTCAGTATTCTCTTATAGTATTTATACAACTATAAAACAAAAAATTAAGCATTAATAGAAACAAATCTGTACAACCAACAGCATCCTATTTAATATTAATTTAACTGGATGGGTGATATTTTGCTAAAACTAAATGGTTCTATCAATATGCTGTAATTCTGTTGCCATAGTTTACGTTAATTTCAGAATGCCTATAATACTGTACACCTTCCCTATCGTAACTACCACACTCTTGTTTTAATCTTTAGCCTATCTGCTTTCCACCTAGATTGAAAACTCCATGTCTGCTGTATTCACAGTGATATCTTCAGTGCCCAGCAAAATACCTGCTACACTTAGTAAGCATTCAAAATAGAATTATTACTTATTTACTGAATGATTTAATTAAAAATGAGAAACCTTTACCACCAAGGACTAACTGATATGATTCCTCTTTGGCCTTTGCTTAGAGACTCAGTCTTAATCCTTCATAACCTTCATAAGTCCTCCAACCCTCTAAGAATCCTAAGGCTTTTAACAAAGACCCCGCATTTCCTCACATTTGGACACTGTGATAGCTTGGACCACTCTTTTTTGAGATATTTGTCTCAGCACTGGTTTTCAATATGACATTTGTCATTGGTGAGACTTATATACCCCACAATGACTGTAGTATTCATGCATAACAAAATAGCAATGATAAAATTTCCTCGGCCATCAGATCCAGGGATCTGCTCTAATAATTTAAAATGTAAATGAGAAGCTAGAGCTATACAACTTTATGTTAGCAAAAATTTTGGAAGCCAGACACACAATTTCCTACCTAATGCTGGAATTATTTTATTAAAGAATTTTGCTTGACATTTTGCCGTGATATAAGCTCACTTCTTTTAAAAAAACATTTTGTTATTAATCTTTTTTAGAGAGAAACGGAGAGGGAGGAAGAGAGGAGGGGAGGAAGAGAGGAGGGGAAAGAGAAAGGGAGAGTGGAGGAGAAAGCAGGAGAGAGGGGAGAGAGGGAGACATCCATGTGAGAGTGAAACATTGATGGGCTGCCTCCCGAACATCCCTTACCAGGGATTGAGCCCACAACATAGGCACTGTGCCCACAAATGGGAATGGAACCAGCAAACTTTCAGTGCAAGGGATGACGCCCAACCAACTGAGACACATGGACTAGGGCTAAGCTCACTTTTTTATTGTTATACTAGAGGCCCAGTGCCTCTAGTGGGGTCCCTCAGCCTGGCCGGTGACCAGGGCCAATTGGGGCCGTCTTGCCCACTCCGGGGGGAGGGACCACGGGAGGTTGGCTGGCTTGGGGAGGTAGGTTGAGGGAGCACACTAACCACCAGGGGGCAGCTCCTGCATTGAGCATTGCCCCCTGGTGGTCAGTGCATGTCATAGGTACTGGCCAGTCATCCGGTCATCTAGTTGTCCCAGTGTAATAGTCACTTAGGCTTTTATATATATAGGCAGCCTTTCCATTATTAAATGACTCTAGTTGAACATTCTTTCTTATATCAAGTTTAAAAAAAACCTATGTATTCTCATTTTAACCTCCAGATTAGGATTAGCAAATACTTTTATAAAAGGCCAGGTAGTATATACCATATTTTCCGGCGTATAAGACGACTGGGCGATAAGATTTTCCTGTGTTAAAAAGTCATCTTATACGCCAGAAAATACGGTGTGTGTGTGTGTGTGTGTGTATACACACACACACACACACACACACACACACACACACACACACACACATATATATTTATTTATCTATACACACACACACACACACCGTATTTTCCGGCGTATAAGATGACTTTTTAAACCAGGAAAATCTTATACGCCCAGTTGTCTTATACGCCGGAAAATACGGCATTTTAGACTTTGCCAGTCATATATGGTTTCTGTTGCATATACTTTTTTTGGTTGTTTTTATAATCCTTTTAAAAATGCAAAATCCATTCTTAGCTCATAAAAAATAAGGCCTTGGCCTGTAGTCTGTAATTTGCAAGCTCCTGCTGTACTCCATTAAAATACTCATACATGATACTGTTAGTTTCTGTTTACTGGGTTGTCTTCCCAAAAGAGTTAGCTTTCATCTATATATTCCTAGCATCAAACATAAAACAGACACTTAGATATTTGTTAAATAAATGAATGAAAATAAGCTGCTTCCACTTTAGCATGATAGCCTTTCGAAAACCTGATTATAGCAAAGCCTTCTTTCAACTATCATAGCCATTTCCTCCCACAAAGAAACACTAATGTTATCAACATATTTCCTTTTTTTTTTAAAATATATTTTATTGATTTTTCACAGAGAGGAAGGGAGAAGGATAGAGAGTCAGAAACATCGATGAGAGAGAGACATCGATCAGCTGCCTCCTGCACACCCCCCACTGGGGATGTGCCCGCAACCAAGGCACATGCCCTTGACCGGAATCGAACCTGGGACCCTTCAGTCCGCAGGCCGACGCTCTATCCACTGAGCCAAACCGGTTTCGGCAACATATTTCTTAAAATGTGAAACTAAAATTAAAGTTGACTTTGATGATCCACGTCACAGAATTCATTGGCACTAATATTTTGATTTGGATAGCATTAGCTTATGTTTGAAAAGAACTTAACTCCTATTCATGCTCCTTTAAAAAACTCTTGACAACTTCAAGGTTGAACCCATTTCTCTGACAAAAGCGAATTCTAAAAATTGTGGGACTGTATTTTATTTTCAATTTTTGAAAACAAAATCTGAAGAAAGGAAAAGCAAAGAAATATTTGTCTGAATTATGATTTAGGCATGAAAAAAAATTAAATTACCATATTTTTTTAGCATTTTTATATATTTACAATGATCCGAAGTAGTAAAAGTACAATTTATTCTATCTCCTATTTTGATTATTTGAGAGGCGTTTAAAGTATACCTTTTGTAAAGAGCTAATAAATCAGTTCCATATACAGCAAAGCAATAAGATCTACCTCAAACAAGTCATTTAACCCTGTATCTAAATTTTTGGTTCTGAAAACTGAGAATAACAACATATGCCATAATCAATTCTAAGAATCTAATGAGGTAAACATGAACATTTGTTTTTTTGGTTGTATTTTAAGGAGTATGGGTCTCCATTGCCGAGTAGTCAAAGGATAACATAGGCCCTAGCCAGTTTGGCTCAGTGGATACAGCGTCGGCCTGCGGACCAAAGGGTCCCAGGTTCGATTCCGGTCAAGGGCATGTACCTCAACTGCAAGGCTCCTCCCCGGCCTGGGACTTGGTTGGGGCTTGTGCAGGAAGCAACCAACCGATGTGGTTCTCTCACATCGATGTTTCTGTCTTTCACTCTCTCTTCCACTCTCTCTAAATACCAATGGAAAAATATCCTCAGGTGAGGATTAAAAAAAAAAAAAAGTAATAATAATAAAGGATAACTTGGTTTACCCCAAGAAAAACGTCCACAAATTCAGGACTGAGAAGGCATACCTACTAAAGAGGAAGTTATCAACTTTCTGCCTTCTGTGAGCAATAGCGTATGATAAAATGAGGGGCAACTGCACATTTAACATAACTAAACAAGCTGTGGAAACCAGAAATAAGCTAATATCTTTGAGTATATCTTTACAGAACTCCTTAAATTAAGAAAGGATTTAAATGAAGGACTTGCAATCCCCCAAAAGTAAATATTTTATAAATGTGAGGTATTAATACTAGTTTAAGGGGGAAAAAAGGCATTACCTAGCAATGGAGAACAAAAGAGACCTCTGTTGCGTTTCTTTACTTGATTTTCTGATTGGGTCAATACACCTTCCTCCACAGAGAGGAAGTCTGCCGCATCTGTCCCTTCCTCTCTCACATTAAACCTGGTCTGAGATGTATCCGAGGTGTGGGAAGAGTCGATTTCTTGAGGAAGAAAATGCCAAGATTCTGTTCTCTAAAACAATAATTTTGAAGGAAAATATACTAAGTTATTAACTGAATTAACATACATATTAACATTTGTATTAAAATGTCCACTCACATAGCTTCCTATTTGATAACCATCTCATCAAAGTTCATAAAAAGTAAAGCTTTTCTTTCTATTTTTCCCAATATTAACTATATTTTAGACCTCTTTCCCATTACTACTTATCTCTTAATTTGAATCTGCCAGTAAGCCTTGAACAGTTAGTTCTCATCATTAAAAGAGTAAATTTGGGCCTGATCCAGTGTGCCTCAGTGGTTGAGCATTGACCTATGAATCAGAAGGTCAGGGTTCAATTCCTGGTCAGGCCACATGCCCAGATTGCAGACTCCATCCCCAGTAGGAGGTATGCAGGGGGCTATCGATCGATGATTCTCTCTCATCATTAATCTATCTCTCTCTCCCTGTCTGAAATCAATAAAAATATTTAAAAACAAAAACAAATAAGAAGGAACCAAGATGGCGGCATAGGTAAACGCCTATACTTGCTGCCTCCCACAACCACATGAAAATTACAACTAAAATACAGAACAACTATAATCCAAAACCACGGGAAAGCTGGCTGAGTGGAAGTACTACAACTAGAGAAGTAAAGAAGAAAGCACATTAAGACTGGTAGGAGGTGTGAATGGGCTTGAGGCTCAGAACAGGCTGGTCTGGCACCCGAGTGTGCCACTTTTTTAATCAGGAGGGAGATCGCCTGTGTGGAGGCTGCCCAGAGGAGGGAGGAGTCCCAGCCCCACACCAGACCTCCAACCCAGGGTTCCAGAGCTGGGGAAAGAAGTCCTTACAGGCAGTAAGAACTACAGGCTGGCGGACCTGACTGGTTTGGCTCAGTGGACAGAGCGTCAGCCTGTAGACAGAAGAGTCCCAGGTTCAATTCCGGTCAGAGGCATGTACCTTGGTTGTGGGCACATCCCCAGTAGGGGGTGTGCAGGAGGCAGCTGATCGATGTTTCTCTCTCATCGATGTTTCTAACTCTCTATCCCTCTCCAATCCTCTCTGTAAAAAATCAATAAAATATATTTAAAAAAAAATAGAACTACAGGCTGTAACAATACGTGCAGATTGGGGCTGAGTGACACACAGGCTCTGCTGGAGACCCAGCTGCTCCTCTTAAAAGGCCGGCACCACGAATGAATATACAAGCTCCCACTTCCTCTGAGGTCCAGTGTTGGGAAAGGCTCTGGGGGACCCAGACACATACGGGGAGAAACTGGACTGTCTGGCATGGGGAAGGAACTCGGGGATGGCTTTCTTCCAGATGGAAGTGCTCAGAGCGGGTCATTGTTCCTGTGCTGGGAATTCCCAGGTGCAGGGCTGACTGGCAGCCATTTCTGTTTGCTCAGCCCTGGTGATTCCCTGAGACCACACCCCACCCAAGCTGGGGGCAGCAGCTTTTGCATATGAATGGCCTGTCCTTTCTCAGCCTAAAAATCTGTCAAACAAGCGACAGCTGGGTCAGGGAGCCCCAAACCTATCAATAAAAGGCCCAAGCCCGTACCTGCACCAGCTTGATTTGCTTCACAGCTGGGCCCTGTATGGACACTTCCAAATCCGATACAAAAAAAAGAAGAATCTGCAGATCTCTCTGTAGCTCCTGCTGGGTGGCACCAGGCAGTGGCTGACTTTGCACCCCCCTGGTGACCCAAGAGCCAGTGTACCCACTGCTCAGTGTGAGACCATACTA
Source organism: Eptesicus fuscus (assembly GCF_027574615.1). Classification (NCBI taxonomy): domain Eukaryota; kingdom Metazoa; phylum Chordata; class Mammalia; order Chiroptera; family Vespertilionidae; genus Eptesicus; species Eptesicus fuscus. The sequence continues at coordinate 44,669,529 of NC_072488.1, read as the reverse complement.
GATTACAACTCTTCACATACATAAGTGACACACTCAAGGGGCAGACTCAGTGAGCACCAAAGCCCCACCGAAGCAAGTCCTGCTGCATAAGGGTGTCACCTGCACAGCAGCTCTCCCACTGCAGTCGCAGCTGATCCCCACAGACAATTGGCCTGGAGGTCAATTCCTCCCAGTGACACCAACAGCAATCAAGGTTCAACTACAACAAGACTGTGCATACAGCACACAAAGGGGTGCACCAAGAATGTCCACCTCAGGTGACTGAGGAGGCTGAGCCACTGGGCCCTATAGGACACCTACCACACAAGGCCACTCTATCAACTCAAGGAGACCTAGCAGTTACCCAATACATAGAAACAAACACAGGGAAGCAGCCAAAATGCAGAGACAAAGAAACATGTCACAAATGAAAGAAATGGAAGAAAGCAAACTACTGGATATAGAGTTCAAAACCACAGTTATAAGGTTACTTGAGAATCTGCTAGAAATCTCCAAGGAACTTAGTAAAACCTTCAAAGACCTTAGTGAGAATGCCAAAAAAATGGAAAAGGACCAGTCAGCAATTAAGCATACATTGACTGAAATAAAGAATAATATACAGGGATTCAACAGTAGACTAAAGGATCCCGAGAATCAAGTCAATGATTTAAAATATGAGGAAGCAAAAAACACCGAATCAGAAGAGCAAAAAGAAAAAAGAATCCAAAAAGATGAAGATAGCATAAGGAGCCTCTGGGACAACCTCAAGAGTACCAACATCCGAATTATGGGAGTGCCAGAAGAAGAGAGAGAGCAAGATATTGAAAACCAACTTGAAGAAATAATGACAGAAAACTTCCCCCACCTGGTGAAAGAAATAGACTTACAAGTCCAGGAAGCACAGAGAACCCTAAACAAGAGGAATCCAAAGAGGACCACACAAGGACATATCATAATTAAAATGTCAAGAGCAAAAGACAAAGAGAGAATATTAAAAGCAGCAAGAAAAAAACAGTTACCTACAAGGGAGAACCCATATGACTGTCAGCTGATTTCTAACAGAAACTATGCAGGCCAGAAGAGAGTGGTAAGAAATATTCAAAGTGATGAATAGCAAAAACCTACAACCAAGATTACTCTACCCAGCAAAGCTATCATTTAGAATTGAAGGTCAGATGAAGAGCTTCACAGACAAGAAGAAGCTAAAGGAGTTCATCACCACCAAATCAGTATTATATGAAACACTGAAGGGTATTTTTTAAGAAAAGGAAGAAGATAAAGATAAAATAATTATGAACAACCAAGTGACAACAAATACATATCCATCAACAAGTGAATCTAAAAATCAAATGAATAATAACTCCAAATAACAGAATAAACTGGTGAATGGAATAGAATCAGGGGCATGGAAATGGAACAGACTGACGATTCTCAGAGGGAAGAGGGTGTGTGTGTAGGGGGGGAGGGGGCGTTGTGTGGGAAGAGATTAGACAAAGATGTTATATGCATGTAATGCAGTGCCTATGGACACAGACAATAGGGTGGCGAGGGCATGGGGTGGGGTGGGAACCGGGTGGAGGGGAGCTATGGGGGGAGAGGGGGGAAGAGGGACATCTGTAATAATCTCAACAATAAAGATTAAAAAACAAACAAAAAATTTGATTCTACATGATGAAATCTTATAATTTAATAATAAAACTGAAAAAAAATTCCAAACCTAACGCCACAATATTCTCAATATGTGACTACTGAGTTCTTACTAGCTGTACCAGTTTCTAGTGTACTCTGCTCCTCTCAATAACATCATATCGGCTGAAACCGGTTTGGCTCAGTGGATAGAGCATCAGCCTGCGGACTCAAGGGTCCCAGGTTCGATTCCGGTCAAGGGCATGTACCTTGGTTGCGGGCACATCCCCAGTAGGGGGTGTGCAAGAGGCAGCTGATCGATGTTTTCTCTCATCGATGTTTCTAACTCTCTATCCATCTCTCTTCCTCTCTGTAAAAAATCAATAAAACATATTTAAAAACAAACAAACAACAAAAAAAAAAACCATCATATCATCCATGAAGAGTGATACATTTGTCTCTTTCAAATGGCATGATTCAGCAAGGCTTCTAAAAGTATCTATGGGAAGGATCAGTTTTTCCTACTTCTAATTCATCATAGGAAGATATTAAAATACTAATAAGCATTAGTAAGTAAATACAAATAACACATAATAAAAACTACTAAAAATAACTAGAAAAATGAAATTTAAATGATATATAAGCCCAAAATACAAGCCCAAATATTTCTAGTTCTAAAAAACATAAAAATCACTCTGTCAAAATGCTGTAAAAGTTTCTAAACACTTCATCTTAATTCTTTACTCATCTCTTGAGAAACCAATAATAAGATTTCATGGACTGGCACCAATCTATAGACCTTCGCAATAATTATTTTAAATTTTTAATAAAAATACTTAATTTATTTATTTTTGTTTGTTTTTTAATCCTCTCACGGGGATTTTTTTTTTTTTTTTTTTTATCCTCACTAGAGGATATTTTTCCACTGGTTTTAGAGAGTGGAAGTGAGAGGGAAAGACAGAGAAACATCAATGTGAGAGAAACTGATTGGTTGCCTCCTGCACACCGAGGTCCATGCCCTTGACTGGAATAGTTACACACTTTTTTTTAAGCCCTAAGATAAAAATATGGGTACATAATGGGGTTATAGTTTGGGTGGTAGGAAGACACTGAAGTTTCATCTTTTGCTCTTCACTTATTGCAATAGGAGATAAAATCATCAATTGAAAATGAGGAAGGAGAGTTCAGTAATTCTGAGAAGGAATAAATAGTCATTTTATCAAGTCAACTCACCAGGAAAATATAGTAGGATTTCCAGGCAATGCCAAGTGCCCTTGTGGTTTAATGTCATCAATTTAAAGGAAAACCTGTCTAGATATATGCTTTCTTCAGCAATGCCCTGCTGCTTAGATTCAGATAAGAGAAGATTCAACCAGAACTGAGCTTTTGCAAGGCAAATAGGATAGTGGGAGAAAAGGACAAGAAAGTTAAAGATGTTACCATCAACAAAACAACAAGAAGGCCTACTGCATGGGAGAACATATTTGCAAATGGCATCACTGATAAAGGTTTAATCTCCAACATCTACAGGCAGCTTATACAACTTAATAAAAGGAAGATAAATGATCCAATAAAAAAATGGGCAACAGACCTAAATAGAATATTTTCAAAAGAAGACAGAAGGAAGGCCAAGAGACACATGAAAACATGCTCAACGTCACTAATTATCCGAGAGATGCAAATCAAAACAACAATGCGGTACCATCTCACACCTGTCAGAATGGCTATCATCAACAAATCAACAAACAACAAGTGTTGGCGAGGATGTGGAGAAAAAGGAACCCTCGTGCACTGCTGGTGGGAATGCAGACTGGTGCAGCCACTGTGGAGAACAGTATGGAGTTTCCTCAAAAAACTGAAAATGGAACTCCCATTTGACCCAGTAATCCCACTCCTGGGGATATATCCGAAGAAACTAGAAACACCAATCAGAAAGGATATATGCACCCCTATGTTCATAGCAGCACAATTCACCATAGCTAAGATTTGGAAACAGCCTAGGTGCCCGTCAGCAGATGACTGGATCAGAAAACTGTGGTACATCTACACAATGGAATACTATGCTGCCATAAAAAAGAAGGAATTCTCATCATTTGCAGCAACCTGGATGGAATTGGAGAACATTATGTTAAGTGAAATAAGCCAGTCAATGAAAGAAAAATACCACATGATCTCACTCATTTATGGATAATAAAGAACATTATTAACGTGAACAAAAAGACAGATACAGAGACAGTAAAGCATCAAACAGACTGACAAATTACAGGGGGAAAGTTAGGGAGAGGTGGGGGAGATAAGAGATCAATCAAAGGACTTGTATGCATGCATATAAGCATAACCAACGGATGCAAAACTCTGGGGGGTGAGGGCATATATCGGAGTGGGGTGGGGGGTGGCAATGGTAAGATATGTACACATATAATACCTTAATAAAAAAATTAAAAAAAAAAAAGAAAGTTAAAGATGTTTGCAAGGTAGTGATTATAAGGATGACTATGAACTCTCAGAGCGGTAAAGAGGGAAATATAAGTAAGAAAGGAATTTAAAAAATTTTAAGTGTGATAGTATAGTTGTCTTCATGAGGTTAAAGAAATTATTATAGAGGACACAGGATGGGCAGGGGAACAAATAGATACATCTCTTAGCAGTAGTGAGAAATAAACTGGGACCAGGCTCAAACCATGGTCAAGGGCTGAGAGATGTATCAGGCACTAGAGATGTTGTAATGAGAGTCACAATATGACTGGAATACCCCTGCTTTAAATCCCTTTATTGGACTATTCCTTGTAGAATTGAGTGCTTTCAAAAGAAAAAAAATTAAAATTAACCATTCTCATATTTCTTTTATTTTCAGGTATTAAAATGTAAAAAACATGTTCTGATAGCAATTTGATGCTATATATTTGACTAATTTATTCAGTATAGAAGGGAATGAGATATTTTGGAACGTCAAAGGTTTATGTTCCATAATCCCATAAGCCATAGATAAGTAATGTTAATATTTTAGAATATTTCTCTCCATTCTTTTCTCAGTATATAATTGTAACACTGATATAAGGTAGTGGATAGTTGTTTATCTTTTTTTTTTCTTTTTTCAGAGAGGATGGAAGAGGAAGAGAGAGATAGAAACATCAATGATAAGAGAGAATCATTGATTGGCCACCTCCTGCACACCCCCTACTGGGGATCGAGCTTGCAACCCAGGCATGTGCCCTTGACCAGAATCAAACCCAGGACCCTTCAGCCCACAGGCTGACATTCTATCCACTGAGCCAAACCAGAAAGAGCATGAGGATATTTTTTCCATTGATTTTTAGAGAGAGTTTCGGAAAGGAGGGAGAGAAAAAGAGAGACAAACATCGATGTGAGAGACACACATTGACTGACTGCCTCCAGCACAAGCCCTGACTCAGGCCAGGGACTGAACCTGCAACCCAGGTAAGTGCCCTTGAAATGGAATCAAACCTGAGACTCAGTGTGCAGGCCCACGCTCTAACCACTTAACCACGCTAGCCAGGACTATTTTATTTCTTTTTTAATTGTTGACACTATTACAATAAATTTATATTGTAACATTACCTTTCTTATTTGGCAGTGGTAGATCAAACTTTTAATCATGTTTGCTAGCAGTCTTTAACATATTGTCATATATAGTTGTATTAAAATTAATGAGCACCTATGCCATCTAGTGCAGGACTGGTGGTGGTGGTTAAAGCATCAGCCCGTGCACCTGAGGGTCTCGGTTCAATTCCCAGTCAAGGGCAGGTACCTGGGTTGCAGATTCAATCCCAGTTGGGGGTGTACGGGGGTGGGGGGTGGGGGGGGGGTAGGACGCAACCAATTGAAGTGTCTCTCTCATATCAATGTTTCTCTGTCTCTCTCTGCATTCCTCCCTCCCTTCCTTTCACTCTCTCTAAAGCAACCAACGAAAAAATATCATTGGGTGAGGATAAACAAAACAAAACTAGATTAATCAGCCCTAGCTAGTTTGGCTCAGTGGATAGAGTGTTGACCTGCGGACTTAAGGGTCTCGGGTTCAATTCCAGTCAAGGGCACGTGCCCCAGTTGCAGACTCAATCCCCAGTAGGGGGTGTGCAGGAGGCAGCCAATCAATGATTCTCTCTCATCATTGATGTTTCTACCAATGTATTTACCACTGCCAAATAAGAAAGGTAATGTTACAATATAAATTTATTGTAATAGTGTCAACAATTAAAAAATCTCTCCCCTCTCCCTTGCTCTATGAAATCAAAAAAATATATTAAAAAAGGCATTCCCATCTCACGCCAATTTTTTTTATTTGCTTCCTATATATGATCCTCCCACTTTCATTCTCTATGAATCATTTCTCTCCCCATGCAAAGACACTTGAATGATTTCCTATTATAAAATACTACAGGCCCGAAATTCCTGCCTGGGGGCGGCGGCGGGGGGGAGGGGAGGCTCAGCCAGATTGGGAGAGGGTGCAGGTCAGGCAAAGGGACCCCACCAGTGGCAGATCGGGGCTGGGGAGAAACACGGGAGGTTGGCCAGCCGAGGAGGGATTGCAGGAGGGCTCCAGGGTGTGTCCAGCCCATCTCGCTCATCTGGCTCAGTCCCAAAGCAGTTGAGTGGCCTTAGCATATCATTAGCATATTCCGCTTTGATTGGTTGAACGGCTGACTGGACACTTAGCATATTAGGCTTTTATTATATAGGAGGATTTTTAAAAATCTCTGTTCAGCATTCCTTTTATTTCTACGTATTTTGTTGCTATGTTTCTATCACACAATGAGTCCTTGTATAATACCTTTTCAATCAGTACCAAAAGGCCTTTAAATCTCTAAATATTTTGACATTTGTGTGCAGGAAGGGCACATAAGAAGTTGAGTGTAAAACTGGACATATAAATTTGGGATATTTAAGTATAAAGCTCTGGATCTAGATGAGAACCATAACATCCCAACACTTCAAGCAGAAGGAAGAAAACTCAAATGTGTACTGGATAGGGAGGTAAACAGAATTCAGTAAATCTGCCTGGAACTAGAGAGTGATGGGACTTGTAGCCAACTATGCACTGCACACACACTTTAAATGTTCCATTTCAAAAATTTTAAAACATTGTGCCAAAAAATGTTTCTGCAAACTACATTTGGGTCATATTCAGTTCCACAGCTTGCAATCTTTGATTCTGGGGTTTAAAGGGGAAGATAAAGCAGCAAAGAAAACTGAAAAAGAATAAATAGGCAGAGGAGTAGAAAGAAAACCAGGAGGAGCCAAGAAATTATTTTTAGAATGTATGAATAGTTAACAGTATCAAATGCTAGCTATTGCATGCACCTAAGATGAAGACAGAAAAGTGTTCACTCTACTCAGCTACATAAACATTGTCGGTAACACTTGCTTTCAGAGTTGAGATCAGAACACAAAGTAGATCAAGTAGAAGAACAAGTTGATCCTACTCGGTGATATAGAGCATGAAGTTGACCCTTAAACAATACCCGAGGATTAGAGGCACCAACCCCTATGTGCAGTTGAAAATCTGCTATGACTTCTGACTCCCCCAAAACTTAACTAACCTCAGTACTCACAGGGGATTGGTTCCAGGATCCCTGTGGCTACCAAAATCTATAGATGATCAAGTCTCTATATAAAATGGCATAGGTCAATGCATACACTCAGTCCTTTGCATGGAAGAACTCTCAACCATGGGTCAAAAACAGTACAGATATTTATGAAAAAATTCTGCCCAGCTGGTGTGTGCCCAGTGGTTGAGCATCAACCCATGAACCAAAAGGTCACTGGCTCGATTCCTGGTCAGGGCACATGCCCAGGTTTCAGGCTCGATCCCCAGTGTGGGGCATGCAGGAGGCAGCTGATCAACGACTCTCCCTCATTATTGATGTTTCTATCTCTCTATCCCTCTCCCTTCTTCTCTGATATCAATAAAAATTTAAATAAATAATTTTAAAAAATAACATGTATAAGTGAACCGACACAGTTCAAACCTGTTTTTCAACAGTAATCTGTATATTAACCCTTTGCACTTGCTTGCTTTTTTCTCGAGCTGCTACCGATTCTAACCAGTCGAGTCACACACAAAATAGGAGAACCAAGATGGTGGCAAAGTTAAACAAATAAACTGCGCCGCGCACAACAATTTCAAAAATACAACTAAAAGACAAAGCGTCTACCACCCAGAACCACAGGAGAGCTGGCTGAATGGTAGATTTACAACTAAGAAGGAAAAAGAAAGAACAAACGTGGAAGGGCTGAGGTACGGAGGTGCGTGAATTCGGCAGTTGGCGGGTGAAGGGACGTGCGGCTTTTTTTCCAACCCTAAGGGAGATAAGCTCCCCATCACTCTGAAATCCAGTTTCTGGGGACACGCGGCAGACCCAGACACCTACGGGGAGAAGCCAGACTCTCGGCCATCGTGTCGGAAAGTGAGAGTGACTTTCTTGCAGAGGTGCGCCCAGCAAGCAGTGTTTACTGTGCGGGAGCACGGAAGGAGGGGACTTGGAAACGCGGAAAGGCAGAAAAAGCAGACCTGCAGCCATTGCTGTTTGCCACGCCCTAGCCTAGTGACGCCCTGAGACCCCGCCCCGCCCCCCGCCCCGCCCCGCCCTGAGACCCGCCCCGCACATTCTACAAACCCGCCCAGGCTCCAAACAGCAGCTTTTGCATATAAATGGCCTGTTCTGTGGCAGCTTAACCAAATAAACTGCAGTTCCAGTTAGACTGCTCCAAAACCACTCAAGCAAGAGGAGAAAACTGCAGTTTTTGCTGTAACTCCTGCTGAGTGGCCTCAGACAGTAGCTGACCTGCACCCCATTGGAGACCCAGAAACGAGGGCATCTAGTGGTCGGTGTGACGACACCAGATTTCAACCACTCGCATAAGGGACACATTCAAGAGGCAGACTCAGTGAGCGCCAAAGCCCTACTGGAACAAGTCCCGGCCCATAAACGTGTCTCCTGCACAGCAACTCTTCCTTTATAGATACAGCAGGTCCTCACAGCCAATTGGCCTGGAGGAAAATTCCTCCTAGTGACACCAACAACAATCAAGACTTAACTACACAAAGGAGGACCAAGATGGAGGCATAGGGCGGACGCCTGATTGTTGCCTACCACAACAATTTTGAAACTACAACAGGAAAACAGAGCAGACACCATCCAGAACCACCGGAGGGCTGGCTGAGCAGATGCTCTACAACTAGAATAAAAGAGAGGGGTACGCGGGATGATGCTGATGCCGGTGAGCCGAAGATCACACTTTAAGAACTACGGCTCTGGCGACACAATGGCGGCCTGGAACGTGCTCAGCACAGTTCCCCCGGCGGTCTCCGGCTGAGGGGACGGCTCCACTCGCTGCCGAGCACGGACAGACGAGCCCCTGGGAGACATGGGGTGGGAGACCCCGCGCTTGCTGACCTCCAAGTCCTTTGAGAATCTCAGCACCCCGGAAGCAGCCAGGTACGCACGCCCAGCGACCGGCCACCGCTGCAGACCCGAGCGCCGACGCAGCAACCCTGCACCAGCCCGCCACCACGCACCAGGCGCACCAGAGCTTCGCCGAGCCCGCTGCCCAGCGAGTTCCGTGGCAGCCGCCCCGGAGCTTTGAGAAAATGGCCAGAGGAATTGCAGAGAAGGAATTGACCGATGAGAGTTGGGATCGGGAAGACAAGGCACCGCTGGGTCCTGGATCCAGGAGCGCTCGCCTGGCAACTGGTCGCCGCTGCAGACCCGAGTGCCGCCACAACGACCTCGGACCAGCCCGCCGCCGCGCACCGGGCGCACAGGAGCTTCGCCAAGCCCGCTGCCCAACGAATTCCACAGCAGCCGCCCCGGAGCTTTGAGAAAATGGCCGAAGGAATTGCTGAGAGGGAATTGACCGACAGGAATTGGGATCAAGAAGACGAAGCCCCGCTGGATCCCGGGTCCGGGTGAGGCCGTGCGCCCCTGGGTCCGGGTGAGGCTGGATCCCAGGACCGGGTGAGGTCGCACACACCTGGGTCCGGGTGAGGCTGGATCCCAGGACCGGGTGAGGCCACGCGCCCCTGGGTCCAGGTGAGGCCACGCGCCCCGGGGCCGGGGTGATGCTGGGTCCCAGGTCTGGGTGAGACCGCGCGCCCCTGAGTCCGGGTGAAGCCATGCCCCTGGGACCAGGCGAGACCAAACCAGAGGGAGTCGGACCTGCATTACCACCATTTGTCCACCATCCAGAGCTGAAAAGTCAGTGCCGACATGTACACAAAGGAACTGGTGGACATTGAAATTGGGTCTCAAAAGAACTGTTGGTCCAGAAAGAAACTCACTACAGACTGATTCATTTGCCTGTCAGCATAACTATTATTGCTCGTCTCACATTCGGTTCTTATAAGTATATTTCTAGTAACACATGATCTCACTCATCTAGGGGAAATGATGAACAACATAGACTGATGAACAAGAACAGACCCAGAAACAAGGAGGCATAGACTGGACTGTCGGGCCTCAGAGGGAGGGTAGGGGAAGGTGGGGGTAGGGGGGAGAGATCAATCAAAGGACTTGTGTGCATGCATACGAGCCTAACCAATGGTTAAGGACAACAGGGGGGTGGGGGCATCCATGGGGAGGGGTGTGGGATGGGAATGGGGGGATGAGGACAAATATGTGACACCTTAATCAATAAAGAAATTTTAAAAAAAATGTACTCTCAAAAAAAAAATACAGTTTATATGATTGTCAACATAGAAAATCCTAAAGAATCTACAAAAAAGCTACTATTAGAACTAGTAAATGAGATTACCAAGGTCATAGGATACAAGGTCAACATAAAAAGTCAATAATAGCCCAACCAGTGGTTGAGCATTGACCTATGATCTTGGAGGTCACAGTTCGATTCCTGGTCAGGGCACGAAATAACACTCTAAAGGAGCCAACCAGCCAGGGCAGAAAATTGAAATCTTAAAAAGTACCGGTAAGTCTAACAAAATGGGGGCTAAATTTGGTACATTAAAGACAACAAAACACTAATGAAGAAATTAAAGATCTAACCCTGGCTAGTGTGGCTCAGTTGGTTGGGTACTGTCTCTTGCACCAAAAGGTTGCCGATGGATTCCTGGTCAGGGCATACACCTAGGTTGCGAGTTTGATCCCCAGTAGGGGGAACACAGGAGGCAGCAGATTGATGTTGTGTTCTGGCATCGATGTTTCTCTCTCTCTCCCTTCCACTCTCTCTAAAGATGAGCAAAAAATATTTTTTTAAAAAAAATCACAAATTCCTCTAAAAAAAAGAAGAAATTAAAGACCTAAATAAAACTGTTGTGTTTGTGGATTAGTGAACTCAATATTAAGATGTCAAGTCTCTGTAAATTAATGTATAGACTCTAGGCAATTTAATTAAAATTGCAGCAGGTTATTTTAATAGAAATTGTCAAGCTTATTCTAAAATTTATATAGAAATTCAAATATCTAGCATAAACAAAAACATTTTTAAAAAGAGAAAGTGGGAGCACTCAACTACCTAATTTCAAGACAGTCCAGTAATTAAGAGTGTGATATTGGCATGAGGAAAGACAAATAAACCAAGAGAAACAGACCCGAACATATATGGTCAAATATGAGTATTACTGCTATCTAGTGGGAAAAGACCAAGACTGCTGCTAAACATCTTACAATACCCAGGACAGCCCACACAATAAAATATTATCTGGCCTAAAATGTCAAAAGCGGCAAGGTTGAGAAACCCTGTTCTAACAAAAAATATAGGAGAAAATCTTTGTGACCTAGGATTAGGCCAAAATTTCTCAGGTAGGACACAAGAAGTATAAACCACCAAAAAACAAAAATCAATAAGCCAACTCCATCAAAATTAAAATTTCTGCTCTTTGAGAGATAGGAAAATACAAAGAAAAAACACAGACGGAAAAAATATTTGCAAAACACATCTGATAAAGGACTTACATCTATCCTACATAATAAAGGGGTAATATGTAAATTACCATCACTCCGCTACGCCCACGATTGGGCCAGTGGGAGGCGCAGGGGGCGGGACTCAGGGTGGCCGATTGGGCCGGCGGGACGCTGAGCTCACGTTGCCAGTGGCGGCGCGAGCTCAGCGTCTGAGCCATGGCTGTGCTGTGGGACAGAAGGGGCCTCTGGGACAGCAAGCCCACGTCCTGCTGCGGACCATCAAAAGCGGGGAGCAAAAACGGGGAGCTGTCTGTCTGTCCGCTCCGGCACGAGGCCTTTCTGTGTGTCCGCTCCAGCACCAGCCGACCCCCTGCCATCAAAAGCGGTGAGCAGGCTGCTAGCAGTGTCCGCGGAGCGTGCTAGGCTTTCAGGGGCAGTGGATATGGCCTGGATGGCAGGTTAGGCCTAGGGGACCCTACACGTGCTTGATTTAATCATGCACTGGGCCTTACTAATATATAAAGAACTCTCAAAATTCAATAAATGGAACAAATCAGCAAGAAAAAAAATGGGGAACAGACTTATATAGATACTTCACTAAAGAGGAAAGATGGAGCCCTAGTGGTATGGCTCAGTTGGTTGGGTGTCCTTCAGTGAACTGAAAGGTTGCGAGTTCAATTCCCAGTCAGGGCACATGCCTGGGTTCTGGGCTCAATCCCCAGTAGGGGACATGCAATAGGCAGCTGAAGTTGCACTCTCACATCAATGTTTCTCTCTCTCTCCCTTCCCTTTTCTCTTTCTCTCTAAAAATCAGTTTAAAAATCTTAAAAAGAAGAAACATGGATGGCAAATAAGTACACAAAAAAGGTGCACCGTATTATTAGTCATTAGGAAAATACATACTAAAACCACAATGAAACACCATAATACACCTAGAATGGATAAAATTTTAAAAACTGCTAATACCAAGAGCTCAAAGAATGCAAAGCAACTAGAACTCTCATATACTATGGAGTATGTAAAATGGTACAGTCACCTAGGAAAACAGTTTTGACACTTTCTTATAATGTTAGATAATCACCTGTAAATATTTAATCACTGAGTAAGGCTTTATTTTTCCTCCAACAAATATGTACGAGTTTTTTCCCTATCTGCTCATAATTTTTCCATTTCTTTTAAGTTTATGATTATGTTCTAAATCAATGGTTCTCAAAATGGGGTCTGAGGCTCCCTGGGGGTTACTGACATCCTTTTAGTGAACCCTGTTCAGTGATCCCCTTTTCTAACTACATTTGTTAGCCTCCCTTTTCTAACTACATTTCTATGTAAGGACAGATTTTCTTCCCCCTTTTTTTTTAAAATTTTTTAAAATATATTTTTACTGGAGAGAAACCAAGATGGCGGCATAGGCAAACACCTAAACTGCTGCCTCGCACAACAATTTCAAAACTACAACTAAAAGACAAAACGGCACCATCCAGAACCACAGGAAAGCTGAGTGGAAATTCTACAACTAGAAGGAAAGAGAAAAACACATTGAGACTCAGAGGAGCTGCAAAAGGCTGAGGTACAGAAACGCGCAGGCACGTGGAGAGGGCTGGCAGCTGAGTACTCGGATGGCTTTCTCAAGCAGGAGGGAGACAAAAGCTCCCGACTGCGCTGAACTCCAGTTCCGGGCGAGACCCTGGGGACCCAGACTCATACAGGGGGGAATCTGGACTGTCAAGAAAAGAGAAAAGCACACTGAGACTCGGGGGAGCTGCGGAAGGCAGAGGTCCGGAGGCGCATTCGCACAGAGAGGATTGACTGCTGAATGCGTGGCTGGCTTTCTCAAGCGGGAGGGAGACGGAAACTCCCGACTGCACTGAACTCCAGTTCCGGGAGAGACTCTGGGAACCCAGACTCATTGGGGGAGAAACAACTGTCTGGCAGCGGGCAAAACTCGAGGGCGGCTTTCTCTGAGGTGCTTGCAACGATTACCGAGGGACACTGAGACCCAGGGGCCTCATAGGGCAGGGCTGATGGGAAGACAAGGCTGTCTGCTCCGCCCTGAGACTCTGCCCAAGCTGAGCAAAGAGGCTTTTGCAATTTTGCAAGTTTTGTCGCATAAGGCTGTCACCTGCACAGAAGTTCTCCCAGTGTGTAGACACAGCTGATCGTCACAGCCAATTGGCCTGGAAGTCAATTCCTCCCAGTGATACCAACAACAATCAAGACTTAACTACAACAAAGCTGTACACACAGTCCACAAAGGGGTGCACCAAGAGTGTCCACCTCAGTGGGGAGGCCGACCCACTGGGCCCTATAGGACACCTAGCACACAAAGCTACTCTATCAATTCAGGGAAGCAGCCAAAATGCGGAGACAAAGAAACAGGTCACAAACGAAAGAAATGGAGGAAAACAAATGACTGGATATAGAGTTCAAAACCACGGTTATAAGGTTTTTCAAGAATTTCCTAGAAAAGTCCGATAAATTTAGCGAGACCCTTGAGGATATGAAAAAGGACCAACTAGAAATTAAACATACACTGACTGAAATAAAAAATATTATATAGAGATCCAACAGCAGACTAGAGGACAGCAAGAATCAAGTCAAAGATCTGAAATACAAAGAAGCCAAAACACTCAATCGGAAAAGCAAAAAGCAAAAAGAATCCAAAAATTTGAAGATAGTGTAAGAAGCCTCTGGGACAACCTCAAGAGTACCAACATCCGAATTATGGGGGTGCCAGAAGAAGAGAGAGAGCAAGATACTGAAAACCTATTTGAAGAAATAATGACAGAAAACTTCCCCCACCTGGTGAAAGAAATAGACTTACAAGTCCAGGAAGCGCACAGAACCCCAAACAAAAGGAATCCAAAGAGGACCACACCAAGACACATCATAATTAAAATGCCAAGAGCAAAAGACAAAGAGAGAATATTAAAAACTGCAAGAGAAAAACAGTTAATTACCTACAAGGGAGTACCCATACGATTGTCAGCTGATTTCTCAACAGAAACTATGCAGGCCAGATGGGAGTGGTAAGAAATATTCAAAGTGATGAATAGCAAGAACCTACAATCAAGATTACTCTACCCAGCAAAGCTATCATTCAGAATTGAAGGTCAGATAAAGAGCTTCACAGATAAGAAAAAGCTAAAGGAGTTCATCACCACCAAACCAGTATTATACGAAATGCTGAAAGGTATTCTTTAAGAAGAGGAAGAAGAAGAAAAAGGTAAAGATAAAAATTATGAACAACAAATACATATCTATCAACAAGTGAATCTAAAAATCAGGTGAATAAAAAATCTGATGAACAGAATAAACTGGTGAATATAATAGAATCAGGGGCATAGAAAGGGAGTGGGCTGACAATTCTCGGGGGGAAAGGGGTGTGGGGGGTGCGGGAAGAGACTGGACAAAAATCGTACACCTATGGATGAGGACAGTTAGGGGGAGGTAAGGGCAGAGGGTGGGGTGGGAACCGGGTGGAGGGGAGCTATGCGGGGGGGGGGGGGGGGGGGGGGGAGAAAGAGGAACAACTGTAATAATCTGAACAATAAAGATTTATTAAATTTTTAAAAAATAAAAACAAAAGGACTGTCCTAGGAAGGAAGGAAGAAATTAATTAATTAATTAATTCTGGCTCTTTTTATTTAAAATAAATAAATAAAATATAAAATATATTTTTACTGATTCAGAGAGGAAGGGAGAGGGAGAGAAATATGGAAACATTAATAATGAGAGAGAATCACTGATTAGCTGCATCCTACATGCCCCCTACTGGGAATCGAGCCCACAACCAGGAATATGCCTTCAACCGGATTCGAACCTGGGACCCTTCAGTCCGAGGCCAACGCTTTATCCACTGTGCCAAACCAACTAGGGCAAGGCTAGATTTTCTTTACATACTTCCACCAAAATAATACATCCCAAAGGAATAAATGCAGAAGCAGATATGAGAATCTAGTTGTAAAGGTTAATTGTTTGTGTCACTTGACTGGACCACAGAGTGCCCAGATATTTGGCTAAACATTATAGTAGGTATGTCTGGATGAGATTACCATTTGATCCATAGACTGAGTAAAGCAGCTTGCCATTCCAAATGTGGGCAGGCCTCATCCAATCCTTTAAAGGCCTGAATAGAACAAAAAGCTGAGTAAGAGAGAATTCCTTCTCTCTGCCTAATGGTCTTTGAGCTGGGACATTGGTCTTCCCCTGTCTTTGGACTTGGACTCAGAATGGAACATAAACCATCAGCTGGCTTGGTCCTCAGGCCTTTAGACTCAGGCTGTAACTATACTATCAGCTCTCCTGAGTCACCAGATCACAGATATTGGGAATTCTCCATGATTACATGAGCATATACAGTGTGTGTGTATGTGTGTATATATACACACACACACACACACACACATATACATATATATATGGTGTATATATGTCTCCCACTGGTTTTATTTTTCTAATAGACCAACTGTTTTCTATGAAGCCTGACATTAAAGAAATATGCAAAAATGTTAAGCAATGCCACTCTTCCAATTAATTTTTTTTGTTGTTTGGGAAAATAGTCACTTTTCACTTTAAAATACATTATTTATGTTAATATATAATAGGTTTGGCATTTTAAATATTTTAATATTTAGTAAGCTAAATATCGATATAGATAACCCATATAAACAATAGAGAAATGGAATATTAAAGTAATTAATCTCTTTCCATTCTTCATAGCTAAATAAGAATTTCTCATACTGTTTACCAAAAGTAACACAGTTTACCAGGTATATAAGACATACCTGATCATCCCCAGAACCCTTCTGAGCTGTTTCTTCCAAAGAGACCACATTAGAATCAGAAATCTGTGTTCTACTATTTTCTTGAGATGATGACTGTTGCCATACATGACTGGTCAATGGAACAACCTGAAAGTCAAAAGCAGATTTAAATATAGTACTAACAAAATCTAACACAAATTTATTTCTCAATTGATAAACCTTTTCATATATATGACATTTCAACATCATAACCACTTATTCAAGTTATTATCCTCCCTGAACTTATGATTATCCTGTTAACTCAATATACTTTTCAATAAACTACAGCAGTTCCTTAACTTCCTATACCCCCAGAGGTAGAAGAAGCAAGCAGAGACATGCAAATTATATAAAAATCTTAATGTTTGAGATACCTCAGAAATTAGCTCTAATAGTAAGGACTAAAATAAAAGTTAGGCTCATTTTATGAAACTGGTTGAAACAGGGCTCTCCCAGTTGTAGAAGACAGCAATAAAAGCTGTGACTGCTGCCCAAGGCTGAAACAATGCAAATGAAAAAGATCAGATGCAATCAAACAAAAATGAACTAGGTCAAGTCACTCTCTGGTTCAGGGACTGATTCTCGAGATTTTACCCAATATCCCTGGAGAATAAAAACCCAAAGCTTCCCATATTAGACTTCTTCCTAAAAAAGCAGATACAAGGGACAGAGACAACCACAAAACACCAGGTAGAGAAGGGTGCACCAAAAATCAAAACAAAACAACACTCCTACTAAAAAGGTGATTACAAACTACACATTCAAAAGACATTTTAAAAATTAGAATATCTCAGAGTCTCAGAGAGATAAAGAAAGAAGACACAATGGCCATAAAAAAAGAAAGCTGTTATAAAACAGGCAGCTATGAGTCAAAAAAAGATGAATGCTGCCTGGCCAATGTGCCTCAGTGGTTGAGCATCAACCTATGAACCAGGAGATCACAATTCAATTCCTGGTCAGGGCACATGCCCAAGTGGCAGGCTTGATCCACATCAGGGGCATGCAGGAGACAGCTGATCCATGTTTCTCTCTGATCATTGATGTTTCTATCTCTCTCTCCTTTTCCCTTCCTATCTGAAACCAATAAAAAAAATATTTTTTAAAAAGATGAATGCTACTAAAAAATTAATAACAACAAATATAAAAGCCTGTGAAGGAAACCCAAGGTCATCAGATTTTCCCCCAGAATTACTGCTACTACACTTACAAAACATTTTTACAGAGCACATACAATAAGGTGTTTTTGATCATAGAAAGGCCAACTTAACTGAAAATCTATTCAATAACTAAAGAGAAAAAGGAGAGGTTTCTAAGATATAAAGTGTTCCAAGAGGTTTTTCTCAAAATACAGAGCACCATGGAACACACCCACGTTGCTTCGATGGCAATTTTTAAAAGATAAAGAAAAACAAAGAAAGCTGTTATGTACACTCATTTTGGCAATCTGAAATACCTAAATATATAACAATTCAGCCAATGTTTTGGCACAGGAAAGAAGCCCTCCAGGAAAGAATGAAAATTCAAAATGGTTATTCACTGTAGCTAAATAATGCTAGGGGTGGAGCATGAGGGGTCTTGCCTTTGAAACAGCTGATTCATAACAGCTTACAAAGAGAGGATTCAATTCATTAGAATCCTATATAATAAAAGGCTAATATGCAAATCGACTGAACAGTGGAATGACTGGTTGTTATAACGTGCACTGACCACCAGGGGGCAGATGCTTGAGGCAGAAGTTGCCCCCTGGTGGTCAGTGCATTCCCACAGGGGGAGCTCCACTCAGCCAGAAGCCCTGGCCAGGCTCATGGCTGGCGAGCGCAGAGGCAGTGGCAGGAGCTTCTCCCGCCTCTGCGGCAGCCCTAAGGATGTTCGACTGATGGCTTAGGCCCACTCCCTGAGGGCTCCCAGACTGCGAGAGGGTGCAGGCTGGGCTGAGGGACACTCCCAACCCCTCAGTGCATGAATTTCGTACACTGGGCCTCTAGTATTTGTAGAAAACTAATGCTACAATAGGAAGAAACTAGCAATTTGAAATTAACACAATGTGGAAGAAAAAGAACACTCCCCCTCACTTTATCAGTTGAAAGAAAACCTGAAAGTTAAAATTAAATGTTAGATGTTCTTATTTAAAAATCCATTTCCCAGCCCTAACCGGTTTGGCTCAGTGGATAGAGCATCGGCCTGCGGACTGAAGGGTACCAGGTTCGATTCTGGTCAAGGGCATGTACCTTGGTTGCGGGCACATCCCCAGTAGGGAGTGTGCAAGAGGCAGCTGAATCAATGTTTCTCTCTCATCGATGTTTCTAACTCTCTATCCCTCTCCTGTAAAAAATCAATAAAATATATTTTAAAGAAACACAAAATTTCCTAGAATTCCTCATTTTTATTGTCTACCTGATTTTTTGACTTTATCAAATAATTAATTTCTAATACATGTTTGATCAGCTTTCCCACAGTTGCCTCTGGATAGTAGGGTAACCCAAATATTTGATGGAGGATTCTTAAAATAAGTGCTTCAAAACTAAACAGGTGTCATCAGCAATTCTCTGATCTGAGATTAAATGCCTTTACATATAAATTAACTTTTAAAGAGTACTTCCCTAAGTCAGTTTTTAATATTAAAAGTTAAGGACTTCTGCCCTGGTCCAGATGCTGAGTTGGTTGGAGCGTCATTTAGTACACTAAAAGGTTGTGGGTTTGATTCCTGGTCAGGACATGTGCAGGAGGCAACCGATTGATGTTTCTGTCTCTCTCTCTAAAAATCAATATAAACATATTTCGGGTGATGATTACATAAATAAAAAGTTAATGGACTCCAACTATATGCCCTCTAGAAGAGAAGTAGTTTGATCTAAGGACATACATAGGCTGAAAGTAAAAGAATGGGAAAATTTTTCATGCAAATGGAAACCGAAAGAGGACAGCCGTGTCTGTGCTAGTAATAGACAAAAAGACTTTAAATCAATAACTGTTAAGAGGAGGACATTTTATAACGACAAAAGAATCAATTCACCAAGAACAAGTATTTATACACCAAATCTCAGAGCTCATAAATTACAAAGTTTGATATTACAATGATATTAAGAGACTTCAATACCTCACTTTCAATAATGGATAGAACAATCATATCGAAGAACAAGGAGATAGAGGAACTGAACTCTATAGACACTGGACCTAATAGAAATAAACAGAACATTCCACTCAACAACAGCAGAATATGCATTTCTCAAGTACACATGAAATATCCTTCAGGATAGAACACATTAAGCACAAAACAAGTCTTAACAAATTCAAGAAGATTGAACTCACACACACCTATCTTTTCCAATCACAATGGGATGAAACTAGATATCAACAGCCCAAGAAAAACTGAAATTCCACAAATATATGAAAATTAAACAATATACTCTTAGAAAAACAACACGTCAAACAAGAAGTCACAAGGAAAATTATAAAATACTTTGACATAATAACAATTTAAAAATACCAAAATTTATGGAATGCAACAAAAGCAGAGGTAAGAGAAAGTTTATGGCTGGCTGTAAGGTTATATACGTATATTTTTATAGGCAAGATCAGCCCTGGCCAGTGTGGCTCATTTGGTTGGAGCACTGTCCATACACCAGAAGGTAGCAGGTTTGATTCCAGGTCAGGGCATATACCCAGGTTGTGGGTTTGATCCCCAGTTGGGGTGCGTGTGGGAGGCAGCCGATCAATAATTCTCTCTCTATGCCGAAACCGGTTTGGCTCAGTGGATAGAGCGTCGGCCTGCGGACTCAAGGGTCCCAGGTTCGATTCCGGTCAAGGGCATGTACCTTGGTTGCGGGCACATCCCCAATAGGGGGTGTGCAGGAGGCAGCTGATCGATGTTTCTCTCTCATCGATGTTTCTAACTCTCTATCCCTCTCCCTTCCTCTCTGTAAAAAAATCAATAAAATATATATTAAAAAAATAATAATAATAATTCTCTCTCATCATTGATGTTTCTACCTCCCTCTCCATTCCTCTCTGAAATCAATAAAATACACACACACACACATATATATTAAAAAACAAAACTACATTATAAAGCTATGTAATTAAAACAGTATGGTAGTGACCTAAAAACAGACAAATACCTAAGAAACCTGAAACACCAATCAGAAAGAATGTGTCACTCCTATGATTATAGCAGCACAATTCACAATAGCTAAGATCTTTAACAGTCCAAGTGCCCATCCATAGAAAAGTGGATAAAAAACTGTGGTACAGCTCTAGCTGGTTTGGCTCAGTGGATAGAGCGTCGGCTTGCAGACTGAAGGGTCTCAGGTTCGATTCCAGTCAAAGGCATGTACCTTGGTTGCGGGCACATCCCCAGTAGGGGGTGTGCAGGAGGCAGCTGATCGATGTTTCTCTCTCATCGATGTTTCTAACTTTCTATCCCTCTCCCTTCCTGTCTGTAAAAATCAATAAAATATATTTAAAAAACAAAACACAAAAACTGTGGTACATTTACACCATGGAATACTATGCAGCAGTGAAAAAGAAGGATCTCTTACCCTTTGAGACAGCATGGAGGGACCTGAAGAATATTATGCTAAGCTAAATAAGCCAGTCAGAGAAAGACAAGTATCACATGATCTCACTCATATGTGGAATCTAATAAACAAAATAAATTGATGAACAAAATAGATCTAGAGACACAGAAGCATGGAATAGATGGTCAAATCGAAGAGGCAAGGCAAGGGGAAGGGGGGGGAGGGGAGGGGAAGGAGGAAAAAGGAGGGGGAGGGGGAGAGATCAACCAAAGAACTCAGATGCATATATGCATAACCCATGGATACACACAACGGGTGGTGAAGGCGTGGGGGGGGGGGTGCGGGCTAGAAGGGGCCAATGGGGTAAAAAAGGGAATATATGTAATATTGTCAACAACAAAGATTTTTTAAAAATAGCCCAGCCGGTTGTGGCTCAGTGGTTGAGAATGGACCATGCAGAAGGCAGATGATCAATGATTCTCATCACTGATGTTTCTATCTTTCCCTTTTCCTTCTTCTCTGAAATCAATAAAAAATATATATATTTTTAAACACTACAATGAGAAATCACTTCACACTAATCAGGATGGCTACTATTAAAAATAGTAATTATTATTATTATTGGCCAGGATATTGAAAAACTGGAACCTTCGTTGGTAGGATATAAAATGATACAATCACCACCAAAAAACAGAACAGAGATCCCTCAGGAAATTAAAACCAAAACTACTATATGACCCATATGATCCCACAATCGCACTTCTAGGTATATATCCAAAAGAACTGAAGGCAAGTCACTTTGCAAGAAAGTTTGTCAGTTCCTCACAAAATTAAACATACTGTTATTACTCTATTACTAAAATTGGAAATTAAAGAGGGGACTTGACTACTGACACTACAGATATACAAAGAATTATAAAGGATACAGACGATCCCTAACTTATAGTTCAGCTTACAAATTTTCAACCTTACAATGGTGGATATCTTATATGTTCAGTAGAAACCATACTTCAAATTTTGAATTTTGATCTTTTCCCAGGCTAGCAATACGCAATATGATACTCTTGTGATGCTGGGCAGCAACAGCAAGCCTCAGCTCCAAATCAGCCACAAGATTATGAGGATAAGTAACCAATAATCTACAATGTACTGTGTTGCCAGCATTTTTAAATATCATGTTTTATGTTTTTACATCCCATCATGCCAACAAAATGCCCATCTGTGCCTCTTGCTTCTGGTGAGAAGAGGAAGGCAATTAAAACTTATGATGGGGCTACATCCCAATAATGTAAGTGTTCTCAGCACATTTAAGGTAGGCTAGGCTAAGCTATGATGTTCTGTAAGTTAGGTGTATTAAATGCATTTTCAACTTATACTCAACTTACAATGGGCTTACTGGAACTGAGGCTTGCTGTTGCTGTCCAGCATCACAAGAGTATCATATTGCATATTGCATATTGCTAGCCTGGGAAAAGATCAAAATTCAAAATTTGAAGTATGGTTTCTACTGAACATATAAGATATCCACCATTGTAAGGTTGAAAATTTAAAGTCAAGAAGCATCTGTACTATGATAACATACATAACTGAATGTTAAGAAATTTGTTAAGTTAGAGCAGAGGTCCTCAAACTTTTTAAACAGGGGGCCAGTTCACTGTCCCTCAGACCGTTGGAGGGCCGGACTATAGTTTAAAAAAAACTATGAGCAAATTCCTATGCACACTGCACATATCTTATTTTGAAGTAAAAAAACAAAACGGCAAAAACACCCGCGGGCCGTAGTTTGAGGACGCCTGAGTTAGAGGAAATGGACAAACACCTGAAAAAATCACAAATTACTGAAACTGACTCAAGAAGGAATAGGTGCCCTAACCGGTTTGGCTCAGTGGATAGAGGGTCGGCCTGCAGACTGAAGGGTCCCAGGTTCTATTCCGGTCAAGGGCATGTACCTTGGTTGCAGGCACATCCCCAGCAGGAGGTGTGCAGGAGACAGCTGATCGATGTTTCTCTCTCATCGATGTTTCTCTCTATCCCTCTCCCTTCCTCTCTGTAAAAAATCAATAAAATGTATTTTTTTTTAAAAAAGGAATAGGTGATCTGAGTAGACCTGTATAGCAAGAAAACAGTATAAATTTATAATTAAAATATTTTCCAAAAAGAAAAGCCCAAACACATATGATAAAATCTACCAAACACTCAAAAAATTATTAATTCTGATCCTTCAAACTCAAAAACAGAAGGAACACTTGCAACGCATTTTATAAAGTCAGTATTACCCTGATACTAAACCAGACAAAAACATCACAAGGAAACTATAAATCAGTATCTTGGAAATACATATGCAAAAAATTAAAAAGAAAATACTAGGTAAATTAGTATATTTGTGTTCCTATATCCAGCAACATATAAAGTATTTATATATCATATGCTGTAAATTATCTTCAGAATGCACAAATGGCTTAGCAACCCAATATCAATTAATATAATACACCAATTAATAGCATAATTTGACAAAATCTAACACTCCTTTCATGGTAAAACACTCAACAAACCAGCAATAAAAGAACACTTCATCAATCTGGTAAAGCCATCTATGAAAAGCCTACAACTAACATCATACTTTTGGTGAAAGACTGGGTGTTTTCCCATTACAGTCAAGAATAAGTCAAGGATATCCTCTCTCACCACTTCTATTCAACATTATACTGGAGGTTCTAGTCAGGGAAATTAGGGGAAAATAAATAAATAAAAAGGTATCCAAATTGAAAAAGAAGAATAAAACTATACATACTTGTATTTTACATGTATCCTAGGGAGTCTATTAAAAATCTCTTAGAACTAATAAATAAGTTCAGCAGTTGCAGAATACAAGATCAATACACAAAAGTCAATTGTCTTTTTATACACATTCAATGAACGATCCAAAAACGGGAGGAAAAATTTCACTTACAATAGCACCAAAAAGAATAAAATACTCAGAGTAACCTAACTTACACTGAAAACTATGAAACATTATTCAACAAATTTAAAGAAGATCTAAATAAATAAAAAGACAACCCATTATACTAGATCAGAAGACCTAATGTTAAGATGACAATACTTCCAAATTTTGTATTCCTATCAAAATACCAGTTGACTTTTTAACAAGCTGATCCTAAAGTTCATATGTAATTACAAGGAATCAAGAATAGCCACACACACAAAAAAAGGATGAAGTTAGAGGATTCATACATCTCCATTTCAAAACTAACTACAAAGCAATAGTAATCAAAATGTGTGGCATGGCATTCAAAATGGAACTGAATTAAGAATTTAGAAATAAACTCAGATATCTATGATCAACTGATTTTTAACAAGGATGCTAAGAGTTATCAGTTGGGAAAGAATAGCCTCTTCAACAAATGGTGTTGGGACAACTGGCAGCCACATATAAAAGAATGAAATTGAACTCTTCTCACACCACATATAATAATTAACTGAAAGTGGTGAACACACAATACAACATACAGATGATGTATTGTAGAATTGTACACCTGAAACCTATATAATTTTATTAACCAACTAGAGGCCCAGTGCACGAAATTCATGCACTGGAGGGGGGGGGTCCCTCAGCCCAGCCTGCACCCTAGTTCAGGAGCCCTCAGGGGATGTCCAACTGATGGCTTAGGCCTCCTCCCCAGGAGGAGTGGGCCTAAGCCGGCAGTCGGACATCCCACCACTGCTGCTGCACTTGCCAGCCGTGAGCCTGGCTCAGGGCTTCTGGCTGAGCGGCACTCCCCCTGTGGGAGCACACTGACCACCAGGGGGGCAGCTCCTGCATTGAGCATCTTCCTCCTGGTGGTCAGTGCACGTCATAGCGACTGGTCATTCTGCCGTTCGGTCAATTTGCATATTAGCCTTTTATATAGGATTTCACCTCAACAAATTCAATAAATAAATGAATAAATTGTTGACAAAAAATTAACTCAAGCCCGGCCAATGTGGCTCAGTGGTTGAGCATCGAACTATGAACCAGGATGTCACAGTTCGATTCCAACAAGGGCACATGCCCAGGTTACAGGCTCGATCCCAGTAGGGGGCATGCAAGAGGCTGCTGATCAATGATTCTCTCTCATCCTTGATGTTTCTATCTATCTCTCCCTCTCCCTTCCTCTCTGAAATCAATAAAAATATATTTTATAAAAATAAATCTGGGGAAACAGTAAAAGATAAAAACTGAAATAATGAATTAAATGATGAAAAGAAATAGAATTAAAATTAAATCCAAGATGTTTCCTTGGATAAAAATATAAGTAAACCCCTAGCTATCAGATCAGGGAAAAATAAAGCATAATTACACAAAACAGGACTGAGAAATGGAAATAACCACAGATGCAATTGAAAAAATTTTTTAAAAATACTATGTAAAAAAAAAAATACTATGTAGTACTCTATTACAATTAACTAGAAAATCTTACTGAAATTATTTTCTAGAAAAATCAGAAATTACCAAAATGAACCCGAGAAAAGTAAGTGAGTCTATACAGACTATCACCCTGAAAGGAATCCAGACTCAAAGTAGTTTCACTCATGATTATTTTTTCAAACATGCAAGAAATATTCATATATTACTTAAACTATTCCAGGGCATAGAAAAATAGAAATCTTCCCAATTTCTTGTATGAAAATGGCATAATAAGGTCAAATTTGACAAAGGCAGGTCAAGGAAACAATTTTTTTTTAAACTTAAAACCATTATCATTTATAAAATATCTACAAATAAAATCCAGTAGTTGCTTAAGAGAAAAGCACACTATAACTAATAGTTTTTATCCTAGGAGCACATGAAAAGATTAAGAACAAAGTATATATTAATAGGTCAAAAAAGATTAAGAACTGTGCCATGTAAATGAATCTGGAGATAGGGAACAGGTTCCCCAAGCTGCCCTAGCATCCAGCACAATGCATGGCCAGTGGGGAATGCTCAGTAATGTACGTATATGCTCAATGAATTGAAGACCCACGGGAATACTTACTAGGCAAAACAACTATTATTCTTTAATGATCAATAGTCCATAGCATCACTAGCTAACAGAACTTTCCGTGATGATGAAACTATTTTACATCTGCATTGTCCAATAGGGTAGCCACTAGTCAAGTGTAGTTACTGAGCACTGGAAAAGCGGTTAGTACGTATTTTTATTTTTTTTATTTTTATTTTTGCTTTTAACTAATTAAGATGCACGCACGTGGCTAGTGACTACTGAACTGAACACAGACAGCACAGGTCTATCTAGAGTCTTTCCCATCGTACTTGGTTTCACTCTGCAGTTTACATCTCGGCCAAGGGCAGTTCTCAACAATCAAACCCTAGGCTTCGTTTTGTTCCCATAACGGACGTTGCACAGAACAGAAACTTAATAAACGATGGCTTGATATCAGAACCGCATAGCAAACTTGTTTTCTCCCTAAAAAGCAATCAATTAAACGCAAGTATTTTCAAAATCGTCCGGCTCTTCAGGACCCAGCCATAAAAACAGCTCTTTCTCCACTGCATATTAATCTTGTGCTTCAGTTTTCTAGACTGTTTGGAGCTGCGGGGCAAAAGAAAGACTCGTGCGTTGCTAAGTCGCTCTCCTACTTGCTGGGGACCCCTTTATTGCTACAAACCGGGGCCCAGAGAAGCACCATCTGCGAGGAGCCTCCAGGGACGAGCTATTCCCGCGGTGTGCCTAATCCACACCGCTCCCTCGGGGGGTGTCCTTCACTCAGGCAAACTAATCTCCTAATGGTCTTCCCCACACGATCGTCCCCTCGGCAACCACCCTCTCCCCACTCCCACCCCGCCCTCTTCCCCTCCTTCGGGGCACGGTAAGCCCCACCTCCTCCCGGAAGCTTTCCTTAACTGCAAGAGCGGGGAACACCGGCTCCTCTGAACACCTGGCCTAACTCAGAAAGCCCGGGAACTACCGAGAGAAACAAGAGAGGTCTCTGCCAGGAAGCACGGGCGACCGTGCGACCGTGCGACCGTCGTAGTCAGCCAGAACCTCACAAGCCTTCAGAAGCGCGACTCTGTGCCAGGCACGGCGACAGGCAGCGAGCGGGAGGCAGCCCCGTCAGAGAGCCGGCCGAGCGCTCGGGGACGACCCGTCCCCCTGCCCGACCGCGCGCGGCGCCTCCGCCCCGCCAGGCCCACCTCCTCCGGGCCGCACCGCTCCCCCTCGGAGTAGCGGTGCTTCGGCAGCGGCGGCGGAGGCAAAGTCCCGCCGGGGTGCGCCTGCAGCCAGGCCTTGGCCTCGTCGTCTTCCTCGCAGTCGTCCGAACTCTCCTCCGGCTGGCTCTCGTAGTTCAAGTCCGTGTCCAGGTCCCGCTGCTCCTCTTCCTCCACGTCCTCCACCATCACCACCTCGTCCTCCTCTAAGCTCTCCGCCTCCTCCTCCTCCGCCTCCTTCGCCTCCTCGTCCTCGTCCTTTACCTCCTCCTCCTCCTCCTTGGCCTCCTCCTCCTCCTCCTTCTCCTCCTCCTCCTCCTCGAGCTCGCCGGGCCAAGGCAGGTCCTCAGGCTCCATCTTGGCGTCTCGCTCTCGGAGGCTGAGGAGGAGGGGGAGAGGGGAGAGGGGAGGGAGGGGAGGGGACGAGAGCCGACTGGCGGTTGCGGCCTCACGCAGGCGCAGAGACCGCCGCCGCCTCCCGCCCCGCGCGGCGCCGCGCGGACGGGGCGGGGCTGGGAGTGAGCGCGCGTGTTGCTAAGGACGCCCCGCGGGGGCCGGCGGGAAGGCCGGGGGCGGGGCGGAGGGAGCGGCAGGTGACGCCACGCCTCGGCCCCGTCACCGAGGCTCTGGATCACAGCACTGTAAGCTCACAATAAAGCCCCGAGTGGGCTCCTCTCCCGGGAGGGGAGAGTTTGGTCCTCGGCTGGGCCGGGCCAGAACTGAATTTTGACCCTGCACCCAGGGGAGACCAGACCCGAGGGCAAAACGATGGCAGTCAAACCTGCACAGTAGTAATTTTTAAAGGTTGAGTGCCCTACGGTGTGACAGGCTGTATGATGGGCACTTGAAACTAACAAGGTTAGTTAGTTTCAAGTGCCCATCACTTGAAACTACTTACTTTAGTGTAAGTATATAGCATGTAATACATATAACATACAAAATATGTGTTAATCCTGTTTATATTATTGGTAAGGCTCTGGTCAATATTAGGCTATTAGCAGTTAAGTTTTGGGGAAGTTAAAAGTTATGCAGGGAACCCCGCCAGTGTTGCTCAGTGTTTGAGCATCAACCTATGACCCAGGAGGTCATGGTTCAATTCTGGTTAGGGCAATGATTCTCTCTCATCGATGTTTCTCTCTCTCTCTCTTCTCTCTCTCTCTCTCTCTCTCTCTCTCTCTCTCTCTCTCTCTCTCTCTTCCTTTCTGAAATCAATAAAATTATATATAAATATATACACACACACACACACACATATTTTAAGTTATACAGGGATTTTCAACTGTGCGGGGTGGGTAGGGAGGTCTTCTGCTCTTTGCCTTATGGTTAAACTTCAAACCCAATTAAGATTTCCTTCTTCTATAATAGATAGCTTTTTGCTCTCCTCACCATATGTCTAATGTGACACAGGCCTGAGAGACTGTTTAGACTGGACCTGCCCACTAATGGGGCAGAGAAGATTGACCCAAAAGAGGGGAAGACATTGAATCTAGAAAACAAAAACAAAAGAGAATTGATAAAATGAGAGAGGATGATGGATGATTCAGGTGAAGGGATTACCCTCAGACAGGAGAAACATGGGGATTTCTCATGGAGTAGAGGAAAGATAGGTACCAATAAAGATCCTTTATTCAGGCGAGTGGGTTAACAAGTTGATTGAATTCAGGTTTCCTGGTTTTTATTCATGTTAATCAAAGTGTGGTCCACAGACTACCTTTATCAGAATTACCTGAGGTATATGAAGAATCCTCTTTTATGAAGAATCCCAGCTCCCATTGCCCATCGAATAAGATTTAGGAAGTCTGGGTTGGCACCCAGGATCTGATTTTTAATACCATGCCACCCCCAAGTGATGCTGATGCACAATAATGATTGAGAACCACTCCTTTCTTTTCCCTGTCAAATATCAAGGACAATACAGTTCTTCTCCACCTACTGCAGAAAATCATCCCTCTCCCTGCCACCTCGCAGCCAGGGCATGGACATGTGACCTAGGGTCACACATTCAGATGCTCCCATCTGTGACTTTTACTCTTTTTGTTGTTGTTGTTAATCCTCACCTGAGGATATTTTTCTATTGATTTTTAGAAAGAGTGGAAGGGAAGAGGAGAGACACAGAGAAACATCAATGTGAGAGAGACACTTCCAATAGGTTGGGGCCAGGGATTGAGCCTGCAACCGAGGTACATGCCCTTGACTGGAATCAAATCCAGGACCCTTCAGTCCATGGGCTGACACTCTATCCACTGAGCCAAACTGGGGCAGAGAAGATTGACCCAAAAGAGGGGAAGACATTGAATCTGGAAAACATCTGTGACTTTACTCTTTTTTTTTTAAATATATTTTATCGATTTTTTACAGAGAGGAAGAGAGAGGGATAGAGAGTTAGAAACATCGATCAGCTGCCCCTTGCACACCCCCTACTGGGGATGTGCCCGCAACCAAGGTACATACCCTTGACTGGAATCGAACCCGGGACCCTTGAGTCCGAAGGCCGACGCTCTATCCACTGAGCCAAACCAGCCTCGGCTACTCTTTAGGGTTAAAGCAGGAACAGTTCAGAATTTTGTTACTCGAAGCATATTCTGGGTCGCATCACCCCAGAGCTTAGTAGAAATGCAGAATCATAGGCCTCAATGAGACCTACTTAATCTGCATTTTTTAATTGATTTTTAGAGAAAGGCAGGAGAAAGAGAGAAACATCAATGTGAGAGAGAAACATCAATTGATTGCCCAAGCAGGGGTCGAACTCAAAACCTGGGTATGTTCACTGACTGGGAATCGCTCACCACCTTTTGGTGTACAGGATGGTGCTCCAACCAACGGAGCCATACCAGTCAGGGCCTGCATTTTGACAAAATCCCCAGGTGTTTCATAGGCACAATAAAGTACTGGCTTAGAACACATTCATAGTGTAGTGGTGTTGAGAGTTCAGCAGTAGCAATGGCCAATGGAACAAGCAGAAATATTCTCACCAACTGATGCTTTTTGTTGTCGTCATGCTTTTGAGAGAGAGAAGAAATAGAGAGAAATATTGGTTTGTTGTTCCACTTATTTAGGCATTCATTGGTTGATTCTAGTATGTGCCCTGACCAGGGATCAAACCCCCAACTTTGGCATATTGGGATGATGCTCTAACCAACGGAGTTACCTGGAACAGTTCAGAACTGGTTTTTATGGCATGACCTTAGTCATGGGTCCTGCTCCCCAGCCTTCCTTGGTTCTTGCCTTTCTTGGTCAGCTAATGTAATGCTGTGTAATAGAAAGAGTGGAAGGGAAGAGGAGAGACACAGAGAAACATCAATGTGAGAGAGACACTTCCAATAGGTTGGGGCCAGGGATTGAGCCTGCAACCGAGGTACATGCCCTTGACTGGAATCAAAAATCTCAGTGACCTATAATAAAAAGCACTACTTCTTGCCTTTGCACCAGCTGGGTGTCTGGGATGGCTGTTTCAGGCTACAGTGTATGAGTTGGCTGTGGTGCCTTGACTCCACCCTGTCTTTCATTATTTGGGGACCAGCAGGTTACCTTGAGAATGCTTCTTCCAGCCCTAACTGGTTTGGCTCAGTGGATAGAGCGTCGGCCTGCGGACTGAAGGGTCCTAGGTTCCATTCCGGTCAAAGGCATGTATGTACCTTGGTTGTGGGCACATCCCTAGTGGGGGGCGGGGGGGGGGTGCAGGATGCAGCTGACTGATGTTTCTAACTCTCTATCTCTCCCTCCCTTCCTCTGTAAAAAAATCAATAAAAAAAAATATTATTTTTATTTAGAAAAGAAAAAAAAGAAGCTTCTTCCATGACAGAGGTAGGAAGCTCCATAAGTAGAAACAAATGCCTCTTAAGGGCACAGGCACTTCCTCCCACAATTCATTGGCCAAAGCAAATCACCTGGGCCACTCAGCCATTAAAAAAATGAAATTTTACCATTTGCGACAGCATGGATAAACCTAGAGGGTATTATACTAGATGAATAAGCTAGCCAGATAAAGATAAATACCATATGTTTCACTTACATGTGGAATCTAAAGAATAAAATAAATGAACAAATAAAATTGAAACAGACTCATAGATACAGGCAGTGTCTGATAGTTGTCAGAGGGGAGGGGGATTCAGGGACTGGGTGAAAAAAGTGAAGCAATTAAGATGTACAAATTGGTAGTTACAATTTGTTCTTGCGGATATAAAATACAGCATAGGGAATATAGCCAATAATATTGTAATTACTATGTTTGGTGCCAGGTGGGTACTGGAAATACCGGGGTGAACACTTTGTAAAGTATATAGCTGTCTAACCACTGTGTTGTACATTTGGAACTAATACAAAATAATATTGAATGTAAACTATAATTGAAAAAAAAAGACTAAAAAGTGATATAATCCTTTTCTGATTGAGAAGGTAAAAAAGAAATCAGATGAGCCAATCCAACATATTTCCCCCATGGAGGTTGATAGAGAATAAATTTACTGAATGAGCCAAGCTGGCGTGGTTGCATGTCTACCTATGAACCAGAAGGTCACAGTTTGATTCCCTGTCAGGGCACATGCTAGGTTGCGGGCTTGATCCCCAGTGTGGGGTGTGCAGGAGGCAGCCAATCAACGACTCTCTTTCATCATTGGTGTTTCTAACGCTCTCTCTCTCTCCCTCTCCCTTCCTCTCTGAAGTCAATAAAAATGTATTTTTTTTTTAATTTACTGAATGATAAGCATAACATAAGATACCACCCCTTTTCCAAGCCTGGTATCCAGCTTTCCCACTGGTTCTAGGAGCCCTACAATAGCTCTCTAGTACAATATTGCTGAAGCTATCAAGAGTCAGCTTCTGTTGACTGAAACCAAAACCCCTCACTGATCCACAGGAGGAAGTCTAAGCCGAAAGGGAGAAGAGGTGTAGCCCTGGGGTACAGCTGTCAGACTTGGAGAGGCACTCAGAGACTAGGTGCCCAAAACGGTTAGATGGCATAAAGGGGTGGATAAAGAAACAGGAGGTCTTAACTGGAGACCAAAATATTGATGTTTAAAAGGCCCCAGGTGTGGTTATAAGAGTGCGTTTCTGAAACAGGTTTTCCTGTGTGGTTATTAAAAATCCCTAGGATGGAGGGAGCATTTGAGATTTTGCTCCCCTATGTATGTTGTCAGTTTGACTCAAACTCATAAATTTTTTTTAAAAAAAAACACCTAGGATGGAGACAAATGCTGAATTATAGAGAAGGTGGGTCAGATACCACTTTCTCCCAGCACACTATTCAGATAAGTGACAAGGAGTGCCATATGGACATCAAAGGGACCGAACAATGTTTCTCTCTCACATCGATGTTTCTTTCTTTTTCTTTTTTAAAAATATATTTTTATTGATTTGAGAGAGGAAAGGAGAGGGAGAGAGAGATGGAAACATCAATGATGAGAGAGAACCATTGATTGGCTGCCTCCTGCACGCCCCCTACTGGGCATAGAGCCCACAACCCGGGCATGTGTCCTTGCCAAAATGGAACCTGGGACCTTTTAGTCCCCAGGCCGACTCTCTAGCCACTGAGCCAAACCAGCTAGGACCAATGTTTCTCTCTCTCTCTCTCTCTCTCTCTCTCTCTCACTCTCTCACTTCTCTCTCTCTCCTTTGTCTAGCTCTCAAAATCAATTGAAAACGCACACACACATATCCGTGGTTGGAGAATCAAAAAAGGAAGAGAACGTGCAATACAGCTTCCAGCCAAGTCTGTCTGGTCACACAGTCTATGCTACTTCCCATGGAACCATGCAGTGCAGAAGCTCCCAGTGGGACAGGGGGAGCAGGCAGCCCAAGTCCTCACCCTGTTGTAAGTGGGACATGAGAAACTGTCAACATCTGCAGATGCTGCAGGGACAGCTATGCCCTCGGCCGCAAACAGGGTGTCAGTTAAGGACAGGATGAGGTAAGAGACTGTGAGGGCAGGGAAGGTTGTCTACGATTGTGGGACAGCTTTGCAGGAAGGAGGCCCGCAGTGTAGGGCTAGCCCAGTGGCCGGCAAACTCATCAGTCAACAGAGCCAAATACCAACAGTACAACGATGGAAATTCCTTTTGAGAGCCGAAAACCGACTTCTGCGCATGGGCCACCAAGTTTCAATCGCACTGTGCGTGCGCGCCCGCACGTGGTATTTTGTGGAAGAGCCACACTCAAGGGGCCAAAGAGCCGCATGTGGCTCGCGAGCGGCGGTTTGCCAACCACTGGACTCGCCAAAGAAGACGGGCAAAAATATGCAAACAAAAGCCCTGCAATGAGAGGAAAGGGGAGGAGCCTGCATTTTTTAACATGGCTGAAAATGAAAATACTTAGGTATGAAACTAGTTACCATCATAGACCATTCTCTACAGGAGAACAAGAGTGACCCAGTTAAATCATTAATCTGAGCATTTCGTATCTCTATTCAAAACCCCGCAAAGGCTTTCAACCTCATTCAGAATGAAATCCAAAGTCCTAACTGAAAGATGAAACAGAGGGCCGGAGAACCATGGGATACCAGGACACAGGCTTTATTGGCGATCACCCTGCCGGCTGCCTTCCAGAGGGGGAAAGGGGGAGAGAGAGAGAGAGAGAGAGAGAGAGAGAGAGAGAGAGAGAGAGAGAGAGTGCTGGGGTGAGAGTGCCTTTTAAGGGGAGGGAAGGAGGGAACAGGGCTTAGGGTACTCAGCCCACGCTGATTGGTGGTTTCATGTAAGGTACATGGTTAGGGGCCTAGGGATTTAGGAATTGGTGGCTTAGGGTATATGGCAGGTGCTGATTGGTGGTTCAATGTACAGTCCATATAAGGTGTTCAGGAATGTCCAGCTGCAGGTGGAGTTTACGTCATACTCCGTCCATCAGTTGGGGGAAGGGAGGATCTATCATTCCAGGCTTTTGCTAATATTAAAAAAATTGAGAGTCCGGGCAGGGTCAGGGGATGAAGATCCGTCTTCCATAGCTACTTCCTGCTGAGAGGGGGCGTCGTTAGGGGTGTCTACCCGGGGTCTCAAGGATTCTGGTGTTAGGTTCTGAATTCAGTGCCAGATAGATCTCTCCCACCTTCTGGTTGGTGAACGCCTGCATTCTGTTCTGCAAAGGACTAGAAATCAGTGCATGAGAAAGGGGGCTAAAGAGCAAAATTAAAGGAATAGACACCAGTTGGCCTAATGATGGGTGGCTGGACGAGGAGTGCAGCAGCATAATTTCCCCAAGAGACTGGTTGGTGAAGTCTTGAGAGCGATCCTGTTGAGTCACTTGGGAGGTAAAAGCTGGTCCTGAGGCTGCCACAGCATCACTTGTCTGGTTTTGCTGATTTTCTGGGCCTGGAGCTGAAAGACAACTGAGACCTAGATGTTATTTTTAAGGGGAAAAGAGTAGGTTATCCTGGGGGTGAGGTTCTTGTTTTCCCAGTTTTGCCCCTTGCTGGGCATCCACATGTTTCTTGTAGGTCCTGAGACAGGGTTTCAAAGTATGGGTAGAGCAGTGGTTAAGCTCCCTGTGGCAGTTCCAACTCCTGCTGTGATGCTGAGGGTTAGGAGGAGAGGGATGATCTGGACTGCCCTTTTGTGTCAGATATGATGGGTTACGGGACAGGTAAAGACTGATTATTGGGGGCTGCATAGAGATAGATGAGAGTACAGGTTCCTGTCCAGCTGATGGGGAGATAGATGTATGTGTTTTTCCCAACAGAGGAAGAAAAATCCCTGATCATGGAGACAAGCTGAAAGGTGTAGGGAGAAGAGGTGGGCTAAAGGGTATGAGATTCCTTTTAGAGGGTGGTCACCATGGCGCTACCAATAAGGGGTGACAGATGAGTGATTGAGATTGTGTTGCAGTAAAAGGGAAAGGGAAGGAAAGGAGTAGTGAGAGCCAGGGACC
The DNA here is from genome assembly GCF_027574615.1 of Eptesicus fuscus. NCBI lineage: Eukaryota > Metazoa > Chordata > Mammalia > Chiroptera > Vespertilionidae > Eptesicus > Eptesicus fuscus. Next base: position 44,634,683 of record NC_072488.1, on the reverse strand, counting down.
TGGATGGTTGGATAAGAGGTTAGACACTGAATATTCTGGTTTAGCTTAAGAAGAATCCAGCAGCCTTGTCCTGCCAGGCTTGGAGACTGAAGCCTCACTTTCTTGCTCAGAGTAACTTCTTTCTTTCTTTTTATCTTTCTTTCTCTTCTCCATCTCATCACATGCACAACCTTCACAAAAACCTTCACAATTTCAAATTAGCCTTCAAACCTTCCTTCTATGTCCTTCAAAAATGCATAACCATGCCTCAGACCTTCTAGTAAGTATTTCTAAAAGGCAGGGGGCGGGGGAGGGAGCAGGCTCCGCAGCCTGTTCCCAGGCTAGCCAGGCCTCTAGCCGCTTGAGTTCCAAATGGCCACATTCTTCCTTCAGATAATGATCATAGAGGAGATAAGGAGATAAGGCGTTTACAGTCCAAGGAATGGCTTGGCCTTGTGGGGTAAGAGAGTGAAACTGAGGTAGGTGACTGTGGTTTGGGACAACTGGGTTTTATGAGGGGATGCATGGTAGCCCTGGCCGGGCACCAAGGTAGAATGAGAAAAGAGTGAATGGGGGAATTTAGTAAGATGCAGTGTAGAGGTGAGGTGGCTAATGGCTGTGAGACTAATCCGTCAACCCCCATAATAGAGACTGAGGAGGGGACAAGGGTCCCAGCGAATTCAGAGAGGGCAGAATAAGTGGCCCCAGTGTCAATTAAAAAGGAGAACGGCTTACCTGCCACCACAGTCATTACCCGAGGCTCTGTCCTGGTGATGTAAGTCTGTGGGGCCCTGTCGGGGCCTGGGCAGCTTCTTCAGTGGCCAGTCCCAGGAGGTCTGGGAGCTCCAAACCGGATCCAGAGGGCGGCCATGCTGGACTGGCTGAGGCCAGACTGGAGGAGCCAGACTACAGTCTGAGTTCCAGTGGCCTTCCCTTCCACACCTTGGGCAGGGCCCAGGCTGGGGTCTCGGGTTTGAGTAGGACTTGGCTCAGTGTCCTTCCTTGCTGCATTTGAAGCATGGGCCCTTGACTTACCCGCGGTTGGAGGACTGGCACTCCATTTGGGGTTTGAAAGCGGTGGCTAGGAGCTGGAAGACTCCCTCCCTACTGGGCCTCCGCCTTGGCCTGATCTCGTCTTTGATTTTGGATTTGGGTCTCCTTGTCTCTATTATTAAAGACCTTAAAGGTTAGGTTAACGAGGTCTTTTTGAGGGGCTTGTGGACCTGCAGTTGTGGCATATGTCGGGGAGTAAAGGTGGTCAGGTCAGTGGGAAAAGAAACCTGAGATGCCTCTCAATCTGTGAGGCTGGACATAGAGAATGGGACATGGACTCAAAGAGTGTGCCCTCAGTTCCTGCTACCTCCCTCGGGGTAGAGTGGACCCAGGAATAGAAGAAGCTGTTGAGGAAGGCAGTCTTTGGGCCTAAGAATGAGTGTTAGATGGGAAAGGCTGTTTTGGAGCTCAGGTTCTCAGGATTTGGGCTCTCAGGGACTGGGGAGAAGGCGGCTGCTGGTTAAGAGGGTCTGAAGAGGAAGAGTCTAGACGTTTTTCAATTTGAGAAAGGTCAGAGAGTGAGAAGGGAAATGGCCAGCCACCTGTAAATTTGTTTGCTGGAGGCCACAGGAGCGGAGATTAGGCGGAGAGCACAGGGAAAGGAGGGGGGGGGGGGGGAGGCGTTAAAATTCTCAGAGGTAGAAATGCCCCATCCTGCCACCCAAAATGAGGGCGGGACCAGGAGGGGCTTTGCAGGGAGACTCCTCAGTCTCCTTTTTAATTGACATTGGGGCCACTTATTCTGCCCTCTCTGAATTCAAGACTTCCAGACTCCTCAGGAAGCGAACACCCTACGGGAGAGGAAGGGCCTGTAAATGCTGCAGCCGAAGCTGCAGCCTCCGCTGCTGCTTTTCTGGCTCAGCTGCTACCGCCACCGAAGGTCAGTGGGCAGGACCAGTGTGTCTAAAGGAAAAAAAAAGTTAAACGTACTCCCGGAGTCCTCCAAGGACTCCTGCACTCCGGCGTTGACCTGGGAAAAAGAGTGCTTAGTCAGAGAGGGACAGGTTTAGGATTGTAAGGAGGTGGCGAGATTGAGACACGTGGAGAGAAACGATCCTCTGGGTTGAAAGAGTCAGAAGACAGAGAAAGGGGTTTGAGAGGACAAAGAGGACTTCCAGAGGAGGGTCTGATGGGTGGAACCCGAGTAAAGCAAGTGGGGAGAGCGGGAGGGTGGTGGGGAGGGGAAAGCCTGTTCGTAGGAATCTCGAATGCTTCCCAATCCGGTGGCAAAAATTATCTAGATCTCGGAGGATAATTATCTAGATCTCGGAGGATATTGGAATTTTCAGGCCACAGAGAGACATTGTCGAGTTTATATTGTGGCCAGGTAGAGCTTCTTTGAAGTTACGAGAGGATTTGGATTGAGGGGTTCCGGGAAAGGGCCACCGAGAAGTTGGGGAAGGAATAAGAAGCGTCCTTCTTTTCCCTCTGCCAACCTGTAGAAAAAAGGACCAGAGAAGGTTGCAAGGTTGTCACCCCGAACCTTTCCCGTGGAGTAGAGTTTTCCCAGCCAGGTACCTGGGCTTTCGTAGAAAGTAGAACGTAGAACGTAGAACATATAACGTAGAACGTAGAATGTGTAGCGCGTAGTCGGGAAACTCTGAGGCCCTTCCAGGTCAAGGGAACCGGGGTGGGGTTGGGGGGTTGGGAAAATCCCTGAAGCCTACCGGTTAGAAGGAAGCGATGAGATTCCCACGTGTCCTGGCACGGCAGGGTTTGAGGAGTGTTCTGAGCAGGCCAATCGACTCAGAACCATGCCACCAAGCAGAGCCAGAGCAGGAGTCAGAAGCTCAGGCCTAGGTTACCACCAAGCAGAGCCAGATCAGAAGTCAGAAGCTCGGGACTAGGTTCGAGGATAGTCCTTGCTCACCCAGGTTCAGCACCATGATGAAAGATGAAACAGAGGGCCAGAGAACCATGGGATACCAGGACACAGGCTTTATTGGCGATCACCCTGCCGGCCGCCTTCCAGAGGGGGAAAGGGAGAGAGAGAGAGAGAGAGAGATGGAGGGAGAGAGAGAGAGAGAGAGAGAGAGAGAGAGAGAGAGAGAGAGAGAGAGAGAGAGTGCTGGGGTGAGAGTGCCTTTAAGGGGAGGGAAGGAGGGGACGGGGCTTAGGGTACTCAGCCCACGCTGATTGGTGGTTTCATGTAAGGTACATGGTTAGGGGCCTAGGGATTTAGGAATTGGGGGCTTAGGGTATATGGCAGGTGTTGATTGGTGGTTCAATGTACAGTCCATATAAGGTGTTCAGGAATGTCCGGCTGCAGGTGGAGTTTACATCATACTCCGTCCATCAGTTGGGGGAAGGGAGGATCTATCACTAACCATGGCTTTTAAGAGCCTACATGATCTGGCTCCAGTGCTAAATCTCTGCCCATTCCTCTTGCTCACCTCACTCCAGCCACCCTGACCTCCTGACATTTCCAAAAGTTGGAAAGCCTCTCCCACCTCAGGGTCTTGCACCTGCTGTTCCCACTGCCTGGAACACACTTCCACCGAGTCTGCTCACATTGTCAGAGAGGCCTTCTCTGATAACCAGATATACCCACACCCTTACCCATGCTTTATTTTTCTTCTTAGTACTTATCACCGCCCAATATTTGTTTATTGTCTGTCTCCCCCAACTAGGATGCAAGCTCCATGAAAGAAGTGGGGGTTTTTGATGTGTGTGTGTGTGTGTGTGTGTGTGTGTGTGTGTGTGTGTTTGGGGTTTTTTTGCATACCACTGCATGCCTAGTGCCTAAAACCATGTTGGGCATATATGGAAGTGCTTGGTAAACATTACTAAATGAAATTGGCTGGGCCAAAGATTCTTAATAGAACTTCAGAATAAATTTGGTTTCACCAGGGCTGATAAAGATGTCTCCTACTGGGAAACCTTTAATTTCTTTTCCCAGCTGGCTGCTGGGGGCAGTAGGTGAGCTGAAAGTGAAGTGTACTCCAGGTGCTTGAGTGGGTGGAGGGAAAGCTGATTAGAACCTGCAGTTGAATCCTGGTGGCAAACTTTCCCTTAGAATGAATCATGCTTTTATAATCAGAAAAAGAAAATTATTGAAGTTAATATGTGGCATACAAAGAAAGAAATTTTGTTTTATATGTGTTTCTCTCTCTCTCTCTCTCTCTCTCTCTCTCTGTGTGTGTGTGTGTGTATATTATATAATAAATTCAGTATATGATAAACCAGTAAGGACAACATGAAATATGCAATAAACTTCTATTCCTGTGAGTACAAAATTACTGTGTCAACTTACTGATCCACTTACTGAGCCATATTGACTGGTTCACAGCTGGATGCTGTTATCAGCAATTGGGTACTTAAAAGCGGTGGTAGCTGAGTCAAATTCAGTGAAAGGAAGTCCATACTAGTATTATTGAGTTCATACATAGTACCCTTCTCTGCCACTAGGACTGTCATTGTATAAACATAACAAAGACTATAGAAAGACGACATGCTGTTTTAGAACTTGGGTTACCTTAGGAGATAATGTGGAAATATGTGTGTGAGGGAAGGGAGGACTGTACCAAGGAGGAAAGACTACATTTGAAAATTACACGATGGATTCTAGGAAGGTGGCGGTGGCAGCATCAACATAGTTTTTCAAACTCTACAAATCTCCACATAACAACAGCAGGACAATTAGACAGCAAAACCAAAGCACATGAAAAATATATACAACCAGGGTTGCCCTATTGAACAAATAAAAATACAGGATTCCAAGTTACATTTGAATTTCAGATAAACAATGAATAATTTTTTTAGTATAAGTATGTCCCAAATATTGCATGAAAATAGAAAGGCTAGACTTAAATGGTAGCGGAGAACAGGGTCAGAAAACTCCAGAAAGCAAACCACCATATTTTTTAACACTACACCAAAACAACAGAAGAGGGAGCTCTATGAAATTAGAAAAGCTTTCCTAAACTCCATCTTATTTCTAAGTCCTAAAAAGCCAGTTTCGCACAAAACTAAAAAACTGAATGATATCAAGGTCAAATCCCACACAAAAAATTATTATAAGAAAAAATAGAATAATAAGAATAACATCCCAAAGGACAATGAAAGCTTGCCAAAAAGACGTGTCCACAAAACAGATCAAAATTATAACCTACTATTTCAAAATGAATATCATTTAAAAAAATGATAGAAAACAGAAAAAAAGAGTAAAATAGACTTGGAAAAACTCAGAAATGAGGTGATAGAACTCAATAATAACAAGTGGAAGAAATAATTTCACAAGTAAAGGCTAAATTAGAAAAGGTACAAGAGCAAGTAGTAAGTGCAACAGATAATACCTGAAGAGAAATAAAAAGTGAAAAAGAGGGGTATTTTTTAAATAAAAAAGAAGTGAAGAGCCTTAAAATGAAAAAGATTTGAAACTGCATATTGAAACAGCATACCACATAGTTGAGATTATGACCCAGAGCAACCAATACCACACATTTTCTATTAAAGTCATTGAACTTTAAAGAAAGAGAAAATTTCTCTGTATATGTAGAAAAAAAGAGCCTGTGATTTTTAAGGAAAAAATCAGATTATCATCAGAATTTTTTACAATACTTTATGCTAGGAAAAAAGAAAAAGGAGTAATATAAGACACTCAAGGAAAGAAAGCATGAAACAAAGATTTTAGACCACTCTAAATTAACTTTCAGTTATAAAGTACATGAACAAACTATTACCAGCAGAGATTGGTCATCTTCTGAAAATGACAGGGAACAAAGCCACAAAATATTATTGTCATGAACCCTTCCTGAAAAATCTATCAGAGAAAGAGCTTCAGACTACCAAATAACTATAGACATCGACATAAGGATGGGTGTTAGGCATTCAATATATAATTACCTGTAAAACTATGAATAAATGAGAGCAAAGAGGTAGAGTATTATATCTAACTAGAGGCCCGGTGCACGAAATTCATGCATGGGGTGTGTGTGTGTGTGTGTGTGTGTGTGTGTGTGTGTCCCTCAGCCCAGCCTGCACCTTCTCCAATCTGGGACATCCCACTCACAATCCAGGACTGCTGGCTCCCAACCACTCGCCTGCCTGCCTGCCTGATTGCCCCTAACTGCTTCTGCCTGCCAGCCTGATCACCCCCTAACCACTCCCCTGCCAACCTGATCGACGCCTAACTGCTCCCCTGCTGGCCCGATTGCCCCTAACTGCCCTCCCCTGCCGGCCTGGTCACCCCTAACTGCCCTCCCCTGTTGGCCTGGTTGCCCCTAACTGTCCTCCCCTGCAGGCTTGGTTGCCCCCAACTGCCCTCCCCTGATGGCCCGGTCACCCCTAACTGCCCTCCCCAGCCTGGTCACCCCTAATTGCCTTCTCCTGCAGGCCTGGTCACCCCTAACTGCCTCCCCTGCTGGTCCAGCCATCCCTAACTGCCCTTCCCTGCAGGCCTGGTCCCCCACAACTGCCCTCCCCTGCAGGCCTGGTTCCCCCCAACTGCCCTCCCCTGCAGGCCTTGTCCCTCCCAACTGTCCTCCCCTGCAGGCCTGGTCGCCCCCAACTGCCCTCCTCTGCCAGCCTGGTCACCCCTAACTGCCCTCCCCTGCAGGCCTGGTTCCCCCCAACTGCCCTCCCCTGCAGGCCTGGTCCCCCCCAACTGCCCTCTCTTTCAGGCCTGGTCCTTCCCAACTGCCCTCCCATGCTGGCCTGATTGCCCACAACTTCCCTCCCCTGCCAGCCATCTTGTGGCGACCACCTTGTGTCCACATGGGGGCGGCCATCTTGTGTGTTGGAGTGATGGTCAATTTGCATATTACCTCTTTATTATATAGGATGGATACATACTCCGACAATGTTAATGTGGTTCAACTATCTTCTTTATTTTTACTTTTTTATTTAAGTATTTTATTTTTAAATATATTTTATTGATTTTTTACAGAGAGGAAGGGAGAGGGATAGAGTTAGAAACATCAATGAGAGAGAAACATCAATCAGCTGCCTCCTGCACACCTCCTACTGGGGATGTGCCCACAACCAAGGTATATGCCCTTGACCAGAATCGAACCTGGGACCCTTGAATCCGCAGGCTGACGCTCTATCCACTGAGCCAAACCAGTTAGGGCTGGACAAGTTGGTTTTTAAGGTTCCTATGAGTTCTAGAGCCTGATAATCTGAATAAAAAGAAATAGAAATTGTATTAGAATGATTTAATTGCATAAGCCTTTTAACAGTTGTATATATGACCTGAGCACATTTATGCATGCATACTAAAAATTTGTGTGTGTGTGTGTCATTCACAATCTGGCATAAAAAAGAATTCACCATATGTAGTTTAATGAAGGTATTTAATGGAAGAGCTACAGAGGTGTGGGCGGGATTACTGTACTCACAGACTCACCTTCCTCCTCCCCCCTCCCCAAGCCTGAAAAACAAGAAGGAATGTGTTACTGGAGCCCAGCAAGAGCTGGAACTCAGGAGGAGCCACCGGACAGGAGCTGTAGTTGTGAAAGGACACAGCCACTTACACCGGATCCATTCATTTGTATGGCTGTGTAGATGACTATACCGCAATGCACTGATCCATTCTATTGTGGATGGATATTTGAGTTATTTCCAGATTTTCGTCCTTATAAAGAACGTTGCTAAAATATTCTTGGACCTGCTTCTTGGTGAACATATACACACTTTTCTGTTGGGTATATATGTAGGAGTGGAATTGCTGGGTCATAACATATATGAATCGTCAGTGTGGACTGCCCAAACTTTTTTCAAATTGCGTGTACCAATCTACATCTCACTAAGAGTATACAAGAATTCCTCTTGCTACATAGTCTCACCAACCCTTGCTGAAAAAGAAAGACAAAGTGGGAGGACCTACACAATCAGGTATAAACAGTTATTATAAAACTATAGTAACCAAGACAGAGTGATCTGAGGGGAAAGATAGATAAGCCAATGGAGAAGAATAGAATCCAGAAACAGAGCCACACATATATGGATACTGAATTAATCACAAAAGGTAGCATTGCAGAGCCATAGAAAAAAAGATAGTCTTTTCAGTAGATGGTGTTGAATCAATTGAATTTACCTACCCCAAAAAAGAAACTTGACTCCACTTCCCACCATACCCAGGAATCATGTCCAGGTGGATTGCAGATCTAAATTTGAAACGTAAAAAATAAAGATTCAGAAGAGAGGATGGGAGAATATTTTCGTGACCTGGGGGTGGGGTAAAAATTTCTTTAACAGGACACAAAAAGCATTTAGCTAAGAAAGATCAATAAACTGGATTCCATTAAGATTAGGGAGCGTCACCCTAGCTGGTTTGGCTCAGTGGATAGAGCATCGGCCTGCGGACTGAAGGGTCCCGGGTTCAATTCTGGTCAAGGGCACATACCTCGGTTGCAGGCTCAATCCCCAGCCCTGGTTGAGGCGCCTGCAGGAGGCAACCAATGGATGTGTCTCTCTCACATCGATGTTTCTCTCTCTCTGTCTCTCCTCCTCCCTTACACTCTCTCTAAAAATCAATGGTAAATATCCTCCGTTGAGGATTAACACCACCAACAAAAAGGATTCGGGACTGTCATTCACTAAAGGACACCATAAAAGAAACCATAGTATGTAAGCCACAGACTGGCAAGGGTATTTGTATCACATCATCTTAGTTCAGATTGCAATAACGAAAATGCCATAGATTGGGTGGCTCACACAGTAAACATATATGCTGAGTGGCCAGATTATTATGATCTCTGAATGCATAATACTCTGGCCACTCAGTGTATATACAGTATATATATATTAGAGGCCCGGTGCATAAATTCATGCATGGGTGAGGTCCGGCCAGCCTGGCCAGGGGGAGGGGACATGGGCAGTTGGCCGGCCTGCCTGCTGGTCGAACTCCTGGTCAAGGGGACAATTTGCATATTAGCCTTTTATTATATAGGATATACACTGAGTGGCCAGATTATCATGCGTTCAGAGATCATACTAATCTGGCCACTCAGGGTATTTCTCACAGCTCTGGAGAGTAGGAAGCCCACAATCGAGGCACCTGAGAGTCCGCTTCCTGCTTCATACACGACTCTCTTCTCTCTGAGTCTCACGTGGAAGAAGGGGAAAGAGAGCCCTCTGAGGTCTTTTTATTTTTTTAATTTAAATATATTTTATTGATTTTTTACAGAGAGGAATGGAGAGTTAGAAACATCGATCAGCTGCCTCCTGCACACTCCCTACTGGGGATGTGCCGCGACCAAGGTACATGCCCTTGACCGGAATCGAACCTGGGAACCTTCAGTCCGCAGGCCGACGCTCTATCCACTGAGCCAAACCAGTCAGGGCTCTGAGGTCTTTTTTAAAAGAGCATTAATCCCATTCATGAAAGCTCCCCTCTCAAAACCTTATCACTGCCTGGAGTCCCTACCTCCTAATACCAGCGCATTGAGGGTTCGGATGTCAACAGATGAATTGGGGACATAAACATTCAGGCATAACACACATATAACTGACAAGGGGAGATTATTCAGATTACAGGAAGAACTCTTAGAATAAAAAAATATAGCAACTCAAAGGAAAAATGATCAATAGACTTGAATAGGCACTCCACAAAATAGGATATCCAAATTGTTAAACATAATAAGGGCACAACCACATGCAAAACATGAGATATTATCTCACACCCACCAGAATGGCTAAAATTAAAGTGACTGACAATATAGTGTTGGAGAGAATAGCAATGAGAACTCTCACACATATAAATTGATACAATCCCTTTGGAAGTGAAAATAAATTTAAGTTGAAAATATGCTGTGACTCAGCAATTCTACTCCTACTCCTATACTCCAGAAATGTATACATGTGTGCTCCAAAAGACATGTAGAAAAATATTCGCTAACAATATGTTTCTTAATAGACAAGAATGTAAACAACCCAAATGTCCATTAACAAGATCAATCAATGAATTAGGGTATACTCGTGCAATGTAACAGGATGCAGCAATAAATGTGAACCAATGCCACAACAACATGAATCAATCTCAGACATAAAATGTTGAGTAAAAGAAGCCATATACAAAATAATACATATTGTAGGATTCCAAGTATATATGGTGCTAAAACAGGCAATAATAATCTATGGTGCTAGATATCAAGATGGTGGTTAAAATTGGGAAAGAGGAAAAGGGTAGTTACTGGGAGGTACACAGAGGGACTTCTGGGATGCTAGCATTATTCTATTTCTTCAGCTGGGAGGTGCTTCCTGGATATATATTTTTTCTTTTCTTTTTTTTAATCCTCACCTGAGGATATATTTCCATTGAATTTTAGGGAGAATGGAAGAGAGAGGGAAAGACAGAGACAAACATGGATGTGAGAGAAACACATCCATTGGTTGCCTCCTGCATGTGCCCCAACCAGGGCCCGGGCTGGGGAGGAGTCTGCAACCAAAGTTGTGCCCTAGACTGGAATCAAACCCAAGACCCTTTAGTTTGCAGTCCAATGCTCTATCCACTGAGCAAAACTGACTAGGTGGATATATTTATTTTTGATGGTTTATCAAGTTATGCACTTTCTGAATTTTTGTATGTATGTTATACCTCAACTAGAGGCCTGATGCACAAAATTCGTGCAAGAGTAGGCCTTCCTTCCCCCGGCTGCTGGCACTGGCTTCCCTCTGGCACCTGGGACCCGGGCTTCCCTCACAGCCCTGGCTTCGTCCAGAAGGACGTCCAGTCTAATTAGCATATTATGCTTTTATTATCATAGATTATAATTTTATTAATGAAAAAATATGTATATACAACAATGTTCATAATTGCATTGTCCATAAAGTCATTGGATTCATTCGTTATTGTAATTAGCTACATAAATTGGGATATATTCATGAAATTAAATACTTTGTTGTCATTTATTTATTTATTTATTTATTTATTTATTTTAAATACATATTTTATTGATTTCAGAGAGGAAGGGAGAGAGAGAAAGAGATAGAAACATCAATGATGTGAGAGAATCATTGGTTGGCTGCCTCTTGCATGCCTCCTACTGGGGATCGAGCCCGCAACCCAGGCATGTGCCCTTGGCTGGAATCGAACCTGGACCCTTCAGTCCGCAGGCTGACACTCTATCCATTGAGCCAAACCAGCTAGAGCCTTTGTTGTCATTTACAGTAATGTCTATGTACATGGCAGGTGTGGCTCAGTTTGTTGGGTGTTGTCCCATGCACTGAAAGATTGCCAGTTCAATTCCCTGTCAGGGCACATGCCGGGTTGTGGGGTCAATCGCCAGTAGGGGGCGTGCAAGAGGCAGCCAATCGATGTTCCTATCTCTCTATCGTTCTCTCTTTTTCTCTCTCTCTAAAATAAATAAAAACTTTTTTTTTTTAAAGTAGTATCTCTGGAAAATTTTCAGAACATTTTGCTAAGTGGAAAAAGCAGTTTGCAAAAGAGTATACTCAGTACAAGTTTTTTAAAAAATGTATGTGTATGTGTTTTTGGGGTGTGTGTGTGTTCAAATAAATTAACTGGAAGGATTCACTTCAAAATATTAATAATGGTTGCCTCTGAGTGGTGTTTTTACAGGTTTTGTTTTTTGCCTTTCTGAATTCTTTGATTTTGCTATAATAAATGTGTTCTACTTATGTTTAAAAAGTGTTTTTATAAAGAAAATCTATTCAGAGCTTTGTTAGCATTTCATTAAGTATTCTTTTATACATTTCCTGATTCTATCAAAGTAATCCTTTTTCTCCCCATGGTATCTGAATTAGGCAAAATTGAAAAATCAATCTGCTAAGTAAAGCATTAAACTAAACATCTGAAGTGGCTTCAGCTCGAGCTTTCCTGTTGTGTGATCTTGTTTCTCCCATCTGAACTTTCTGAACCTAATATTCCCTTCCCAGGATCCTGCTGGAATTTGGACTTAAAATCATTCTGTTTCTCTGCATATTTTCTCAGTGTTTGGCATATATATATATATATATATATATATATATATACACACACACACACACAAGATACACAGCCACAAAATCTCCAGACATAAACCAGAGTAGGTGGTTTATTTTTAAAAAGTAGTAATAATCCTACTAGATGCCACGTATGAAGTGCCTACTATTTGTCACAGTACTAAATGCTCAACATTAAGTAACCCTTATAACCCTAAAATGTAAGTGTCTTTATATCTATTTTACAGATGAAGAAACTGAAACTCAAATAGGTTCAGCAACTTGGCCAAGGTCACCTGTTTAGAAAGAAGCAAAGCCAAGATTCAAAAGCAGGGAAGGGCCATGAAGGAAAGTGACCTGTAAAACTATCCATAGAGACTTGTGTAATAAGAAGTACCTTGAATCTTCAGTACCCAAGGTCACTTTCCTACAGAAATCTAATATTGGAACACTGAGAGTGAAAATGTCAGAAATGAATCACTAAGAGAATGTGGCAATCTCCAGGGGTCTCCCATTGTCATTGACACTGGAGGCCCCATTCCACATCAAGGCTTCTTTTTTTGATAAGTGTGCCTACCTCTTGGCTAGACAGAACAAGATCCTGAAAACTCTACCTTGAACTGCCAGGCCCCTACCTCCCTGGGTTGGTCCAGGGGAAGCACTTAGCAAACAGTGAGAACTATCTGGAATACATGACTACTGAGGTGTCAGTTTTGGTAGATGCATCAGGGAATCATTCAGAATACCATGGACACTCAAGATGTTGACTATTAGATGCCAGAAACTGTCCAAGGCTGTGCCTAAATAGCTAGGCATCATGGCAAAGCCAAAATGGCGATGGTCGTCTTCCAATCATTGCTTTCCCAGCTACAAGTTGGAAGTATCCCCAGAGATGTAGCCACATAAATGAAGACATTTTAATTGGAGGTGGAGATGAAGAGCTAGGAATCAGAGGCCTTAAGTAGTGGTTCTCAAACTTGATCTTGCATCAGAAGCACACGGAGAACTTGATAAAAACAGTTTGCTAAACTCAATAAGCAGAATTTTTGATTCAGTGGATCTGGAATGGGGCCCAATCATTTGCATTTAAACAATTCCCAGGTAATGCTGAGGCAGCTGGTCCAGGGCCACACTTTGAGTATCATTGGCCTAAGAAGTTGGTACAACAGATAAATTATGTTGTAATAGCAGCCCTTTCCTTCATAGTCAGAGTGAGGAGAAAGATTTCAGGGGTGCTAGACTTGATCAGACAAGGCAAAGAAATGCCAGGACAGTGTGGTATCATCAAAACCAAGTAACCATCGAATGTCAAGGAGGAATAAAGTGACAAGCCACATAAGGAGAAAAGGCCATGTCTATTGGATTTTGGCATCCTGGAGGTCATCATCAGTGGCCTCGGGGAGAAGAGTTTCACTGGAGTGGTGGGACAGAAGCATGGCTACCATGGTTTCTGAATGAAATAACTGGCAACAGTACTTGTAGATTTCTCTTTCAAATAACCTGGCTATAGAATAAGTTTAAGTTTTCAAATGATAACCAGAGAGGATTTGACTTGAGTGAGTACTGAAGGAAATGTGGTATGAGGGAAGAAGACATTGTAGGTACAGGGAAGAAAGGAGCTGGCCAGTGAACAATTCCTAAGAAACTGAGAGGAATTCCAAGCCTTATGGAGGGAGAAACCCTTTTCACTGAGGCAAGAGGGAATGAGACAGGACAGGTCAAAAGAGGATTTAGTTTGTAGGTGGTTGGGAAAGGAGTTGAGAGAGTTCTTGCCTGATGGCCTCAATTTTCACCGTGGAAGAGATGAAGAGACAAGTCCTTAGCTGAGAGATCCCAATAGTTCAAAGAACTGCCTCAAGTGTGTGTGTGTGTGGGGAGCGGGGGGAGAGAGGGATAACTAGAATTAGCAGACCAAAAAGATGGGTGGTGATCAGGGGGAAAGATGCTTGAGATTGAGATTTTTAAAGGCAACCTATTGATTGATAATGATAGCTATTTGGGTACTTGTTCTTCGGCTTTATCAACCATCTGAACCCTTGAAATCAAACTCTCATGGTTCACACAGACCACAGCTTGTAATTATTTAAGCTCAGTCATTCTCTTATTCCCAAAATTGTGGAATCACATCATTCGTGTGTTTAAATAATTTAAATGTGGTTCTATAGGCTAAGGGGGGGGGTAGGGGAGGGGGCGGGATTGAGAAAAGGAAAGAATGAACCATTTCAATAGCACAGTTGTTCAATGCCTTTCCTTTCAATGAGTGTGCACTCAAGAGAGAAGATGAGATGGAAGCCATGACACTGCTCTCACAGATTGGCCTCAGTTCCCTTGTATTGTAAGAGCATCTCACTGCCCTCACTGTGATTCCGTATTTAGAGCATGCCCTCTTTTTGTCAGTAGGGCCTCTCGTAAACACATGCCAACCAGTCCACATGCTGCTCAACCAAAGAGAGTTGTAGGCAAATGTTGGCTATGTAGTTCTTACTAAAAACAATATGTAGGACATCAATGCAAACTATATATATAATTGATTTTTTTACAGAGAGGAAGGAAGGGGGATAGAGAGTTAAAAACATCGATAAGAGAGAAACATCGATCAGCTGCCTCCTGCACACCCACTACTGGGATGTGCCCACAACCAAGGTACATGCCCTTGACTGGAATCGAACCTGAGACCCTTCAGTCCGCAGGCCGACGCTCTATCCACTGATTAAGGATGATTAAAGGCATTTCAAAAAGGCAAATTTGACCTCATGAAATGTACACCTCAAGTGCTGGCTTTAGAATTTGATCCCACCTATGATACAACGCCATTATATTCCCATCTAGGCCACAATCTGGCCCTGGGTCCCTGTCCACTCCATTTTCTCATCCTTCTACCATCACTTATGTCCTATTGATTTCCAATCATAGTTTTAAGTTTCATCTGGGCCCTCATCCCTGCTCATTAAGCCTCCTGTATGTCAGAAGTTATGGCCATTTCCCGTTTTTCCAGCAGTTAACCTAACCTCTTTGCTCAACTATCTGCCTACTCACGTACCCAAGGGCTTGAACACTGTACAACCTGTTTCTTCCTAGTGCTTCCTGTCTTGGCATTTGGACTGGTTTCACTTTAAGTCATGATTGCACGTCTAAAATGGGATTGCAAATCCACAAACCTGGCAATCCTACATTTCTCTACTGAGATGGGGTGCCTCTCATAGAGTCTGTTTTAAAGCTGCTCCTCTTTCCTTAAACTTCTGGCACCCTTACCCTCCCCTTTCTCAGCTGAAGACCTCACACCAAATGTCACTAATCACTGCAACAGTCAGATCGAAACGTGCTCACCTTTCCACCACCAGACCTGCTGCCTCCTGTCTATATCCATACGCTGTCTTCCTTCCTCTCACAGTGGGTGGGGCCCCAATCCCATCTAAGTTCAACCCTTCCATTGACACTCTGAATTCCATTACCTTTTGCCTTAAAATACTGTTCTTGAAACTATCCCCTTGTTCTTTTTTGTCATTAATTTTTCCTTCTCTTCTGAATTAGTCCCACTGGTTTATAAATGTGTCCTAGGATTTCCCATTATTAAAAACAAAAAACACAGTTGTCTCTACATCTTTCTCTAGCGATTGTCCCATTTCTCGGTCTCTTTTCACAGCAAAACTTCTCAATTTGCCTATACTCAACCCTTGCCAGCCCCTCATCGCTATTCCTTCCTCAGACCTGTAACATTTGTCTCTATTTTATTGCTCCCTCCACTAAAACTGATTTTTATCAAGGTCACCAGTAACCTCTATGTAGCTATATCCAGCATCCATTTCTGTATCTTCATTTTATTCAACCTCTTAGCAACTTTCAACACATATCATCATTCCTGCCTTCTGGGTTATCGGGATACGATTCTCTTGCTTTCCCTTCAATCTCTCTGACTGCTTTTTCTCTGTCCTTTGACTGCTCCTCCTCCTCTGTCCAGTAGCCAAGTGTTGGTGTACATACTCCAGTGCTCAACCCAGGCTCTCTTCACACCCTCTATAGAGCATCAAGTTTCATGATCTTAAATGCCATATTCTGATGATCCCCAAATTATATTATGTTTCTGGCTCTCCTTTAAGCTCCAGGCTTACATATCTAATTACCAGCTTGACATATCACACAGATATCTAATAGGAAGCTACATTTTAAAATGGCTAAAACAGCCCTTGCCGGTTTGGCTCAGTGGATAGAACATCAGCCTGTGAACTGAAAGGTCCCAGGTTTGATTCCGGTCAAGGGGCACATGCCCAGGTTGTGGGCTTGATCCCCTGTGGGGGACTTGCAGGAGGCAGCTGATCCATGATTCTCTCTCATCAAGGGTGTTTCTATCTCTCTCTCTCCCTTCCTCTCTGAAATCAATAAAAATATATTAAAAATAAATAAAATGGCTAACACAGAACTTTTTATTCCATGTCATGTCCCCAGCCTATTCCTCCCAGTGTTTTCTGTCTCCAAAAGTGCTCCTGCCATCCAGGGTGTATTAATTTTCTATTGCTACATATTATTACAAACTTAGTGGCTTAAAACAACACATTTATTACCACACAGTTCTATAGCTCAGACATCTGGAAACAAGTTAGCTAGATCCTCTGCCTCGGGGCCTTGTCAAACTACAATCCAGATGTCATTTGAGGCTGCAGTCTCATTAGAGGCCTGACTGGGGAAGGATCCACTGTCAAACTCCCTTAGGTTGCTGAAAGAATTTATTCCCTTGCAGCTGCAGAACTGAGGGCTTCAGTTTCTGCTGAAAGCTGCCCTCAGCTCCAAGAAGTTACCCACAGTTCCTTGCCATGTGGGCTTTTTGTAACACAGCCACTTCTTTCAGGGCAGCTTGCTTCTTCAAAGCCAGTGAGGGAAGTCTCTGTGTGAGTCAGCTAACAAGACGGAATTTTACATGATACTAGAGGCCTCCCTCAGCCCGGCCTGCACCCTCTCACAGTCCAGGACCCCTCATGGGGATGTCCGCCTGCTGGGGATCAGGCCTAAGCCAGCAGTCAGACATCCCTCTCACAGTCCGGGGTTCTCGTAGTCTGGGACCCCTCGTTCCTTACCTCCCACGTGCAGTGGAGGCAGGAGAGGCTCCTGCCACCACTGCTGGGCTTGCCAGCCATGAGCCCGGCTTCTGAGGGAGTGTACTGACCACAAGGGGGCAGCTCCTGCGTTGAGGATCTGCCCCCTGGTGGTCAGTGCGCATCATAGCGACCGGTCATTCTGCCATTCGGTCAATTTGCATATTATGCTTTTATTATATAGGATATGTAATCATGAGGGTGATATCCCATCATTTGCCACACTCTATTGGTTAGAAGCAAGTCACAGGTGCTGCCCACACTCAAGGGAGGGTATTACAAAAAGTGTGGACACCAGGAGGCAGACGTCATGGGTGCCACCTTAGAGTCTGTCCACTACATGGAGTGAGGTGTAGCTATTTCTTTCTGTATTCCTGATGTCCAGTAGGTAATTACTGATCAAATACACACAGACTCACAATCTCATATATTTCCCAAGGACAAGTGCTAGTTTCTTATTATTTTATTTTAATTGAATTTATTGGAGTGACATTGCTTAATAAAATTATATAGGTTTCATTTCAGGTGTACAATGCTATTGTACATCATCTGTATACTGTACTGTGTGTTCACCACCCCAAGTCAAGTCTCCTTCTATCCAAATGCTAATTTCTTGGAGATAGTGCAGTCCAAATTGATATTGAAGAAGAAAAACCCATTCTTAGTGCCATAAATTTAAGGACATAAATTTAAGGACAGTCCCTAGCCACAAGGGACAGAGTAGCTGAAATTATGCAGAATAGTGTGAGTTCCTCCTGTTCATCTTACTCCCTCAATCTTCCTCCACTCCCTTCAAACACTAGTGCTCCGGACAAGACCAGGGCACATTATCAAACTACATGCCTCTTAATAACTACTGTTTAGTTCCACAAAGGACTGTCTTTGGAATTGTCCTTTCTCTTCATCCTCAAATTAAATTATTAGTCAAGGCCTGTCCTTCCTCTATTATCTGACAGAGAAAGAAAAGACGAGAAAGGGCATTTCTACCTCAAATTACACAACCAATTCTCCCTTGATTGACACTTTAAATCATTTTTATTTCCTTTTCTCTAAATCTGCACTTTGTTCTGTCCTAAGTGTTTTGCTATTTCAATCATCTCAAACTGGTTGTAGAGGCAGGTGAATTGTAAGAAATTAACTAAAAACAAATAAATATCTAGATTCATAACTTCCCTGAGTCTTAGATGTTCAGGCTGGGTGAGAACTGAAGTGAGATCATAAAGGGGTTGAACAATATTGAAAATCAATGTATTGAGATCTCAGTGTGGTTAAGAATTGCTGAAATGGGTTACTAAGAGCAAGCACACTGGGAGGATAAGAGGTGGCAGTCAAAAAAAAAGGGATGCATGCCCTAGCCAGTTGCGCAGTGGTTAGAGCGTTGGCCTTCTGACTGAAGGATCCTGGGTTTGATTCCAGTCAAGAGCACATGTCCCATTCGAGCACATGTGGGCTCGATCCCCAGTAGGGGGAGTGCAAGAGGCAGCCAATCAATGATTCTCATCATTGATGTTTCTATCTCTCCCTCTTCCTTCCTCTCTGAAATCAATTTAAAAAAAAAAATTAAAAAGGGATGTATGGGCCCTGGCCGAGTGGCTTACTTGGTTGGAGAGTCATCCTATACACCAAAAAGGTTGTGGGCTCAATTCCCGATCAAGATACATACCTAGGTTTCAGGTTCAATCCCCAGTTGGGGTGTGTGCAGGAAGCAACCGATTGATGGAAGCAACCGATTGATGTAATCAATTGATGTTTCTCTCTCTCTACCTCTCTATCTCTATCTCTAACTCTATCTCTCCCCCAACCTCTTTCCTAAAAACCAAAGGGATGTATGTGCCCTAGCCAATGTTGCTCAATGGTTAGAGCGTTGGCCCACACACTAAAGGGTTTTGTGTTCAATTCCCAGTCAAGGGCATGTACTTAGGTTGCAGGTTCAATCCCCAGCCCTGGTCGGGGCCCACGTGGGAGGCAACCAATCCATGTGTCTCTTCCACATCAATGTCCCTCTCTTTCCTTCTCCCTCTTTTTCCCTTCCTCCCTCCTTTCCTTGCACTCTCTCTGAAAAATCAATGGGAAAAATATCCCTGGGTGAAGATTAGCAAAGAAAGAGAGAGGGTCAGGCACCCAAGCCTGGGTTTTAGGCTCAATCCCAGGCAGGGGGTGTGAAAGAGGCAGCTGATCCATGTTTTGTTCTCACATCAAAGTTTCTCTCTCTCCCTCTCCCTTCTCTCTCTAAAAATCAATATACTGTTCTTTAAATAAAACAAAACAAAATAAAAAAAGAGAGAGATACATGAAATCCAGATATTGGAGGTGTGCAGAAACCAATGGTGACAAATGTTTAGACACTTGACTTTTGACCTGTCATTGGTTACTAACTTTTACCATTCTTGTGGCACAGGAAATTTCCCAAACTTTTGGTTTTACTGATTATCGTCATTTTGTTGCAGATACATTGATGACCAAGGCAGCTTTCTCTGGGATGTGTGCTTCAAAGGAAAGTGTCTTCAAAGAAAGGGTTTATGGGGGATCTTTGGGTCTTCCTGGCTAACCTTTCCAAGAGGAAGGAATTTGGATGCAGGCCTAATAGTCATGCAGTTGCTTTTCTCCTGTAGCACCATGCAACTCCCCACTTCCCACACATCAGCTCTGTAGTAGTGCTGTCACTGAAAATGTTTAGAACCGTTATCATGGTTTCATGGGCAACTCTTACTGGCTCCCATTGGACAATTCAGGAGAAGGTGCCTAGAGGAAAATTAGAGCTCTAATTATGGATTGGCCTGCTGAGATAATGTTTGCAGACACACTTGCCATGATTAAATCCGAGGCACACCATGGAAAGGAGATATTTCTGTTCTGCTCCTTTGAAAGTGGCTTTTCTGTCAGTAAATTATCTGTCCCAACAGATCCTCTTCGAGTTCAGTGAAACTGCATCACGAGGAGTGTTTTATCTGAAAATTACACAGCTTAAGAGAACATAAAAATGAAATTATGGTATTAATTGTGATCATGCTAATGAAGTTTGCATTTCTTCAGCAAGCACAGGCACAAGCAGATAGCCCCTGGAAATAAGATTTTTCTCCCCAAAATCTACTCCCCTTACACTGAAAAATCACTCTCCTTCTTTTAGTTCTGAGCCCTACGTGGTCTGGATTGACTTGCCCAATTACTTCTTTGAAAGCTATGGCTTATTGTTTTAAAAAAATATTTTAATGATTTTAGAGAGGAAGGGAGAGGAGAGAGAGAGATAGAAACATCAATGATGAGAATCATTGATCGGCTGCCTCCTGCACGCCCCCTACTGGGGATCAAGCCCACAACCCAGGCATGTGCCCTTGGCTAGAATCGAACCTGGGACCCTTCAGTCCGCAGGCAGACACTCTATCCATTGAGCCAAACCAGCTAGGGCTATTTTTATAAAAATGAATTGCTGTTCCTTATTTTTAAATCCAAGTGATATATAAAAGCAACAAATCACCTAAAATTGCACACATTTGATGAACATCACTCTAAATACATTTCTATACATATGGGCAGGTTTTAAATAATAGTTTTATGAGATATAATTCACAGGCCTTATAATTTACTCTTTAAAGTATACAAATTCAGCCCTGACCAGTTTGGCTCAGTAGATAGAGCATCGGGCTGTGGACTGAAAGGTCCCAGGTTCGATTCCGGTCAAGGGAATATACCTTGGTTGCAGGCTCGATCCCCAGTAGGGGGTGTGCAGGAGGCAGCTGATTGATGTTTCTCTTTCATCAATGTTTCTAACTCTCTATCCCTCTCCCTTCCCCTCTGTAAAAAATCAATAAAAATATATTTTTTTAAAGTATACAAATTCAGTCTTTTTTAGTATTTTAACAAATTGTGCAATCATCACCACTACCAAATTTGAGGACATTTCCATCACTCCAAAAAGAATGTCAATACCAGGGGGGTTGAGGAAGGTGGAGGAGGGTATTGGGAAGATAATGGTGATGGAAGGAGACTTGACTGGGGTGGTGAACACACAAGACAATATACAGATGTTGTATTATAGAATTGTATACCTGAAACCTATATATTATTAGCCAATTTTATTAGCCAATGTCACCTTAATGCATTCAATAAAAATAAAAATAAATAAATAAAAAGAAACCCATTAGCAGTTACTTCCCATTTCCCTACATCCCCAGCCCCTGGTAATCATTAATCTACTTTCTGTCTCTATGGATTTGCCTATTATGAACATATCATATAAGTGAAATCATACAATATACTAGAGGCCCAGTGCACAAAATTCGTGCACGGGGGAGGGGGGTGTCCCTCAACCCGGCCTGCACCCTCTCCAATCTGGGACCCCTCGAGGGATGTCCAACTGCCTAAACATCCCTCTCACAATCCAGGACTGCTGGCTCCCAACTGCTCGCCTGCCTGCCTGCCTGATTGCCCCTAACCACTTCTGCCTGCCAGCCTGATCACCCCCTAACCCCTCCCCTGCCGGCCTGATCACCCCCAACTGCCCTTCCCTGCCAGCCTAATTGCCCACAACTGCCCTCCCCTGCTGCGACCTGCCTCCTCCGCCAGGACCCGCCTCCTCCATGCAAGGCGGCGGAAATGCCAGAGACACCAGGACCGGCCTCCTCCACGCCGCACAGAGCCACGGGACCCCCAAGCCTCACCACATGGAGCGGCCACCAGGCCCTGCCTCCACTGTGCACACAGCCATCTTGTGGCAGCCATCTTGTGATGACATCGCCCTCATGCAACACCACCTAGGCTTTTATTATATAGGATATTCTTTTATGACTTTCTTTTTTTCACTGGTCTATCATGAATTGATAGGTCATATGGTAACTATGTTTAATTTTTTTCTAATTGTGGTAAAATACCATTTATCATTTTAAACATTTTTAAGTGTACAATTGAAAGTTAACCTTTTACCACTTCATAGAAAATATAGAAAACTTGTAGTGATATAGGTCCATTTCGTACCCCCTCACCACTGATCTGTGTGATATAGGGAGAGTACAAGTCAACCCTAAGATAACCCAGATGGTGGAATTATCAACCCCCAAATGACCTAGAAATTTCACTTGTAGGTTCTACCCAAGAAAAATGAAAACACATGTACACACAAAAACCTGTATATGAATATTTATAGCAGCAACATTCATATAGCCAAAAAGTAGAAACAGCTCAAATGTCCAAAAATTGATGAACAGTTAAACAAAATTTGGTATATCTAGACATTGGAATATTGCTTGGCAACAAAAAGAAATGAAGTAGTGATACATGGTAAACATGGACAAACCTTGAAAACATTATGCTAAGTGAAAAGAAGCAAGTCACAAAAGATCACATATTGTATGATATTAATATACTATATTTATGATGCTTAGGCACATCTAGTCTCTTGCTTCTATATGCTACATAGTTTTTCCTGGGGTTTATCCACTACGTCTTACTTATCCAGTTCCCCAGAGATCATTACTTAGATTGCCCCCAAACCCCTGCAGAGCATTGAAATATCCAGCTATGCACTCTGTATGGGTCTGTGAGAGAATTTCTTTGCAATATACAGTATATGCAGGGTAGGATCACTATTACTCTCTAAAATGTCCATATTAATTTATATTAGGAGTCAACAAACTACAGTCTATGCTTCAAATTCACACAGCCCCATTATTTTTTTTGTAAATAAAGTTACTGGAACACATTTATTCATTTATGTATTGTCTACGGCTGCTTTTGTGCTACAACTGTAGAGTTGAGTAGTTAAGACAGGCACCATCTGGCCTGCAAAGCCAAAAATATTTAGTATCTGGTTCTTTACAAAAACAGTCTGTATGATATTGATACTATAGAATTTTTTAAGACTTCCTTTGTCTAGTGTATAATAAACTTTTGTAAATATTACATTATACTAAAAAAAGAATATATTCTATTTGGTGTAGAGTTCAATATATATTGAGCAGCTGGATATTATTTTTGTAAATATATTTTTATTGACTTCAGAGAGGAAGGAGAGGGAGAGATAGAAACATCAATAATGAGAGAGAATCATTGATCAGCTGCCTCCTGCATGCCCCATACTGGAGATCAAGCCTGCAACCTGGGTATGTGCCCTGACCGGGAATCGAACCATGACCTCCTGGTTCACAGGTTGACACTCAACCACTGAGCCACACTGACCGGGCAAGCAGCTGGATATTATTAATAATATTCAGATTTTTCATATCTGGGCTTATTTTTTGCTTGCTTATTCTATCAATTTGTAGTTAACTTCTCCTACAGAAATTGATCATCTATTTCAGCATTCTGTCAATTGTCATTTTATATATTCTGAAGCAATGTTGCTGCATATATGTTCATGGTGGCTATATGTCTTTGTTCTTTGGTTCCTTTTCCCAGCATATGACTACGCTCTTTGTCTCTGATTATTTTTTCAGACAGAAGGATTGCTACCCAACTTTCTTTTCATTCATTCTTTTTCTAGTCTTTAATTTTCAACCTATTATTTTACTTTGTTTTCAGAGTGTCTCATGTACACAGCATATTGTTGGATCTTATTTTGTTTTGAGAGTTTCTAGATTTTAATTGATAATTTTACACATTTGTACTTATTGAACTGTCTTGGACTCACTTTATATTTTCTATGTACTTCACTTAGTTTCACTTTTCTCCTTTCCTCTTTTCTGCCGAATAGATGAAATTTAATGCTTTTTACTTTTATGTTATTTTGTTTGACACTTATGCTTGTTTAATTCTATTAATGTATTTAAATTATCAATGTATTGCCCTCAAAGAAAGTAATAACTTTAACACACTTTTATGTCCCTTATATTAAACTATGACAAATTTAATATAGTCTAGAAAATATGTTCCCAGTGCTTATAGATATACTTTTCTCTTTTTTTCCTTTGGTCATTAAGGTTTTAGACAATGATAACATTTGCTAAGTCATTTAATCGCCCTTCCACGTCCCATATATCTGGAAGCATCCTCTTGGTTTATTTCTCTTCTTATTTGAACACTTCTAAGAGCATTTTCAGAGTGTTCTTTATGTGGTAACCTTCTAAGGCCTTTTGTGCCTGAGAACATCTTTATTACAGTCTTACATTTAGATTATAACAGATGCATAAAAAATTGTGGAAATGAAGTTATTTTTCTTTAACACTCTAAAATTATTACTCTATTGACTTTTTAGGTCCACTTTTCTGTTAAAAAATGATGTCAATATTGTCCTTGTACCGTTGTAGGTCATCTGCTCTGGAGATTCTTTGTCTTTGATGTTTCTGGAAGATTATAGAATTTTCTCTTTCTCTTTGATGTTCTTAAATTGTACTCTACCAAAGTGTATAAATGTGATTTTTTCTTACCTACCTGGTTTGACATAAAATGAGACTTTTCAATTCTGGGAACATTATAATCATTATTATTTCAAACATAACTTTCCATTAATTTTATTCTCTTGTTCTGAGACTCCTGCTGTCGGGATGTTACTTCTAATCTTTATATCTCTTAGTTTGTATTTTATATGTTACATTTCCTGCTACCTTTTGAAAAAATTTCTTAATGTGATCTACTGACTCACTAATTTATTCTTTTGATGAATTCATCCTATTTATCCCATGTATTATTTCAACTGCTATTTTTATACCTAATATTTTCATCTTATTATTTTTAATAACTTCTTTTTACTCATATTATTCAATAACCTCTCTTTTTTCAGTCTTTCCTCATCTCTTCTCCTTCTTTCATTGAGAATAATAATTTTACTGTCATTAAAAACAATGACTTCACCTCAACTTTTTAAATGCTGCCAGTGAAGAAAGAATCACAAAAGCCTCAAGGGAAATAAGCCCAAGCCAAACTGTCGTTCAAGTACATAGGCAACAGACAAACAGCTTTGAACATAAAAAAAATTCTGAGAATTCCTATGGGTTCAAATGGCGGATTCTTTAGAGAATAAACCTAGGCCTACCAAGAGATGTCTGGAAAAGCTGCAATAGAAGAACTGGCAGAAAACATTGTATTTCTATTACTATAGACCAAGATAAAACATATGCAGGGACTATAATGGAAGAACAAATTGAAGAAGTGATCCAGAAATTACATAACTTACAAAAATTCAGATGAGAAGGGAGTATAAAAGTAGGATAAGTTGTAAAGACATTGTGGTATAAATATGTTTTCCATCTCTAATAGCTTGGACTACGAAGCTACCAAATCAAGTGAGAGAAGCATATTTAAAAAAATAAAACTAAAAATTAAAATTAGGTGGGGGAAGAAATGGAGTAGAGGAAAGGAAAAGAACTTATAAATATTCTAATTTCACTATTGCTCATAGTGAGGAATCAATATGGTCTATCTTAAGAAATAGAATATTAAGGTAGTTACAGAAATATCAAAAAGACAAGAAATAACAAGTATTGGTGAGGATGTGAAAAAGAGGGAATCCTTGCACGCTGTTAGTGGGAAGATAAATTGCTGCAGCCACTATGGAAAACAATATGGAAGTTCCTCAAAAATTAAAAATAGAACCACTATGTGATCCAGCAATCCCGCTTAAGGGAACACATACAAATGAAATAAAATTACTATCTCAAGGAGATAGCTGCCCCCTCATGTTTATTGCACCATTATTTACAATATAGCCAAGACATGGAAACAACCTAAGTGTCCATCAATGGATGAATGGATAAAGAAAATGAGTGGATAAAGAAAATGGATATTTATGCAACAGAATATTATTTAGCCATAAAAAAAAGAGAAAGTCTGCCATTTGTGACAACATAGATGGAACTTGAGGGAATTGTGCTAAGCGAAGTCAAATACAGAAGAACACTTATATGTGGAATCTATAAAACTTAAACTCATAGATACAGAAAACAGATTGGTGATTGCCAGGGGCAGGAGCATAGGGGGTGAACGAAATGGATGAAGGTGGTCAAAAGGTAAAAACTTCCATTTACAAGATAAATAAGTCCTGGGGATATAATATACAGCATGGTGACTAAAGTTAACAATACTGTATTGTATATTTGAAAGTTGCTAACAGAGTAGATCTTAAAAGTTCTCATCACAAGAAAGAAGTGTAATTATGTAGTGAGGGATGTTGACTAAACTTACTGTGGTAATATATATATACACCTAAAAGTAATACAATATTATATGTCAATATATCTCAATTTTTAAAAAAAGATAGCTCCATAAAATTACAAAGCTAAAAACTAGAATAAAATTTCCAAATTATTAAAAGAACACACACTCAAAACAAAGCAAACAACTGGGAACAATTTGAATAATATTAGTGATTGTATAGTGACAATATCCTGGTTGTAATCATGTACTCGAGTTTTGTAAAATGTTACAAATGAAATAAAATTACTCGCCCTAACTGGTTTGGCTCAGTGGATAGAGCATCGGCCTGCGGACTGAAAGGTCCCAGGTTCGATTCTGGTCAAGGGCATGTACCTTGGTTGCGGGTACATCCCCAGTAGGAGGTGTGCAGGAGGCAGCTGATTGATGTTTCTCTCCCATCAATGTTTCTAACTCTCTATCCCTCTCCCTTCCTCTCTGTAAAAAATCAATAAAAATATTTTAAAAAGAAATAAAATTACTCATAAAGAGTACATGAGATTTCTCTGTATTTTTTCTTACAAGTGCATGTGAACCTATAGTTATCTTAATGAAATTGCAATGAAAAAGAAAACAAAGCAAACACCTAGCAAAATATTTTTTTAAAGATTGATTGTTCTTTTTAAAATATATATATATGTTTTTTATTGATTTCAGAGAGAGGAAGGGAGAGGGAGAGAGAGAGGAACATCAATGATGAGAAAGAGACATCTATCGGCTGCTTCCCGCGTGCCCCCTCCTGGGATCAAGCCCGCAACCTAAGCAATATGCCCTGACCACTGACCTCCTGATTCATGGGTCGATGCTCAACCACTGAACCACACTGGCCAGGCCATAACAAAATATTTTAAGGCTAAAAAAACAGAAAGTATAAAACAAAATATTATAGAAACAAAGACAAACACATCATATTAATTAATGTAAGTAAGCAAATTTTAGATATTAAGACAAAAAGACTTTCAGATAGGTTCACAAAGCAAAAGTCAACTGTATGCTATATTCTAGAGACACACCTAAAACAAGCAGCATCATACTTCTTCCCATTCTCTGACTTTTAGTACATTATTTTTGTTTTCATTGCCCAAGTTTATAACATACATTTTGTTCTACAACATAGTTTCTTTAGTTCCCAGTTCTATGTTTAAAATGGTATTACAAGTAACACCTCCGAACATCTTTTATAGTTTTTTATTTTGATTCTCTTCTTAATTCTGTTTCTATCATTAGCATATTTTTTCAAGAAAGGCTTATATAACAGCAACAACAAAATGATAGCAGTGCAGAACCTTTTAACATTGGTTCAGCCCTTGCTATGTGCTAAGAACTGTGCCCAGATACTTCAATTTATCTCGGTCAGCCCTCAATATAATCCTAAATCTTGAAGCTATTATTATTTCTATTTTACAGTTCCTTATTCCTTAAATATAGTAATTTTGCTCTCTTCTAGCTTCTGTATTCAAAATTACATACCTACAGCACCCCCCGCCCCTCATCCCAGCATTTAAATTCTTTCCTCAAAAATATAGAAGCTAGCCCAGCAGGCATGGCTCAGTGGTTGATTCCCAGGTTGATTCTCAGGAGGTCGTGGTTTGATTCCCAGTCGGGCCATATGCCTGGTTTGTGCCTTGATCCCCAGGGTGGGGCATGCAGGAGGCAGCCAATCAATGATTCTCTCTCATCATTGATGTTTCTCTCTCTCTCTCTCTCTCTCTCTCTCTCTCTCTCCCTTCTTCTCTGAAATCAATAAAAATATTTTTTAAAAAAAGAATGTAGAAGCTTATTATACTAGAGACAATGATGTCATTTGAACTTAGCAAACCAAAGACCCCACAATCCTTAGAGGGCAGTGTGAGATTAAAAATAATAGCAAATTTGTTCTATCACATTTAGAAGTTCCACAAAATAAGCCCTCAAATGGGACCCTCCATATACTGAACAGTGAAAGGAGAGGTTGGGGAGATGGCTCAGGATTGGGAGAAAGGTGTTTTACTACATGGGTAGGATGCAAATGTAACCAATGGAAGAATCATATCAGAACTCAAGGTTGTGTGAGAAATGAACAAGAGGGATTGCTTTACCTGAAGTTATAATTCTGAAGGAAAATGCTGAAAAAATATTGTTTTAAAAGGTGTTGTTTATTGGTGCCCTGGCCCATGTGGCTCAGTTGGTTGAGCAGCATCCCTTGCACTGAGAGGCTGCCCATCTGATTCTGATGGGGCACATGCCTGAGTTTGGGGCTCAGTCCCAGAAGGGGTAATGCAGGAGGCAGCCAATGGATGTTTCTCTCTCACTCCTTTTTCCCTTAAAAACAAAATTGTTGGCTATTGGAATAATCTCCAAAACCTAGAGGTTATATACATCCCGAGTTGTGGTAGTAAAGAAAAAGGATAAAATTCATATGTGTAAATTACCATATTCTCAATTAATTGTATATTTCTGTACTGTTTCCAGAGTATTTGAAGACTGAATAATTACCTTCTCCTTTCCTTTTCTTTAAAATGCTAAGTATGGCAAATTTCTTCCTCTTATTCATCTCCACCTCTCACTATTAAGTGGGTGTTTAGGCAGTATTTAAATTTATTATTCACCCCGTAGGTTGAAGACTACTGGAATTATGATAGATTGGATGAAGAATGGACATCACGCCCTAGCTGGTTTGGCTCAGTGGATAAACGTCGGCCTGCAGACTGAAAGGTCTTGGGTTTGACTCCGGTCAAGGGCACATGCCCAGGTTGTGGGCTCGATCCCCAGTGGGGGGCGCGCAGGAGGCAGCCAATCAATGATTCTCTCTCATCATTGATGTTTCTGTCTCTTTTCCCCTCTCCCTTTCTCTCTGAAATCAATAAAAATTTATTTAAATTTTTTTAAAAAAAAGAATGGATAGCCCCTGGAAATTGCAGTCTCCAAAATTAACTAACAGCTCTAAAAATGAAAGCAGTACAGCATGGTGATTAAGAACAACGGGCTTGGGCCAAAACCGGTTTGGCTCAGTGGATAGAGCGTCGGCCTGCGGACTCAGGGGTCCCAGGTTCGATTCCGGTCAAGGGCATGTACCTTGGTTGCGGGCACATCTCCAGTGGGGGGTGTGCAAGAGGCAGCTGATCGATGTATCTCTCTCATCGATGTTTCTAACTCTCTATCCCTCTCTCTTCCTCTCTGTAAAAAAAATCAATAAAATATATATATTTAAAAAAAAAAAAAAAAAAGAACAACGGGCTTGGGAGCCACATGTTTAGGTTCAAATGCTAGTTCTGCATACAACCCATGTGCCCTTAGGAGGTTCAAATGAGTTAATTCAATCAAGTACTCAGAAAAATGCCTGACATGCTGCAATACATGCCCAAGAAAAGATTCAATGATCCCATGCTTTCATCTCAAGGGGCTCATCATGACTTTGTATTGGTTCCCAGGGAGCGTTTAGTGTTATCCAATGAGGGGTTGTGGAGCAGACACTTAAATATGTAACCATGCTGCCTCCAACATTCAAGGGTGTCCTTAAAGCATTGGTCTTCTTCTCAGTGCTGAGGCCCAAGGGGAAGCAACTTGCCTTTCACTTTGGATGGAATATTCCAACATATGCCAGATCTCCGCGTACTCCATCCATCCAAAAATTTCTCTAAAGTGGAAGATGTATTTTCACAGGATTATCCCTTTGCTTTACTCCCTTCACACAAGTCTTAACAAAACACCCAGTGTATCTGTGGCTCTTCGTTCTCCAAAGCCTTTGGTATGATGCCACCATTCTTGCAAAGCATCCCGCTGTCCTTTAGGATGAAGACGGAGTCGGGGACCCTGCAGAGTTCCAGCGCCCCATTAGGTTTTGGGGGCTTCCCGTCTCTGTTCCAGACTCATCAGCCACCTGACCTTTCCACCTCTGGTTTAATTGTTCTGTTCCTGACATTGAGCAAGGTTGGAATGCGGAAGGAGGGCGAGAGAAAGGATGGGGGAAGACCTGGCATGGGGGTAGAATCATAACCATATGGATATCGGTGGTGGCAAAGAATGACAAAAGTCTTAAGACGGCAGCTATGGCATTAACAGGGTCCATGCTGTACTTAAAAACCTGTGTTCCCAGCAGACTGAATCTGTTTTTCATTCCATTTTTAAAAGTGGCAGTGGGGTGGGGGAGGTAAGGAACAACCAAACAGACTAAAAAAAGAAATCATCTTATTCCCTTTTGTATGCAGCTTCTAGAACTCACTCAAGGGGTAAGACATCCTATTTCAAGGAAGAGAAATGCTTTTCATTACTTGGCAATAACCTGGGTTGGCAATTTATTAGCAACTATTTTCACCATCCCAGGCACCTCATGTAATGACAGGAGAGGCTGATCAACATTTACGGAGAAACATTTGAGAACTTCCATAAACGTGTGCTTTCCGTGCAGAGCACTGACAATCCGGAGATGTAATGACGATTTTGAAATCTGGGTTTAGGAATTCCTTTGAAATCGGTCCAGGCTTGTCAGTGCCTTTGAAAAGCATATGGCTAAAGGCGGCAATGATAATAGAAACCCAAGGAAGCACAGCTCAATCACTCGGTTGCTTTTTCTCCCCCTTGCTGCCTTTGCTATCAGTCCATTATGCACTCTCCGGGCCGTTGGCAAGAAATCTGTAAATGTCCATGTGAGGAGTTTCTGGTGCATTCTTATAGCAGGCACATTGTTGTTTTTTCCTCCTTTAAAAAAATATGTTGGCAAGATACCTGAGACTCTCGAATGGGCCGCCAAATTTCACTAGGATTCCAGATGGTTGAGATTCCGGCTCCTGCTGCCCTGATGTCTCCCCCTCCCTCCTCTCTTAGATATTTTCATTCGTGCTCTCCTCAGAAATAAATATTTTTGTGTCAACCAGCCTCGAAGGTGGTCACTATTGAGCACTACTGAATTAACCTTGAGGTGAAGGAACTCAATATACATACTTATAAAGTTCAGCCCTCAGGTCAGCCCTTTTCATACTACTCTTGCGCCTTTCAGCATCCTCCTCCCCTCCCTCTCCCACTGAGGTACCCTGTGCAGACCTGACCTACTAATGCTCCCTCTTTCTTCCCCCATTTAACTGGCTGGCTGTGAGAGCTTCCCTGTGATCCTCCCCTGACCTCTGCAATCTGGGGGACTGCTCTTCTCCGGGCTCCTGCAGCACCTTGTGCTGTCCTCTACGGTAGGAATGTAATGTCATGGTTACACACAAAGACTTCTGTTAGGACTCGGTGCAAGTCCTGGCTCTGCCTCTTGCTATCCGTGTGACTCTGAGCAAGCTACTTCACCTCTCTAAGCTTCACTCCCTCATCTGAAAACTGGGAATGTTAAAATTACCTTAGTAGGATTGTTATGAGGACTCAACAAGATAAATATGTAATACTAGAGGCCCAGTGCACGAAATTCGTGCATGGGAGGTGTGTGTCCCTCAGCCCAGCCTGCACCCTCTCCAAACTGGGACCCCTTGAGGGATGTCCGACTGCCCGTTTAGGCCCGATCCCAACTGCTCGCCTGCCTGCCTTCCTGATTGCCCCTAACCGCTTCTGCCTGCCAGCCTGATTGATGCATAACTGCTCCCCTGACAGCCTGATTTCCCCTAACTGCCCTCCTCTACAGGCCTGCTCTCCCCTGCAGGCCTGGGTCCCCCCAACTGCCCTGCCCTGCAGGCCCGGTCTCCCCCAATGTCCCTCCTCTGCCAGCCTGGTCACCCCTAACTGCCCTCCCCTGCAGGCTTGATTGCCCCCAACTGCCCTCCCTTTCAGGCCTGGTCCCTCACAACTGCCCTCCCCTGCTGGCCATCTTGTGTCCACATGGGGGCAGCCATCTTGTGTGTTGGAGTGACAGTCAATTTGCATATTACTCTTTTATTAGATAGGATGGTTGGCAAATACCTGTGCCTGGTAATTGTTTCATGGACAATTAGCTATTGCCATTGTTATTACAACTGAACTTTATTTCCACTATTAGGTGGGTGTCTGTCTCCCATTTTGGTTTGTAAGCTCCTCAAGAGCAGGGTCTACTTCTATGTCATCTCTGGTTTCCAATTCCTAAGACAGTAGGCATCAACATATTCTACTTAGCCTGGATGGTGTGGCTCAGTGGTTGAGCATCGACCTATGAACCAGGAGATCATAGTTTGATTCCCTGTCGGGGCACATGCCCGGGTTGCGGGCTTGACCCTAGTGTGGGACGTGCAGGAGGCAGCCAATCAAAGATTCCCTCTCATCATTAATGTTTCTATCTCTCTCTCCTTCTCCCTCTCCCTTCCTCTTTGAAATCAATAACAACATATTTAAAAAAAACAAACACATATTCTGCTTAAGGGAATTTGCTTGTTCAAGTGGGGCTGTTGGAAGGATTGTGCCCTAAATCAAAGGTGTTGCTTTAGTAGGGGAAACTTAGTTATGTGTAATGCAGAGATATTTCCATTACTTTACTACTATGTCCATTTTTTGCCCTGAAGGAAGGGAATACCACATTATTAGTCCTTTCTGAGAGAGGAGGAGTTGCTTAAAGCCAAGGCATTCCTGGGCCATGTTTTACTGGTGGAGACAGTGACTGCATTTTATAACAGGTGAGAGTTTGAGCTCCACTCTTCCTTTCACTCCCTGCCTCCATGCAGCACAGGTTTGACTGTTCTTCTGGTCAACTCCTCTGCTCTATCTTCTCTGACAGACCTGAGGGAGGAAGAGGACTATGCAGGCTCTGCAGGCTCAATTATCCTCAGTTCAGAAGAAAGGGCATAGGAAGCCCCGGCCAGACTTTCAGAAACAAGCCTTGTGCTTCAGCCCAGAGAAGCCCTGCTTCTGGCAGGTGACATCTACCTGTGCTCCATCAGTAATGCAATGCTGCGTTTCCACTGCTGTGCATAGCTGAAGGAAGCCTAACATGGATAAGGGACACGTGCTATGATCCAGGCACCCAAATCCCACACCAAATCGACATAGGGAATATGTGGGATAGCCCCGGGCATCCTCACAAGCATTTCAAGAGAACATGACTCATGCCAGGCACCACAGAAAGGATGGCAACACTAATCCAGGCACTCATGAGACATTCCGAGAAAGTTCTTTATATATATATATATATATATATTTATATATAAAAAAATATATATTTATTGATTGATTGATTTCAGAGAGGAAGGAAGAGGGAGAGAGAGATAGAAACATCAATGATGAGAGAGAGTCATTGATTGGCTGCCTCCTGCACGACCCCACTGGGGATCAAGCCCACAACCCAGGCATGTGCTCTTGACCGGAATCGAACCTGGGACCCTTCAGTCTGCAGGCCGATGCTCTATCCACTGAGCCAAACCAGGTAGGGCGTGAGAAAGTTCCTGAGATGGGCCAAAGCAGAGGAGCTTTTCATGTCCCCTTCTGCTCTTTTGTTCTGATTAAATCATTTACGGTGAGCCCATATGGCTTCTACAGAAAGCCAGCATGTCTTTCTTTCCATCAAAAAGACAGTGATTGAAAGAAAACAGAGGAATTCGCCTGGCTTGGCAGCAGTGAAGAGGAACCAGGCCAGGAAACCACCTTGTTCTTCCTTCTCCTTTGAATCCTACTTCCTGCTGCAAGTCTTCTTCCACATTCTGCTTCCCCACATTGAGCCACACTATCCTCTCCCCAAAACCCCCTCCATTTGTGAGTAAATAGCCCTTGGCTTCTTGCCCAGCTGTGTCCCCACCTCACCAGCCTTGGGACCTTGAATCCATAACTTCTCCAAGAGTCTATTTCTCATCAGGAAAGTGGATATAAATAATTAGCTCTTTTTTTTTGAGAGAGAAAAGAGAAACATGAATTTGAGAGAGAAACATTGATTGGTTGCCTCCCATATGTGCCTCGACCTCAGGATTGAACCTACAACCTGGGTATGTGTCCTGACTGGGAATCAAACCGCAATTTTTCCATGTACAAGACCAACTGAGCCACACCAGCCAGGGCTAAATACTTAGCTCTTAAGAGACTGTCAGGTTCTGGCCAGATAATATATATAAAAGTGCACAGTGCCCACAACTAACATCATACTCTACTAGAGGCCTAGTGCACGAAATTCATGCACCTGGGGGTAGGGGGATCCTCAGCCTTGCCCTCTCGTAGTCTGGGAGCCCTTGGGGGATGTCCGCCTGCTGACTTAGGCCCTGGGGAGAGGGCCTAAGCCGGCAGATGGACATCTCCAAAGGGGTCTTTAGCGCTGCTGCCCACCGCCGCTGTGCTTGCCAGCCATAAGCCCGGCTTCTGGCTGAGCGGTGCTCCCCCTGTGGGAGCGCACTGACCACCAGGGGGCAGACGCTCCTGCATTGAGCATCTGTCCCCTGGTGGTCAGTGCATGTCATAATGATGGGTCGTTCCACTGGTCATTCTGCCGTTCGGTCGATTTGCATATTAGGGTTTTATTATATAGGATGAACTATCAGAGTGGGAAACTAAGAAAACCATCACATTTACAACTGCATTAAAAAAAAAAAGGGTATAAATTTAACCAAGAAGGTAAAAGAACTGTACTTGGAAAATTGTAAGATACTAAAGAAATTTAAAAAGATGCAAGTAAATGGAAGCATATACCATGCTCATTGTTAAAAAGAATTAACATTTATTAAAATGTCTATACTACTTAAAGCAACCTACAAATTCAATGCAATTCCTCTTAAAATACCAATGTTGTATTTTATAGAAGCAGAACAAATAATCCAAAAATTTATATGGAACCACAAAAGACCCCAAATAGCCACAGCAATCTTGAGAAAGAAGAACAAAGTTGGAGATATCAAACTATACTACAAGGCCACAGTAATCAAAACAGCAGAGTACTGGCATAAACACAAACACATAAATCAAGGGAACCAAATAGAGAGCCCAGATATAAACCCACATCTTTTTTTTTTTTTTTAATTTCAGAGAAAGGAAGGGAGAGAGAGAGATAGAAACATCAATGATGAGAGAGGATCATTGATCGGCTGCCCCCTGCCCACCCCACACTGGGAATCAAGTCCACAACCTGGGCATGTGCCCTGGCCGGGAATCGAACCATGACCTCCTTATTAATAGGTAGACGCTCAACCATTGAGCCGTACTGGCTGAGCTAAACCCACATCTTTATCATCAGTTAATATCTGACTGCCCTAACCGGTTTGGCTCAGTGGATAGAGCGTCGGCCTGCGGACTCAAGGGTCCCAGGTTCGATTCCGGTCAAGGGCATGTACCTTGGTTGCGGGCACATCCCCAGTAGGCGGTGTGCAGGAAGCAGCTGATGTTTCTCTCTCTTTGATGTCTCTAACTCTCTGTCCCTCTCTCTTCCTCTCTATAAAAAAATCAATAAAATATATTCTAAAAAAAATATTTGACAAAGGAGGCCATGCAATGGGGTAAAGACAGTCTTTCAATAAATGGTGTTGATAAAATTGGACAGATACATGCAAAAAATGAAACTGTACTCCCTTCTTACACCATATGCAAGAATAAACTCAAAATGAATGAAGGGCTTAAATATAAGACTACCAGAAGCTGGAAGAGAAGCCTGACAGATCCTTACCTAGTACCTTCAGCGGGAGTATGGCGCTGCTGACACATTGATTTCACACTCTGGCCTCCAGCACTGCGTGACAATAGATTCCTCTTATTCTGAGCCACCCAGTTTGGTTGGTATTGGTATGGCAGCCCTAGAAAAGTAAAACAGTATTAGATGCCCCCAAGATTTAAGACTATGGCCAACTATTCTATTACGTGCTGCTAAGACCATTCCTCATTGATACACCTTAGATGTATATACATTCCTATATTACTTACTGCAATATAACAAATTGCCCCAAAACTTGGCAGCTTAAAACATTTGTCATCTCATACAATTTCTATGGGTCAGGAATTCAGGAGCAGCTTAGGTGAGTGATTCAGTCTCTGGTGAAAGTCTCATGAAATTAAAGTTACAGTGTTGGCCAGAAAGCCTGCCTGAGGCTACAGGATCCTCTTCCCTCTAGAACAGTGGTTCTCAACCTTTCTAATGCTGCAACCCTTAATGTATCGTAATGTAAATATCTGTGTTTTCCAATGGTCTTAGGCGACCCTGCTAGCAGTTCTCAACCTGTGGGTCGCCTAAGACTTTTCTAGGGCTGCTGTAGAGCCTA
Organism: Eptesicus fuscus; assembly: GCF_027574615.1. Taxonomy (NCBI): domain Eukaryota; kingdom Metazoa; phylum Chordata; class Mammalia; order Chiroptera; family Vespertilionidae; genus Eptesicus; species Eptesicus fuscus. The sequence goes on along the minus strand of NC_072488.1, from coordinate 44,598,460 downwards.
AAACCATCAGAAAACACAGATATTTACATTACGATTCATTAGCAGTAGCAACATTACAGTTATGAAGTAGCAACAAAAATAATGTTATGGTTGGGGGTCACCACCACATGAGGAACTGTATTAAAGGGTCGCGGCATTAGGAAGGTTGAGAACCACTGCTCTAGAACATCATCAATGATGTGACTCCACTCTAGGAACTCCCAGGCCGTGTGTCTCTTGACTCCATATGCTAGATCCTCCCATAAGATAAGATACAATGGGCCCAACCTGGCCCAGGTCTCCTTCTCTGGACCAATTACTTGCCTCGGGGAAAATGTAAAGAACACAGGTCTGGTTAGTTGTCCCCACTGCTATGATTGGGGGGCAACTCTCAGGCAGAGAGCAGTTGTGGGCTGGGGATCACCCAGAGAGCTCCCTCCCACAGGGCCCGCCATATGCCTTAACATTTGTTCATGTGTATGATCCTCCTTATGTTACCCTGTTCTGATGTCCCACAACCAGAATGAAAATAATGACCCCCCGAGCCCAGAGGATAATGCTAAACATGTCCTTACTTTTCACTTAACACAGCCCTTCAGTGCAGACCAATCAGCCTTAGGTGGGAAGTCCCAAATTCCTTCTTCTCCCTCCCTCTTTTCTTTCTACTCCACTGTTCCCACCTACCTCACCCGACTCCCACCCTCAACCTACCCCACACCTCAGTCTCTGATTTCCATCTAAGAGAGACAGTCAATGTCTTAGAGACTGCATCCTCTTGGTGGAGGATGGAGCCTCCTCATAACACTTTACGTCTGCCTAACTTTAGGTCTCGAATATTCTCCAGAGTAAAACATCGATGAGACAAGCAGGCCTTTTTCCTACTAATTCAAATCATCTCCCAGAATTCGTTTTTATTCTAAGAGAACCCTCTCCCAACAAGGGCAAAGATGACCCAAGGGGGTTCCACAACACGGGTTATTCTTTTTATCTCCTCTTCAAGTCTGGGTAGGTGCCGGATGACTCCGACCTGTGTCCGTAACTAAAACACAGACACAATCTCAGTGCTGTGAAGAGTGACTAATGGCAGCACGTGTCCAGGCAGCAGCCTCTAAATCATGAGCCAACAAGGAGAATGTCACTCAATGGCCATTTCCAGAGAGGAGGCTGAGGGAAAAACACTAATCAGTATTGGAGAGGAGGTGGGCAGGGAGTGTGGGGTGGGAATCTCTTAGTCAGCTGCCCTGGTCCTATCCTAAAAAAAGAATTTCTAGAATGTGACAAAAGGAAGTTATATCCAAATTGATGGGTGATGGCTTCAAGATGAATAATATCTCAGCTATATTTGGGCTCTTCTTAAACTTAGACAATTACGCTACCAGAAGCAGAATTTAATCTGAGCTTTATTCTCTGCCAAGTGAGGCCATTTAAGGATATTTTAAATATTAAGCCTGCAAAGCCGATTTGTCCCACTAGGGACAACAGGGACAGATGAGAAGGTGATATAAGAGGACAGGGCCCTAACTCCAAATCTGATTGGAGTTTAGCACTGAAAGTCACCTTGGGCCCTGGCCGGTGTAGCTCGGTTGGAGCATCATCCTGTACGCTGAAAGGTCATAGGTTCGATTCCTGGTCAGGGCACATACCCACGTTTTGGGTTTGATTCCCTGTCTGGGCATGTGTAGGAGGCAACTGATCGATGTTTCACTCTCACATCCATGTTTCTCTCTCTTTTCTCTCTCTCTCTCCCCCGCTTCCTCTCTCTCTAAAATCAATTTTAAAAAGAGCCCTGGTCCTGGCCAGTTTGGCTCAGTGGATAGAGCATCCTGCAGATTGAAGAGTCCCAGGTTCGATTCCGGTCAAGGGCACGTACCTCCGTTGCAGGCTCAATCCCTGGCCCTGGTTGGGGCACATGTGGGAGGCAATCAATTGATATGTCTCTCTCACATTGATGTTTCTCTCTCTCTGTCTCTCCCCCTCCCTTCTACTCTCTCTAAAAATCAATGGAAAAATATCCTCAGGTGAGGATTAACAACAACAATAAAAAGAGCTCTGGCCTGTGTGGCTCAGTTTGTTGGACATTGTCTGGTGCACCAAAGAACTGCCAATTTGATTCCTAGGCAGGGCACAGTAGGAGCCATGCAGGAGGCAGCCAATTGATGTTACACTCTCACATAGATGTTTTTCTCTCTCTCTCTCTCTCTCTCTCTCTCTCTCTCTCTCTCTCTCTCTCTCTCTCTCCCCCTCTCCCTTCTTCTCTCTAAAGATCAATAAATATATATTTTTTTTTAAAAAAAGGAAATCACCTTCAGTGAGGGAAGGTGAAGGGGTGGGAAATGATGGGGGAACCACATAGTTAGATGTGGGTTACTGGCAAGGGCCTAGTTTTGTTTTGAGTGGTGATTTTGTGGGTTCTTACTGTAATATGAAAGTTAATTAATTGAAGTAAGTTATAAATGAGGATAAAGGATGAAACAGAAGAGTCAGTAAGCCCTCAGCAACTCCATGTTCTTATTTTTTAAATGTGATTTTTAAAAATGTCTAGAAAAATACGAGATTCACAAAAGAGCAAACATTGTAATCCTACCATGTTTTGGATGTGGAAATTATAAATGTCTCTTCCACCACACTCCAAATCCTGGAGGTCTCAGTAGGTTTGAGGCTGGTACTTCCTAAGTTATAAAATGGCAATAAAATAGGGAGATCTTCAGCTTCTTCAACTCCCTCCAACCACTTGATAAAAATTTCCCGTTAAAATCTTCAAAGTGTTTACACACATTGAGTTGCCATGGTGTGAGTCTAAGTGGTGATCAAAGTGCGGTGAATTGACCCAGGATCTGGAACTCCCAGGAGTTTGCAATACAAGAATGATTAGGAAAAGCTGGAACAGTAGTTTTTTGTTGTTGTTGTTGTTGTTGTTTTTAATATATTTTATTGATTTTCCACAGAGAGGAAGAGAGAGGGACAGAGAGCCAGAAACATCGATGAGAGAGAAACATCGACCAGCTGCCTCCTGCACACCCCCCACTGGGGATGTGCCCTCAACCAAGGTACATGCCCTTGACCAGAATCGAACCCGGGACCCCCCCAGTCTGCAGACCGACGCTCTATCCACTGAGCCAAACCGGTTTCGGCATGGAACAGTAGTTTTTAATTAAATACACAAATGTAAAGAAGGCCACTTGCATTCAATTCAAGCAAGAAAAAGAAGGTAAAGGGCATGTAAGGGGTGGTGAGTGAACTGGTACGTGGAGTGATGCCCAACCAACTGAGCCATCCTGACCAGGGCCTCACTGAGTTTTTAAAAAGTCCATTCCAGCCGAAACCGGTTTGGCTCAGTGGATAGAGCGCCAGCGTTCGGACTGAAGGGTCCCGGGTTTGATTCCGGTCTGGGGCATGTGCCTTGGTTGTGGGCACATCCCCAGTGGGGGGTGTGCGGGAGGCAGCTGATCGATGTTTCTCTCTCATTGATGTTTCTAACTCTCTATCCCTCTCTCTTCCTCTCCGTAAAAAATCAATAAAATATATTAAATAAATAAATAAATAAAAAGTCCATTCCATTTTAATCCAGGGCCAATTCATTCAATTGGTCAAAAGGTGGACTACTGAAGCCAGTGGATTTGGGGCCCTGTCTCTCTATGAACCCATTCATGCTTCTTCTACATCAAAAATGGAGCAGAACTCCAGCACAGACCCCACTCCGGAGCGGAGCAGCCATTGAAAAGCAGGTGCCGTGCAGGAAAGAGGAGGGGGCAGGGACCTCATCCTCCCACCCTGAACAATCCGTTTGGACCCCACCATTCCATCATTCTTTAATTTTCTTAAATAAGAAGAGAGACTAAATATTTTTGACCACGGGTTTTAGTCCTTCTTTCCACCCACCTTTCCATCTTCTCCAGCTGCCCCCACAAAGCTGAGACCCCAGAGAAGGGAGTCTTGAACTCCTGCTGCTCTGGAGAAAGGCTCAGCCTTTGACAGCACATGAGACATGCAGCTCTAGGAGGCAGCAGAACCACCAGGCAGCTGAGAGCTCAGAGGCAAAGGTGCTGGCAGCCTGCAGCCTGTATACGGAGATGCCAGGAAAATGACTGTTTGCAGGGTGAGCTAGCACAGCATTCAGGAAAGGAGCAGCTCAGAACTTAGCAGCAACTAACTGAAGACTGTCAAGCTCACCTCTTACCCTCCGCCCCCAGCCCAGCTCCTGCTCCATGGGAGTGGGGGGATGGGGGTTGGGGGGATGGGAAGTGGAGGGGTGAGGGGGTGATAAGGGGGTGGTGGGTGCTGCTTGGGAGGATTCACTGCTGACGCCTAACAGCTGGGTGAATTCTGCTTCCCAAATAGTCCTGGGAGACTTCCCCGGTGGTGGGGGTTTGGGGCTCAACCACAGGGCTCCAGCAGTGGAAATAATAGCAACCCAGTGAAGAGAGAGGCAACACAAAAGCGCTGCTGGGGCAAGTGAACCAGCCCAGACGCTCCCGTTTGGAAACGGGCAGTCTGTGCCTGGAATGATAACTGCTTCTTTTCTTCACCACTGCCATCGAAACACAACAACTGTGAGGGCAATGGCAGGTTACACAAGAGAAATTAAGCGATGCATGTACTGACAGGATGCATTTATGAAGATATAGCGGGTTCCTGGGTCCTTACAGCAACTTGCCCACCAAATTCCCAGACCACTTCCTACCTTAACCTGCGTGGTGGCAAAATGATCTCCGCAGGAAGTAGCTCAATGGACGCTGTTCTCTCCTCACCAGGATGACAACCCAGTTGTGATGACCGAAAGACCAGGAAAGACAAGGATACAGTCAACTAAATCCAAGAAGTTTTGCTTTGGCAAAAGTCTGAAATTAGAATGGAGAAAAATTGAGAGAGAAAGAGAGAGAGAGAGAGAGAGAGACAGACAGACAGACAGACAGACAGACAGACACTGGGACTCACCTGAGAGATGGGACCTCCAACGTGGGATGTGCAGGGATGCCAGCAGTCCTGAAAGGTAATCCTGGTCTCACATGGTCTTTGAAGAGGGATTCCTTCTGTCTAGGGCAGAGCCTACCTTGAACTGACCTCCATTCACTTTCCCCCCCTTATCTTAACAAAGACATATTTGATTTAATAGACATTTGTCTCAGTGCTATTTGAACATATTTTGTTGTCTTGAGGTGGGCTATTTCAATTGTTATTTTTCTATCCTGATCTTTCTATTTTATTGCTTTTCTTTCTAATTTTCAGGTTTCTAGTTCTACCTTCTCTCAATTATTTTCCCTTACCTTCACATCCTCTGTATTAAGCTTTATTTTTAAATGCATTCTTATTGTTTAAATTTTAAACAAGGAGTTATGTAATTCTTCCACACACATTTCCCCAGAGTTAAGCACTCTTAACAGTTTAATGAAAGGCCTTCAAGGACTTTCTCTATGCATGTACAAACACAGACACACCAGAAATACATACACCTAAATTTAATTGTTTGTTTTTCAAAAATAGAATAATTTTATGTATAGTGTTCTGTGTTGCTTTTAAACTTAAAAATATAATAAAATAAAATGTATAATAGTAAACATGATCAGAAATAACTATATTTAGATAGACCTTATCCTTTTTGCTGAATATTACTAACCTTTTATTTTTAAAAATATTTTTATTGATATCAGAGAGGAAGGGAGAGGGAGAGAAGGATGGAAACATCAATGATGAGAGAGAATCATTGATTGGCTGCCTCCTATACATCCCACATTGGGGATCGAGTTCCCATCCTGGGCATGTGCCCTGATCAGGAATCCAACCGTGACCTCCTGGTTCATAAATTGATGCTCAACCACTGAGCCACACTGGCTGGGCTTATTAAGCTTTTAAACTTTTGCCTGTCTGAAGATAAAAAAATCTTTATTTCTTACATCATTGTTGGTTGATTTTCATTTATCATATTAGTAATGAGGTTGATCATCTTTTTGTCCTTTATCATCTGTATTATTTCTTCTTTAAGTTGTCTGTCAAATCTTCTGGCTATTTTTCTTTTGGGTTGTTTGTCTCTTTAAATTTACTTGAAATCACTCTTTGAATATTAAGCCATATCTATTACATATGTAGAGACTTTTTTTTCTCCAGGACTGTCCTTTGTTTTAAATTTTGTTTATGATACCTTTTGTCAAATAACACTTAAATTTTTTTCACATAGAAAAACTTGCCAATCCTTTCTAATCTGGCTTCTGAGTTTTATTTCATGCTCATATCAAGATTATAAAAATATTCTCATACATTTTTTGCTATTTTATAGTTTTGGATTTGTTATACTTTTAATACAACTGAAATTTACTTTTGATATCTTATAAAATATGTATTCTACTTTTTTCCCTACAGGTCTATCCAGTTCTCTCAATGCCATTTATTCAGAAATCAAATCAAATTTTTGCCATTACTGTGAAATCTACTTTTACCATATTCTAAATTCCTTAAATATTTAGGTTGGGTTTTCTTTCTTTCTTTCTTTCTTTCTTTCTTTCTTTCTTTCTTTCTTTCTTCTTTCTCTCCTTCTTTCTTTTTTACTATTCCACTGATCTGTTTGGGTATCCTTGCTCTAGCACTACATTATTGTAATAGGTTTTGATATTTAATAGAGCATTGTCATAATTTTTAAAATTCTCTTGATTATTTATATTATTCCAAACATGCTTTAGAATTTGTCAAATTGCACTCTAATTCCTAAAAAAAAAAAAAAAAATCCGCAACTTACTGCCATTTTAAAATGTATGGATACATTTCTAATCTCCCTACCTTTCTCTACTACTTATGATAAACTACACTATTTACTCTATATTTATAACTTGTCCTAATAATAAGCAGCATGATCTCCCCTCCCCCTGCCATCCTCATTCTTTTCAAAAAGCATCTTTGCATTTTCATAAAAATCTCATAATCAACTTGTCAAAAACCACAACAAAAAAATATTAATATTAGCCTGAGCTGGTTTTGCTCAGTGGATAGAGCATCAGCCTGCGAACTGAAAGGTCCCAGGTTCCATTCCAGTCAAGGGCACATGCCTGGGTCATGGGCTCGATCCCCAGTGGGACACTTGCAGGAGGCAGCCGATCCACTATGATTCTCTCTCATCATGGATGTTTCTATCTCTCCCTCTTCCTTCCTCTCTGAAATCAATAAACATTTATTTTTTAAAAAGACAAACACAAATGTATTATTCCACCTCCATGTAGTAAAAAGTATACTTGTACAATGTTTTTAAAAAATTAATGTTTTGTTTATATTATCAATTAATTTTTTGGAATGTCTTAATTTTCAATATGTGAAAATGATGTGTCTCTCCATTTAAGTAAATCTTTGCATAGTATCAATAAAATAAATACTCAATAAAATGTCATCAATTTCTTTACAAAGATTTTCCTTTTTGTTATATTTATACTTCATATTTTTGTTGTTTGGGGAGAATGATAGAATTTTTAAATTCTGCTTTGTTTTCTTTTCCTTTTACATTTCATTTTAAGGCCACGCTTTCTCCAGGAAGGTCCTCACCAATAACTGAATACAGAGAGGGTACAAGGGAACTGGCCATTTCTTCCCAGTCAGATTCTTCTCATGGGCAAGTTTTGCTCTAGAACTTGTCCCTGGGTTGACTGGAACTTTGTCACAGGTGCCTTGCAGGCTGAGGCTCTCCTGCCCAATCTTGCTTTTATCTCTCACATGTGTTAACTCCCAAATATACCTTTTGTGCCCCTAACTTCATCTTAATGTCTGCTTCACAGAGGACCCACTGACACTGACACACTGACATATTTACAGTACATATTGAGTCTTTCCATCAGAAAAAAACATATTTCCCCACTTATCCTATTTTTAATGCTCTTCAGGAAAATATTACAGTTTTCTTCATATTCATCTGGCACATTTTTTACTTTATTACTAGACTTTTTAAGGTTTGTTTTGTTTTTTGCTTAAGTAAATTTGATCTTTTGTTCGTACTTTTAAAAATATGTTTTAAAGCTTACGTCTTAAGAATTTCTGTCCTTTATTTCTAAGTTATTTTCCTTTTGACATCCTCAAAACAAAACAAACATAAAAGCAAACAACAATAACAAAAACCTACTTCCATCAGTAGAAAAGTAGATTAACGAACTGTGGTATATTCAAACAATGGAATATTAGTCAGTGCCTAAAAAAAAAATACTGGGGTGGGTGGGTGGGTGGGGAGAGATTAACCAGGAAATTTATATACATATATACATAGCCCATGAACACAGACAATAGTGTGTTGGAAGCCTAGGAGGGGCGGGTGTGGGGTGCAGGGAGTCAATGGGAAAATAAGGGGGACATCTGTAATACTTTCAACAATAAAGATGAATTTTAAAAAGTAAAAATACGGATGCATGCAAAACATGGAGTGACTAAATCTTATAGACACTGTGTTGACCAAAAGAAGCCAGACACAAAACAGTACATACTGAGTTATTCCATGTATATGAGGTTCAAGACCAGGCAAAACTAGTCCAAAGACAAGGTGCCAGGCCACCCTGTCCTCCCACACTGTCACATGCATCACACCTTTCTGTAATAATTTGTTCAGGTGGCTGATACGTTAAATCCTGAATAAATATTTGATGAATGAATAAATGAACCAAGGAGAGCAAGGATTAGAAGAAAAAAGCTACTCATAAAATTCAGGTCATGGTGACCAATCCCACCCTCATATGAGGAGGTGCCCAGAAAACATTGGGGGTGGGCAGGGTTATCTACTTTCTTTTTTTAATGTATTTTATTGATTTTTCACAGAGAGGAAGGGCGAGGGATACAGAGTCAGAAACATTGATGAGAGAGAAACATCGATCAGCCGCCTCCTGCACACCCCCCACCAGGGATGTGCTCACAACCAAGGTACATGCCCTTGACCAGAATCGAACCTGGGACCCTTCAGTCTGCAGACCGATGCTCTATCCACTGAGCCAAACTGGTTACGGCTATCCACTATTTCTTAACGGGATAGATGGCTTCTCACATCACACCTCTCATTGCTGTAGTAAGTGCTTATGCTTCAACAGCCCAATGTGTTAATTCCAGCTCTTAATCATCAGACTGGGGGTAGAGCAAAGAACATGCCTCCATTTCACAGGTGAGAAAATGCAAACACAGAAAGGATTGGTAATTTGTTCAAGGTCACAGAACAAGCTACCAGTAGAGGTCGGGGACAACCAGTTTCCCTGGCTCCCAGGTTGGAGATCAGTACTCCACGATGGATTCTCCCGGACCCTGAAGGCCACATGTCCCTGGTTTGGCCTTTAGAGGAACTGGTGTTTAGAAGTCCCCGTTGAAGTTCCTTTCATTCCCTACCGACCCTGTAACAGACACCTGCTGTACAGCATTGACAAAGCCAGTTCTGTTCTGGGCCCCTGCTTGCTGCTGCCTGGGCAGGGGACCCCTGCAGCCCTCCCTCTCATGCCCTGACTTAGTAAAGGTCCCTGCTGGAGTCTTCACATAGCACACTGCATGAATGTGTGGGACATACTGGTTGCCAAGCCAAATATGGCTCCAGATTATTCTAGGAAACAAATACATTGTTTTGCTCTGGATTGCAGGAATTGCTAATGAGGGGTTTTATTTTGGGCTGTGTTCCTTGGAGCTAGCAGACAGATGGAACAGGCGACTTGCTCCAGGGGCATTGCTTTAGCAGAGGGAACTACCCATTTCTGCCCCTGTTATGAGAACATGCCAGAGCCTGGTGCTACCTGGCTCCTGCCCTCAGGGCTCAAGATTGAGGCCTCTTAGAAGGCGTCCTGGCTCCCAGTGGTTTCCTCTTCTCTGGGAGTGGCCCTCCAGAAGTAATCAAAAGCCCCTAGCGGTCTTATCAGCTATAGATTACCCTGCCCCCCTAGCCAGATAATTGCGGTAGGGAGGATAGCAGAGGTCTTTGCTGCCTGGAATTTGAGAACAAGAATCTATTTATCACAGCAGGCTGACATAAAGAGCACAGAATCTGCTAGTGGCCAGGTTTTCAGCGAGAGAAAAGAGGAAGAGCTGAGAGCATTTGGAAAACTCAGTCCCCTGATGCCACCAGCTCTTGAGGGGGGTCCTGACCCCTTGGATTCTGTGAGCTGGTAAACACCCCCGCCCCTTTTATTTTTGTCTGAACTAATTCAGGTTGTATTTCTGTAACTCGCAACCATAAGTCTAGCCTAATGTTTCAGGGACACACAGAGGACTCAGGCTATGGCTCAATGGTCCAACTGTGGATAACCTGCCTGGGTATTGTGGAGTTATGTTGTCAGATCCCAGTACACCGACCAATCTACTTCAAAATACTTCAAGGAACACTACTGCAGGATGAGGACGAGAGCCCTAACTGGTTTGGCTCAGTGGATAGAGCGTCGGCCTGCGGACTGAAGGGTCCTGGGTTCGATTCTGGTCAAGGGCATGTACCTTGGTTGTAGGCTCGATCCCCAGTAGGGGGCGTGCAGGAGGCAGCTGATTGATGCTTCTCATCGATGTTTCTAACTCTCTATCCCTCTCCCTTCCTCTTTGTAAAAATTAATAAAATATGCTAAAAAGAAAGGAAGAAAAGATGAGGAGGAGAAAAGATGAAAGACAGTAAGATGAACTCAGGTGAGAGAAAGCAGGAGGAGGCCGTGGAGAAGAGAAGCATGCCAGGTAGGTGTAGCAGGCTTGTTTTTTATTCCAGTTCTGTTCTAGAGCCATAGGCCTCTCTGTCTACTCTCTCAGCCTCTTTTTCACCTTCTCAACTCATGAATTGAAAATCAATAATCTGAACACTATGACCTAATCAAAGAAAACCACCTCTCAAGACCCAACTCCATTGCTGCCCACCACGGGAAAACCAGGCTTAGGGAACAAAGGAGGGAGGCTCATGCCAAATGCCGGGATGGGTAATGCCGTGGAGAGGTCATTGTGCCCCTGCCCCGGCCTCTGACCCTCCTAGAATCCATCCTAGTCACACCTCTTCTGAGGTCATCTACCTCTCAACTCTGTCCAATGTGTACTTTGTCCAAGGCAGATGGAGAACGGAAGAAAAGAGAAAGAAGAACCTCCCTCTCTCCTGTCTTGGATGAATCTAAGAAACTTTTCCTAAATAGTTTTCAGCCACCTTGTTCTCCTTCTTTCCACCTCCCCCATGACCCAAACTAGAAGGAACAGAAGGAACGAGGATACAGAAGCTTTCACACCCATAGCCTGGGTATAGAATCAGGAAAGATATTTTCTTTTGCATTATACATTTTAACATGTTTGCCTTATTCTAATGAGCCTATATTACTTTTTTAAAATAGCAATAAGGACTCAAACCATAAACCAATGTCTGGCCATGGGCAGGGGAGAGGGAGGGACAGGGAAGGACCCTGATATGGGTCTCTTTCCTCAGGGACAGATGATCAGACTCTGCCCTAGTGGTCAGTGAAGCGGAGGGGTACTGCAGGGGCCTTGAGGAGGGGAGTCGTGTACTGCAGAGGTTGCAGTTGGAGGCAAATTTCATCTCTGCTGCAGCCTTGTCCTTGCTCCTTTGATGGCTGGATCCTGCCTCTGTCCCTGCTCTTAAATAAATCCTTCAGGAAGAAAAAAAAAAAGAGGTGGGGGGGAGTGGAGGGGGAGGACGGGAGAGACGAAGAATGGAGAGGAAAGGGGGGAGAGAGGAGAGGCAGGGAGAAAGAAAGGCTGAGAGATGCTGTGTTCCTGTATCTCCATGGCCCCAGGAAGAGGGATGTGGAACTGCTCCCCTGCTCTCTGTCAGGAGTCGCCATGGAGACTGAGTGCTGGCCTCTTCATGATTAATACTCGGAGGCAGCTGTCTTCTTGGAGTCTTTTTAAAAATACATACACTATTATTTAAACACAAAGATATTTAGAGCAGAAAGATCAAGGTGGGGAGGGGCAGTAGCATTACCAGAATGATGACAGGGGCTGGGCCCTTCCCCACCTCCCTCCCTGGATCCAGAGCTTCCAGTCTCATCCACTGTGGCATCAGCGCCTGGCACAGGGCTGTGCTCAATGAACACTTGATGAATGAATTTGTTCATTCATTAATTCATTCACTAATTGTCTGTTCAATGCTTGTCTAGAAAGCAAACTCTCGTGCTCGCTTCGGCAACACGTATACTAAAAAATAAAATAAAATGGAACAATACAGAGAAGATTAGCATGGCCCCGGTGCAAGGATGATAACGCAAATGCATGAAACGTTGCATAAAAAAAAAAAAAAAGGAAAGAAAGTAAACTCTCACCCTAGTCAGTTTGGCTCAGTGGAGAGAGTGTTGGCCCTCAGATTGAAGGGTCGTGGGTTCGATTCCCGTCAAGGGCACATACTTCGGTTGCAGGCTCGATCCGGCTCAATCGACGTATCTCTCACATTGATGTTTTTCTCTCTTCTCCTCCCTTCCACTCTCTCTAAAAATCAATAGGAAAAAATGTCCTTAGGTGAGAACTAACAACAACAAAAGTAAACTCTACTTCACCTTTTTCTATGGAAATTAGAAATTTCCTCTCATACCCTCCCCTCAAGGTCACACACACCACCACCACCACCACCAACAACAACAACAAAGACAACACCAACTTTCACACTGGCTTCCAGGGACCTTGTATGCATCTCTCAGCACGTGTCTGATATGACCATAGCATTGCTATCCAAGGCAGTCATTCCAAGGAATTCTTGCAGGGATGGGCACAACCAGATCATGATTCCACATCATACCATGTTTGAAAAGCTAGAGGGGGAATCCTTCATCTAAAGTCATCCTAGAGTGAATCCTTTTGTAAAGGATTTCCTTCCCTATGTTATCTTGTGAAGTAGACTAGCCTGGGCTTAACTCTCAGTCCTACCACTGAATAGAAGTGTGGCCACGAGCATGTTATTTAACTTTTCCAAGTCTATTTCTTCATCTGTGAAATGGGTCTCCAATTCCTTCCTCCACAGAGCTTTTGTGATGATTAAATATGTTTGTAAAGTGCTCAATGTATGTGATCTCCCTTTTTTTTCATTGTGTAAATTTGTGTTTTGTATTTGAAGTGGGAATTAATGTGGGGCTTATAGGTCTATGCTCCTATCTCTTCCACCCACTTCGAATGATCTTTATTCTATCTGTGTCCAAAATCCCTTTTTTAAGCCATTAAAATCAGGGGGGAAGGATGGAGAGGAGCTGTGCTGGGAAGGACTACAAAATGTCCATTCCCCCTTTATATTTCCTCCTCAAACTCAAGGAACCAAATGCAGGTGCAACTGCCCTTCACAGGTAACCATCCGTGTATCAGTGTGTTTGTGTGTCCACTGAGAGTGGCCAGCCCACACCCAGACCACAAGCTGTGTTCTTCATCTCCTCTCCTGCTCACCTCTCCTTTCCCAGCTCTGCATTTAGGCCTGATCTCTAACAAGATAAAATAGGGGGAGCTGGACCCTTGTCTAACGCAGGCCTAGCCCAAGGGCCTTTGGCAGAGAGCAGTAATGGCCTGGGATTTGCCAAAAGAGTGGGGAAATTATCCATGACTAAGAAGCAGGAGGAATGCTGTGGCAGAGGGAAGAACAACAGAAGGGACAGGGAACCTGGGGCTGGCCAATCTGGCCCGACGGGGAAACCTGGGGAGCCCTGGACACCTGCCTAGCCAAATCCCTCTGCTCCCCCTCCCTCCTCAGCAGCAAAGTGCCAGAATGGATTTGAGGCATGTGTGCCCTGCGTGTCTGGTGTGGGCTTGCCTGGTCTTGGCAATGCATTTGGATTAGAATCAAACTCAGGTCTGAAATAGAGTTTAAAATAAATAGTGCTCTGTGTGTCTAATCCTTACAGACATGTGCTGGGTTTCTGCATTTCCTACATACAAACACATGTGCTGGTAACATAGAACTGATCTGTGGCATTTGCTAAAACATACTGCATTTGCACGGCTGAGAAAACCTTTGTATGATTTCCAAACTCAAGAAGAAAATGAATGCTAGTGTGTTCATATGTGTATTACAGGTGATCATGTGATGACATATTCCAAGAACATACATGTAGGGTCCTTGTGGGTTGGGGAAAGGGGCAGCAAGGAATGGAGGTGGGTGTCTGGGTCCTGGTAGAATAAAAACCAAAATCTACCTTCAGGCCCATAGTAGACACTTAAGGAATTAATATTGAATGAATGAACATTGAGAAATAGAATGAATGAATGTTTGGATAATGGACATAGGGTGAAAGGCCTGAGAATTTGGTGGGTATCAGTCAGCAAGGGAGACTGGGATATACACTGCTGGTTAGGCTGTAGCCCATCACCCTTGAATGACTTTGTTCTCATTCCTAGGAAAGTGGAGAGGGAGGAGGGAACCCCAGGCCTGCCCTCCCCACCTTCCAGCACCCAGAGTTCAAAGAAGTGGTGCTCTTGGTAAAGAAAATATGCTATCCTAGTTACTTATTTGATCCGCTAAATTGTCCCAGGAAGGAGTTAAGTGAGCTATAACACAAAATAAAATTTTAAACTATTATTTTAAAGATGAGACTTTAAGACAGAGGAAAACCATCGCAGGATGAGATCAGGAGAGTAGGCAGGCTTCTTTGTGGGAATTGACTGATATGCAGCCAAGATTCACAGCCTCCTTAAGGTTAGGGAGGTTGTTTTGTGCATTTTCCTGCTCTCTCTCTCTCTCTCTCTCTCTCTCTCTCTCTCATTGTTTGTTTTTTCAGAAGGAGCCCAATTGTTCCAGGTACTGATTCTAGGGAAATATATCCTGTCAATCCTCTGTGGTTTGCTGGGGACAACATCCCTAAAGTACGACATTTATATGGAGGCAGAAAAAAGTTCTACAGAATTATCTCGTTACCTTGTAGGTGAAGGAAGAGTGAGCAGGAATTAATTGGCCTTACTTCTCTGGAGGACAATTTGCCAGGTGTCCATCAAAATTTTACATACCATTTGACCAAAATTTACACTCATTTGAATTTATCCCACAGATATATTCACCTGTATATCGTTAAGGATACCGACTACAACAATGTTGGTAAAAGCAAAAGGTTGGAAACTTCCTGTATGATCATGGATAGCAGACAAATTGATCTCCTTTACAAAGGAGCATTACACAGCCTTAGAAGGCTTTCAATAAAGACTTTTAATTTTTAATTGAAAACATATCCTTGGGTACTAATAGACCTTTTCTCTCACCATTAGCAAGTAGTATGGTCCTTTACAATTTCTTATTTTTCCTAGAATAAACTAAAACAACTACTAAGGAAATTAAAAACACAGGTGTGAGAAAATAACGAAAAACTGGTTTACTGAGTACCCCAGTGCCTAGAACTTAATATGCTTTAAACCAACTACTCTTTATAGCAAATTTATGAAGTAGACACGTATATATACGTATCTGCACTCAACAGGTGAGGAAACCGACGCTCACGGAGATTAAGAGACGGCTGGTAAGTGGCAAAGGGCGGATTCGAACCCCACACCATGGAACCCCAAACCCACGCGTTCTTTCCTCGCCGTCCTTCGGCCTCTGCCTCCAGGCGGGAAGCGCACTTACTGGACGTCGGCCCCCACGCGGTGCAGCGGCCCAGCCAGGCGCACCCGCGGCCCCTGCGCGCACGGGGCTCCGCGCGCAGGGAGCGCGCGCGCGCACGCAGCGGCGATGGCCCCGCGGCGGTGGCGGCGACGACGTCACAGCCGAGCTTTCCTTTTCGGGAGTCCCCGGCAAACATCCTGTGTCCATGTTTGGGCATTTACGTCACGGCGGCAGGGCCGGGGCCTCCCGAAATGGCAGTGGCCCCGGGAGTCGGAAGCCCTGTGCCAGCGCCGCCGCTGCTATATAAGTGGGGGGGCCGCGGCTTGGGGGAGCCCGGCTGCGCTTTGAAGAGGCGAGGAGCAGCCGCTCGAAGCCGGTCCCAACGAGCAAGGGCGCTACGGCCTCCCGACCCCTTTTCCAGAGGTGAACGCCGGGAGCCAGGAGCCCGGGCACCTGGGTCTGCGAGGCGCGGGGCGCCCCGACTGCCTGCCTCCCCGCCATTCGCGCGCCCCCAAGCTCAGCGTGCGAGGCCCCGGTCCCCCGCAGCAGCCGCCGCGCCATGCTCCACCTTAGCGAGTTTTCTGGCCCCGACACGCTTCTGCTCAAGTCCGCCGACGAGGGCTGTTGCTCGGAACCCAGCACCGAATTGCCCCGGCTGCCCGTCAGGGACACGGCCGCTGGCTACCCAGGAGGTAAGAAGCGCGGCTGGGGGTGCTCAGACGGCGGCGCAGTGCGGGGGCGCACGGTGCCTGAGACAAGCTGGGATTGGGATGCAGGAGGTGTGGGGGTAGCGGTGGTAGGAAGCTCTGGGGTCTTGGGGTGCGCTCCGCCATTGCCACCCCACCGGGCCACCAGCGCCTCCGTAGGAAATTGTGCGTGTATCAAGGTGTCCTTTTTGCCTGTGCACGTGTATTTTGGGTGTGCATGTTTTTGTGTGCGTCTTGGAGCGTATGCCTGCTCCAAATGGATTAGATTAGAATGTGCAAAAAGGCACTTTATGTGTATCCGTGGGCACCAAGGGACCCTTGGGTAGGGGACGCGACTCGAGGCGCGCCCTTTTCTGTGCCTGGAGTTGATTCCTGCTCCTTCCTCAGCAGGCGACTTCTTGAGCTGGGCTTTGAGCAGCTGCAGCGCCGGGGGGGATTTAGCCGACTCCTGCTTCCTGGAGGGGCCTGCGCCCACACCCCCTCCCAGCCTCAGCTACAGCGGTAGCTTCTTCATCCAGGCAGTGCCCGAACACCCGCACGACCCTGAGTCACTCTTCAACCTCATGTCGGGCATCCTGGGCCTGGCACCTTTCCCCGGCCCTGATGTGGCAGCATCCCGGTCTCCGCTGGACGCTTTTCCCTCGGTCCCCGACGCCTTTCTGGCGGGTCCGCCGGACCTTTACTCCCCGGACGTGGGCGCTGCCGCCTTCACAGAGGCGTTCTGGGAGGCCTCGCCCTCGGCTGGCACCCCTTCGCAGTGCCTGTATGAGCCTCAGCTCTCCCCACCCGACGTCAAGCCAGGCCGCCGGGCTCCTCCGGCCTCTCCAGCGCTGGACACTGCCTCGGCCTTCAAAGGTCCCTATGCTCCCTGGGAGCTGCTTTCAGCCGGGGCCCCGGGGAGCTGTGGGTCCCAGGGAGGCTACCAGGCGCCCTCCGAGGCCCGTTTCCCCCCGATGGGGACCAAGATTGAGGATCTGCTGTCCATCAGTTGCCCCGCGGAGCTGCCGATCGACTCGGCCAACAGACCCTACCCCACGGGGGCCTACGACGCGTTCCCGCTGGCCTTAGGAAACTTGGGGGAGGGGGCCGAGGGCCTCCCGGGGCTCCTGACCCCTCCTAGCGGGGAGGGGGGGAGTAGTGGCGACGGCGGAGAGTTTCTGGCCGGCACGCAGCCTCAGCTTTCCCCGCTGGGCCTCCGCAGCGCCGCGGCGGACTTCCCGAAACCCCTGGTGGTGGACATCCCTGGGAGCAGCGGCGTGCCTGAGCCTCCAGGGCCGCCGGCCCCTTTCTCCCCAGCTAAGGCGCGGCGCAAGGGGCGCCGGGGCGGCAAGTGCAGCGCACGCTGCTTCTGCCCGCGGCCGCACGCCAAGGCCTTCGCCTGCCCGGTGGAGAGCTGTGTGCGCAGCTTTGCGCGTTCCGACGAGCTCAACCGCCACCTGCGCATCCACACGGGCCACAAGCCCTTCCAGTGCCGCATCTGCCTCCGCAACTTCAGCCGCAGCGACCACCTTACCACACACGTGCGCACCCACACGGGCGAGAAGCCCTTCGCCTGCGACGTGTGCGGCCGCCGCTTCGCGCGCAGTGATGAGAAGAAGCGGCACAGCAAGGTGCACCTCAAGCAGAAGGCGCGTGCAGAGGAGCGGCTCAAGGGCCTTGGCTTTTACTCGTTGGGCCTCTCCTTCGCCGCCCTGTGAGGGAGAAGTAAGTTTGTAGGTTGGGGCGCCACCGCGCCGCGCGCCGAGGAAGACCTGGCCCGCCCCTTTCCCGGCACGCCCCGGGGCAGGCCTCCGACCCGGCTTGAAGCGCCCCCCACCAGTGCTCCGTTTAGCACCGGCACCGTGGACAGCTCCCGCCGTCCAGGATCGTCTTCTCGTCTGCCGCGCTTGGGGGAAGTCATTTCCTTGGGACTCAAGGGTGTTTTGTACCTGGCGCACGCCCTACGCCGTCCCATAACCCCCCTGTCGTCCCGCAAAGACAGGCTGGGGTAGCGCCGAGCCGGTCTCGAGCGGTATTTTGTACAGTAATGTTTCCAGCAGCAATTGGATGTAACGTTTTGCTTTGGGGCTCTTTCCTGTTTGTTGTTCATTTTTGTAAAGCAGACGCTACTCTCAAGCATTTGCAAAACTGTTTATTTTTGCAATTAAAAGCATTGTGCTAAAAGCTTTATCTGCCATCCAAGCTCCTGACCCTTCCTCCCAACCCCCTCCCCACCCCTGAACCCCCCAGAAAATGTGACTCCTTACATTCATGGAGTCATTACCCACCTACTGTCAGGCACTGTGGCACATAGTAGGCATTCAATAAATATGTACTGAATTAAATGAATTTAACCACAGCTAGCCTAAGGGCTCAAGGTGTTTCTGAGAATTGTGCATATATTATCCTCCTTAATCCTGAGTGCAGCAGTCATACACATACTCCATTTCAAAGATTCAGGAAGCAACCTATATAAACTTTCTGGGTAATCCAGCTAGGAACCGTCAGGGTCAAACCCAGATCTGTCTGTCTGCAAAGCCAGTGCTTTTTTCCCCCCTAACCCCAGAATGGCAGCACCTCAGCTCAGCAGCATCGTTTGAAAGGCTTCCCCCCAAGAGGTGAAATAGGTTCTGTAACTAGAGGGAGCCCCAGGCAGTATTTCAGAAGCCTGCAGTATTTCAGTGCCGTGTGTGAACACCCAGAACGTTGTGTGTCACCGTCTCCAGCAAGTGCCTGTATGTCTGTGTGAGAATCACATGCTGTCAGTGCCGAAAGGGACGGAGCATCCCATCTGGGTTATTGATGGGCAGAGCCAAGCCTAGAGAAGAGAGAGTGCTTGCCCGAGGCTCACAGCCACCTCCCATGGAGTTGCTCTTTCCACAAGGGTTCTTCTCCAGGAGGCAGAAGCCCCCTTACCAGCCAGTTTTGTTTTGCACTCGCCATAGCCCCTTTCCTCGAACTCTCCTCCAGGTGAATCCCATCATGGCTTTTTTTGGGGAAGGGTGCAGCTAAGAGGATGGTGAGGGCAGCATGACCCTATGATGGGGAAGGTGGGGTTTCACTTGGTGCCCTTCACGCCCTAAACTCCCAACCCAAAAGCTTATACACTCTTTCTGGTCACCTTGGGCAGGACTTGGGGCATTAAAAGCCTGTCATGCATCCCATCTCTCCTCCCCAGCAGCTCCTGTCTGATAAGGAAAGGATGGCCTGTCTGGGGCTTCATTCTTTTCTCTTCTGAGGTGTGCTATTCTTTTTTTAAGACACTATTTTTTTCAAAAATGATTTTTAGAGATAGAGAGTAAGAAAGAGAGGAGATAGAGAGAGAGAGAGAGAAAAACATTGATTTGAAAATAGGATTCCACCTATTTATGCATTCATTGGTTGATTCTTGTATGTGCCATGACGGGATTGAACCCACAACTTTGGTATATTGGGGTTCAATATACCAAATGAGCTATGCTCCAACCAAGAGGTGAAATAGAGAATTCCACCCATTTCTCTTCCCAGGTGTTAAGTGCTTTCATGTAGTTGAGTCTCTTGTATCTAATAAACCAATTTGGCATAAAGGATTTGCTATTACCTCTTCTAGGAGTTAACATTTTAAAAGAATGGCCCGCAGAGGGCAGTGTTGAACCCTAGAGAGAGGCTCAAATGGTGGACTGTCAAGTATTGTAATAGATTCATGGAGACATAAGATAATGATGACTCTCATTATGTACTACTTAAGTGATCACACCCTTCACACTGACCACCTGACTTCACTTTCCATGAAGAGTAGGTATGGAAGAGCACAAAGGCCCAGATCTCAAGCAACCGGTGCCAAAACACGTCATCTGAACGAAGGAAGGCGGGCAGACCGGCTGTGGTGTGTGGCATCTCACCACCCCACCCTTGCCTTCTTCATCAGCATTCCATCAAGTAGTCTGCTCTATTGCGCCCCAGCTTGCCTTCACACCTATCTAGGCCAAATATCACTGATGAGAAAATTGACTTAGCAGTAGTGCTAGTACCAGAGTTCTAGAACTCTCAGCTGAGAAGTCCCTCCTATTACTCCCAAGGGAAACTGCTGCATTTTTCTGGACTGTCCCCTAGGGACTCAGAGGGAAAAGAATGTTAAGCAGGAGATGGAAAGAATTAAAATCAAACAATTGGAAAACCAGGACCCAACCAGAGAGCAAGTAAAGCTTCTCTTTTCATTTGGTTCTCAAAATGTGGATGTTTCCCAGATTTAGTGTTATTTCAACACTCTCCTAGGAGAGCACATTCATTCCCGGGGCCTTCATCTATCACTGCTACATAGATGACTTCTAAGTCGGGCGGCCCTGGTCCCTACCCCAGCTGCAGTCCCGTGGTTCTGACTCACGCACATCTCCATATGGGCATCCTACCACCGTTTCAAATACAGTCTGTCTAAATCATCCTTCCGTATATACTGTACCCAATTTCTGCTAATGGTGTACATTAGCAGAAATTGGGTACAGTATATACGGAACCATCATTTGGTTCCCTAAATTCACTTAAATAATCACAGTTCTCCCCTTCCCCCATCCAGGCTATCACTTAGACCTTCAGAGTCTTACCTACTCTCATCTCATTCAGGATATATTGTTCCCTTTTATGTATTGTAGTTTTTATCTAGTGAACTAATCTTCAGTGGGGATTTTCCAGGGCAGTAATACTCTGCGACCTGGGTTGAGGGTATGTTTCTTCTGAGCAATTTTGTGTTTGCTTGTGCCAGGCATTCCAGGAGAATTAACTGATGGAGACCAATCTTTTTTGTTTAAATATATTCTTACTGATTTCAGAGAGGAAGGGGAGAGAGAGAGAGAAACATCAATGATAAGAGAGAATTATTGGTTGGCTACCTCCTGCACGTCCCACACTGGGGATCAAGCCCGAAACCCAGGCATGTGTCCCCCAACTGGGTATCAAACTGTGACCTCCTGGTTCATAGGTCGAAGTTCAACCACTGAGCCTTGCTAGCCAGCTGGGCTGATGGAAACCTAATCTTTATGTTAATTTCTTGGCCTGAGATTCCTGTACCATGTAGGTGTGGAGTTCAAACTCTAACTCATTTAGTTATAAATTTTCAGAGGCAACTCCTTCTACGCTAAGCAGGACCACCCGGGTCAGGACAGACAAGCAATATTCCTTCCTCCCTATGCTTTCTGGGGTTAGTCACAGCACATCTCATGCTCACATTTCTTGGTCTCAGTCCTTTGTTTTGTTTCATGTAGATTTTCTTTCCTTTCTTCAAGCTCAGCTCAGCACTTCAGGTGTCTCTTATATTTTGTGAATCAGTCCACATATTGTGAAGCAGGAGGACTTTGGGGATAGCTGTTCAACAATATTGCTGAAAACTGAAGCCAGAAGATGTTGATTTCTCTATTAAAATATTTCCCAGATTTATCCTCTCTGTGCCTCTTGCCAGCACCTCAGCCCATGCCACCCCTTCCACATACATGAACACCTTGGCTGTGACAGTCACACAGAATCTCATAATAACATGTAGTTGGAAGGAGCTTACAAAAACATCCTGTCTGACCCTCATGAGGAGGAAACTGAGGTGCAACAGGTTTGGGGATTTTCTTAAGGGCACACAGAAGATAAGAGATTGAAGTGGGCCTTGAATCTAGGCCTAACAGTTCCAAGACCAGTGCATATCCGTATATCCAGTCATTCCATAAGTATTATTGAGTGCCTACCATATGCTGGGCCAGTGGTTCCCAATTTTTTTCCCTTCCAATTCATCAGAGGAACTTGACACACACACATTAGTAACAGAAGTTTCACTTACCATGGAGAGACAGGGAAGAGTAATAATAAGAAGAATCTTGCCCAGCCAGCAGCTCAATGGTTGAGTAGCCCTATGACTTCCTGGTCAAGGTACATGCCTGGGTTGTGGGCTCGATCCCCAGTGTGGGGCATGCAAGATGCAGCCAATCAATGATTCCCTCTCATCACTGATATTTCCATCTTCTCTATACCTCTCCCTTCCTCTCTGAAATCAATAAAAATATTTTAAAAAAGTATCTTGATGAGATGGGATATAGGGGAAAGTTTCACAAAGCAACCAAGAATGTCTTCTGTGTCCTCCCCCCTCACCCCAACCCCTATACCCTGTTTATGACAAGCCTGCACTCTATCAAACTGCTTCCTGTGGTCCCTCTGCCTCCATTCTTTCTCCCTCCATTCCACATCACTACTGTTGTAATTTCCCTAAAACATAATTGATGGTGTTTTATCCCAAACTGACCATAGCTTCCACCTTCCTATAAAAAAAAATACACTGCATTTAAAGCCCTCCATATCTAACCCGAGTTTATCTTCCACCCTCCTCTGTCGTCTCTCCCATCACTCTGCCCTCTCCCCTCCCCTCATGTATTAACCAAATCCTCCTACCAAGGGCAGAGACCTTGTGTGATTCACATTGTGGCTGCCATATAACCAAGCCTACTGTCGAGAACACTTAAATGCTTAATTATTGTGTGGGCTCATTGGCAAAAAGGAAAAAAAAAAAGTGCCTAAATGCCTAAAAGGAGAAAGGAAAAGAGAAGATGAAAGAGGGAGGAAGGAAGATGGTTAAGGAGCAGGATGCAGGGAAAGGATCAGGAGGGAGAGATGGGAATAAGCAGTGCTGAGGCTCTGATCTGAGCCATTGGGTCTCCTGAGTGAGACCACATTTCTGACTAGTCTGTGCTGAGCCCATGATTCTCTGCCTTAGCTCTGGGCTCCAGATGTGTTTGTCATTCAGTTCTCTCTCTTTTGGTTTCTCTGGTCCACATGGAGTGGGATTCAGTTTAACATTTTTAGAACTGTGGTTCCCATAACAACCAAGCAGGAACTGTTGTCTGAAATGTAGCATGGGCACACACGCACACACGCACACACACACACACACGTGCATATACACACGCATACCTGCACACTCACATGCATACATGTGTGCATTCACTCATACATACACACATTTATACATGCACAATGTATATCCACATGTACACACACATGGATTTAGACACGCACACACTTGCAAACACACATGCACATGTGCATATGCACAGGTATGCACATACATGCACATGCATATATATGCACATGCACAAAAGCACATATGAACATACACAAGCATGTTTTTGCATATTCCCAGGAAGCACAGAGTGAGGACAGACAAACATCATTGGAAGGAAGGTTAAACCAAGACATTAGTATATGGATATTTTGGGCTGTCTGCAAAAGCAGGTGAATTTAGGCAATGTGCATTTTGGCAGAGGAAGGTTCAGTGGGCCTAACACAGGAAAGGGGTGGCAGGAAGGCACTGTATTTAAGCATAACTTTGGAATTTGGTAACGAGTTCAAGTCCTGACTGTGCCATTTTTTGAGCTCTGAACTTTAACTTCCCCATCTGTAAAGTGGGAATAATAATAATAATGCCTACTTGATAGGTTTATTAGGACGATTGAATTATATGCAGAATAATAATTAGCATGATGGCCCTAGCTGGTTTGGCTCAGTGAATAGAGCATCGGCCTGCGGACTGAAGGGTCCCGGGTTTGATTCCAGTCAAGGGCACATGCCTGGGTTGTGGGCTGGATCCCCAGCAGGGGGCATGCAGGAGGCAGCTGATCAATGATTCTCTCATCATTGATGTTTGTATCTCTCTCTCCCTCTCCCTTCTTCTCTGAAATCAATAAAAAAAATATATTAAAAAAATAATTAGCATGATGCTTAGCAGTTGGTTAATAGAAGCTGTTATCATTTAGGTCTTAGGATGAGTCATTTCAATTCTTAGATTTGTTCAATCTAAGAATTTCTGGAGGAGGAAAGAAATTCAGGAGCTAGAGAAAAGAAGAGGAGATAAGAGGAGTTTGACCTGCCTGGCTCAGTCCTTATTCAGTTTGCTTCTCCCCAAAAGCCACCAGACAAGTCTACAAATTACCCTTTCTGATACTAAATACCCAATGCTTCTGCTTTAGCAGTAGGATGGGGTCAAGGAAAGTCCAATCAGACTCATTTATTAGAGAATCCTGGGGTATGCTGACTTCTGCTCTGCTGCAGCTGGAATGCCCCTCATGGCCTTGGTGCTCCACCTGCCCACACTGATCTCCGTGCCTTTGCCCATGCACTACCCTCAGCCTGTAATGCCTTCTCTCCTTTTCCTCATCCAAAGCCCAGCTCAGCCCTGGGCTTGGTAGCCTCAACACCCTGTCTGATTTCTCAGGCCCCACCCAGCCCTGTGGACCTCCTCCAAGCCTAGGACAGCCAGATTGTTCCTCCTTCAGCAAGGAGAAACAACCTTAAGCCAAGGGCCAGGTGGGAAGCAGCCTGGGCTGGAGGCCACTGCCCCTTTCCTCCTCCTCTAAGTCGGGGAACATGTGCTCCTGGATGGCACTCTCAATGGCCAGATTCCGAGCCTGGCCCCAGCCACGCCCAGCTCCCCTGGTTCCCTAGGGGTGCCCAGAGAGAACTGACCCAAGCAGTCTCCGCAGAGACCACGACCGAAGTGCACACCCAGGCGTGCACCACCCCGCGAGGCCGCTTGGGGACTGTGGCGCAAATCCCAGGAGTAGTGCACCGCGCCTTCCGTCTTCCCATGCCACAGAACCGCTCACCAAAGGTTTTGCCCCGAGTGGGGAGACCCAAGCCGGAGTGGGAGTGGTAGGATCAGGGCGGGGAGGTTCGGGTCAAAGGTGGACAGCAGAGGCCACAACCGGAGGTGCCCGGGGCAGGGAGAGTGCACTGGGCAGGGTTGGGAGCTGGGAAGGCAGGGACCCAGGGCGAGCGCTGCGGGAGCGGCCCCCGAACCCCCAGGGCGGCGCCGCGGACCCCTCCCCCATCTAAGACACCTTCACGGGAAAACGTGGGGTCCCGGCGCAGCCGCTTCTGGCGGCATCTGCCGCTCCCCGGCTCGTAGAAGAGCCCGCCCCGGAGGAGGGGCCGGCTCCGCCCCACCTCCTCGCTGCCTCCCTCCCCCTTCCCTGCTTTTCCTCCGGCCGCGCGCCCCCTCCTTCCTCCTCCATCCATCCCCCACCCGGTTTGTGGGCCCCTCCCGCTGCGACTGGCTGGGAGGCTTGACCGCCCCCGCCCCGATAGGGAGGCGGGGGCGCAAGCCGCGGCTGCCACCCGAGGCTGCGGAGGGGAACGAGATCCGAGGCCCCGAGGCGGCCCAGCATCAGGACCAGGCACGCGGGGGCTGCCTCTGCACCCCTATCCGAGCGCCGCGGGGCCTGGCCTCGCGGCGGGGTGGAGGAGGTAAGGACGAGTCGCGGGCGCACTGCGGGACCGCTCCTGGAGAGAGGAGGCAGGGAGGACCCCAGCCGCCGCCTCCTCCTCCTCTTCCTTCTCCCCCTCAGCCCCCTGGAGGCCCGGAGACTGCCAGACCCGACCGGGAGGGATTCTGGGCAGGCCAAGCCAGAGGCAAAGAAGGGGTTAATTTAAGGAATTAAATCAGAACAATTTGAGACCAGGCTCCCCATCCCCCCGCCCTCTAGCCAGTCTCGCCAGGTTGGGGGGCGGGGCGGGCTCCAGACCCCACTGGGACTCTGGACCTTGGAGAACTGGGGCCAGAGAGAAGGAAGAGGGGGAGCGCCCTCAAACCCCAGCCCTCCCCACCTGCTTCTGAAAGGGTGTGGGGGAGGGGCTTAGTGTTGAGGCCTGGCTGGGCACCTGTGCGGGGTGTCTGAGGGTGGGACGGTGTAGGTGTCTGTGCGTGCTGGTGTGCACGTGTGATGGTCTGGAGGTGTGCATGTGTGTGCCCCCATGTTCCTGTCTGCTCATATCCCAGTGCCTCCGCTAGTGACTGCCCATAGTGATCTGGATGCCTGTGCCCCACTGCAATGCTCTGCATGTGAGTGTGTGCTACAGACCTGTGTGCACTTCCCACTTTCTGCCTGTGACTAGGAGTGGGGCCTGCTCTCTCCTTAGGTTGAGTGTGCAGCGAGGGGCCCAGATGGTTTTCTGGGTGTGGGATCCAGGTGCTGAGCCATGTGTGTGTGACCTTGGAAGGTGTGTGCATGTTTGCAGGAGCTGGAGGATGAGGGGGAGCTTAGCACAGAAAAGGCAGTGTAAGGGCTGCCAGGAAGCAGAGGGCTGGATGCATAGACGCCTGTAGGTCTTCACCAGGCTGCAGGGACTGCTCTGGGAGGTACACGTAGTGGGGCCACAGCCTTAGGTGTGGAGAGCTAGAGCCTCCGCCTTGGTGGGGGATTCGGAGGGATTTAGAGAGGCAGGGGGCCTTGCTTTATTCTCCATCCACAGGCACACCTCCAGCTGCCTCCCCCTCCTTAGGAACCTCTTCTACTTGCTGGCAGATGAAAAAACTGTGCTTGGGGCTTCATGGCTTTGACCCATGAAGCCATCTATTAACATCCAGATCTTCCACCCCCATTGCTATAAATTTTTACCTTCTCTGCTGCTTTCCTACATGTGGGTTTTATATGAAAAGAAGGAGGAAGAGTTGTTGGACCCAGAAGGCCAAGTGGGAAGGAGAGGAGATGCCAGTGGCATGGTACGGAGTCGGGGGAATGACCAAGGTCTGCTAACGTCTCGGTTTTGACGGATCTTTATTTAACAGAGAAAGGGACAGAGGGAGGGAGTTTGGTGATACCCACACACTTCTTCTACATGTAGGGATAACTAGCTTGTTTTTGTTTTTGGAATATTTGTACCATTCCACATGGAAGGGGGGTCATGGTTGTTGAAAGGTTATTGCCCATCTGCCTTTGAATTCTCTAGATTTTACTACCTCTCTGGTAGCATACCACACCCTTCACTTATTCATTCAACAAATATTTATTGAGTGCTATTATGGGCCAACCTGTGACTATTATAGTATTGGTGCAACATTCCATCCCCATCTAGAAGGGACATAGTGTTGGGACACTAAGAGCATGGGTTTCGAAGTCAGTCAGGTAGTATTGGGTTCACATTCTGGCTTGTCACTGTTTCAGTTATTCACTGGTATGTAACAAACCTTCCCAGAATGTAGGGGCTTAAAACAAGTGCTTTGTTATTTGTCACAGTCTGTGGGTTGGCTGTGACTGTGGGCTCACTTGGCACCTCTCAGTTAAGAGACTGGCCGGATGCCCTTGCCAGGTTGCTCAGTGGTTAGAGCGTTGGCCCACGGACCCAAGGGCCGTGAGTTTGATTCATAGCCCTGGGGCACGAGAGTGTGAGGAAACCAATCAATGTGTCTCTCAAGTCAGTGTTTCTCTCTCTGTCCCCTTCCTCTACCTCCCTTTCACTCTCTCTCTCTAAAAAAATAAAAGAGCCCTAACGGGTTTGGCTCAGTGGATAGAGCATTGGCCTGTAGACTGAAGGGTCCCAGGTTCGATTCCCGTCAAGGGCGTACCTTGGTTACAGGCACATCCCAGTGGGAGGTGTGTAGGAGACAGCTGATCGATGTTTCTCTCCCATCAATGTTTCTAACTCTTTATCCCACTCCCTTCCTCTCTGTAAAAAGTCAATAAAATATATTTTTAAAAATAAAAAATAATAAAAAAATAAATAAAAATAATAAATAAAAGAGACTGGCTGGAAAGGAATATTAAGGTGGCTTTTCATCCATTAGGGTCTCTCTAAACATGGCGTCTAATCATTCAGTAGTCTAGCCCATGTTTTTTACATGGCAGCTGGATCCCAAGAGAAAAATATTCTAAGAGGATAAGCCCTAAGGTAGGACTGCTTATCAAATCTCTGCCTGCTTCAGGCTTGCTATTGGCCAAAGTAAGTCATGTGGCCAAGCTCTGAGCCAATGTGGGAGGGGACCACATAAAGGCTAGAATACCAGGAGGCATGGCTCATTGCAGGCCACCAAAGCAACAGTCACTTACTGGCCTAGGGTAAGTGATTTGGCCACTCTGAATCTCAACTTCCTCATCCTGAAGTGGAGATGATACCACCTACTTGGCAGTCCTGTGTTGAGGATTAAATAAGAAGTGTGGTGTCTGACCAGAATAATTGGTAGATAAGTGTTCACTGTTTTGATTATTAGGCTGCAAGCACAGTGAAGGCATGATCTTGGTGTCCCCAGTGCTTGGCACAGGCCTGGGTTGGACATCTTTCTGTTGGGTGGACAGAATAGAATGAAGCAGACAAGCCCTGAGCCTTGGAACTCCACTAGAGCAACAATGTCGTGAGGACATAGCAAGTCCTTACCTCCCAGTGGGCGAGGAGCAGAGCCAGCGGTTGATTTGATTGTAACCAAATTCACCCCGTTCCATGACGATAAGTAGTAGAAGTCACTCTGCTGCCAGGTTGGAGTGGCTCAGTGGTTGAGCATCGACCTATGAACCAGGAGCTCACAGGTTCAATTCCTGGTCAGGGCACATGCAGGCGTTGTGGGCTCGATCCCCCCAGTGGGTGTGCACGAGGCAGCTGATCAATGATTCTCAGTCATCATTGATGTTTCTCTCTCTCTCTCTCCCTTCCTCTCTGAAATCAATTTTTAAAAATAAAAGAAAAAATAAAAGAAATCACTTTGGTTACATAAATAAATAAATTCATCCATTATTCAGTGTGATTCCTCTAAGAATATACTAATTTCTACTGTGTGTCAGGCAGGTGTGAGTCAGTAGCATTGTATAGGGTGGGATCTGATGTGCTAACAGATCCATGACCATCCAGCATGTGATACCTGTTACGATATGCGAGGAGCTGTGGTAAGGAGTGATTGATGTGTGATGTGATTTGAGCTGGAGGAAGGGGCCAGGAAGGCTTCATGAAAAGACTAGCATTTGAGTTAGGCCTGCAGAATTCATTAGATGGAAAGGGAGTCCCAAGTCTTGGCTCATGCTGCTCTCTCTCTCTCTCTCTCTCTCTCTCTTTCTCTCTCTCACTCTCTCTCTCTCTTCCCCTCCCTGCCTCCCATCCTTTCCCTTCCTCTCTCTCTAAAATCAATAAAACATATTTTAAGAAATATTTATAAGATAGTATTGTTAAAAATCAGCAATTGATGAGATCTAAGGGGAACTTTGAGAATTCATTCAGAGATGCCTTGGGGTTGCATCCGGGGTGCTGAGTCGATAATGAAGATGTTGGTCAAGATGGGAAACATGAGAAAGAAGTAAGGTGTTTATTTTAAAAAAGCATATTTTCATTGATTTCAGAGTAGAAGGGAAAGAGAGGTAGAAACATCAATAATGAGAGAGAATCATTGATTGGCTGCCTCCTGCACACCCCACACTGGGGATCAAGCCCACAACCCAGGCATGTGCCCTGACTGGGAATCGAACTGAGCCACGCTGCCCGGGTGAGAAAGAAGTAGGTTTGATGGTGAGTATTTTGAGTTCACTGTTCGTGTATGATGCTTTGAGCCACCCAAGCTCAAAGCCCAAGTCTGAGCCTGAGCCTTGACTCTTCCCTTTCGGACCAGCCACCATCATTCTGTCACCAAGCCTTCTTGACTCTCCTCCCTTAATTGCTTCTATTCCATCCTTCTCCCCTCTCGCACTCCTGCTACCGTGGCTAACCATTTCCACTTCCAGTGTTCCAACAGCCGTTTTCCTGACCTTGGCCTCTGCAGTCCATTCTCTAAACTGTCCCTCTGATTAAGTGCTGGCCATTCCATCATTCCACAAACATTTACTGAGCACTGATGTAAGAGCTGGGGAACCACGGGTCATTGAGACAATGTTTCTACCCTCATGGAGCTTACCTTTTCCTTTCCTGAAGGAGGCATGCACTCTTTCTCACTTTCTTGCCTTTGTACATGCTGTTTCTGCTGCTCAGGATGCCTTTCTTGCCCTCCCCAAACTCATAACTGCCATTTTTCACCCGACTACTTTCCTAGATGTCTAGATGACTGACTCCTCTGGGAGTTCCTCAAGCTAAGTTAAGTGTAGATTCCTGTGCCAGCCATTTATCTCCTGGCAGTCTCATTCAATACCTTCGTCTGTCCCAGGAGATCACAAGGGCTGCTTGAAGGCGAGGATTGGATCTTATCAGTCTGTGCCCTCAGTGTACCTAGCACAACACATGGCATAGTTCATGGCACAAAGCAGGTACTCCGTAAACGTATGTTGACTGAACAAACTAACGTGTGAATAGAGCTTAGGAGAGAAGTCTAGCTTAGAAATATATATTTGCAAGAATATCAGGACTTTGGATAGCAAGTGATAGAAATACAACTCAGACTGTTTTAAGCAAAAAAAAAAAAAAAAAAAAAAGATAGGTACCGATTCGTAGAACCAGAAAGAAGGGAGATGAGTGTGTCTTGGGCCTCGCTGTACCCAGGTTCTCAAAAATGAAGTGAGGACTCTCTCTTCAGCTCTTAGCTCAGCTTCTCTCTGAGTGTTGCCACACCTTCCCCCCACCAGGCATGAGTTTTCTCCATGTGGTGGGTAGAGGTTTCACAAGGATAGACAGCTTTATCCTAGCATGTGATCCAGAGGGACAAGAGGACTCCTTAGTCTTTTCTGTAAATCACCAGTGAAGGACTCGGTTGGTTCAGCCTGAGGCACATGCCCATGCCTGGGTCAATCATTACGGGGTGCTAGGATTGGCCAGGCCTGGGCCATGTCTTCACCCTACCAGGATTGGCAGCCCTGTCAGAACCACATGGAGTGGGGGGCAGTAGCTCACCAAAGAAAGGACAAGATGTTGCCATTGAAGAGAACTTACCGAGCAGATAAAAAGAATAATGTTCACTGCAGGAGTTCTCCGTGACCAGTTGGTAGTGGAGCCATGGAAATGCAAGATGATCTGTGTTTCTGGCAGAGTCAACAAGTGAGAATGTGACAGTAGACAGGAGCCAGGGAAGACAGGCATCTTGAGATGGTTGGTTTTATTTGCGATGAGGCTCACATACTTGAAAGCCTTTAAAAAAAAAAGAAAGAAAGAAAAAAAGATAATGCCTCTGATTGGTTCTTCTACCCAAAGAAAACCTTGAACTGGACTTAAATGAAAGTAGACTTGAGATAGGCATCTCAGATGGGAGAAGGAGCATAATAGGTCCTGGGGATGCTAAGGAGGCAGATCTAGGTGGAAAAAGGAGGCAGGTTCTTCGGGCTGTAGAGATTGCTGATTTGGGGAGACTAGAATACAAAGGAAAATCTCTAACTGTTCTGGCATGGTGCTCATAGTACAGGATTGCGATGGAATTTAAAAATATATATTTTTATTGATTTCAAAGAGCAAGGGAGAGAGATAGAAACATCAGTGATGAGAGAGAATCATGGATGGGCAGCCTCCTGCACGCCCTCACGTCCCCCCCCCCCCCCCGCCCCACACACACACACTGGGATCAAGCCTGCAACCCAGGCATGTGCCCCAATAGGAATCAAACTGTGACCTCCTGGTTCATAGGTCAATGCTCAACCACTGAAGCCACACTGGCTGGGCTGTGATGGAATTTAATTAGACAAAACTATTGTTTTTCTTTTACTTCCTCTCCCTCCGCCCCCTGCCTCCATCACCTTCTTGCAAAGCTTCATGCTCTTGCTGAGGAGGTAATGTACAATTAGGCAAAAATATTCCTAAGAATCATTCATGCTCATTCCTCAGCTCCAGCAGATGGAGGGAAACTGGGGAAGGCTGGCCTCAGGTGAAGAGCCACGTGGATCCTCGAAGCCCCTTCCTTCCTCTGCCTTGCACATCCATGCACAGGCCTGCACCCCCACACTTCCCCTTCCCCTGTTCTAGCAGGGTAATGTGCAGACAAAGGGTACTTCGAAAGCCCATGGGGAAGGGAGGAAGGTTGGCCACTTCTGAGGCCCTGAAAGATACCCCCGCAGGAGGGATCGGCACTTAGCTGGATGGACAGGCACACACAGGTGTCCTGACACCATGCTGACCACACATTACAGAATGACCCTTTTCCTGAACAGTTGTGTGTGTGCGAACTGAATTCTATTTATAACATCCCTGATCACTTTGCTAACTTCTTCAGTTTTATCTATAGTTACTAGTCTATTCAGGTTTTCTATTTCTTCTTGAGTCAGTTTTGATACATTATATTTTCCTAGAAAAGCATTCAATTCATCTAGATTTTCAAAAACTTAGGCCAAGAGGTGTACCTGGTAGCAGTTCAGTAATTTGAAAAAACCTTCTCTGTCAGCGATATCCCTTTTCTCATTATAGTGTTATGTGTTTGTTTCCTTTTTTTCTCTTTGAATAGATTTACCAGAAGGCTATTTATTTTGTTGGTCTTGTCAGAGAAACATCTTTTGTATTTACCTCTCAAGGGTACTTCTGAGGTTTTAAAATAGCTAAAGGAAGGTGATATTAGAGCAGTTACTAAATATTAGGTGTCTTTTTAAAATTTTAAGTCCTGTTTTTTACAGACTAAGGTATTTCGGGGTGAAATAATATGGTATCTAGGATTCTCAAAATTATCTAAGGGTGGGTGAGGCATGTGTGACCCTGGGGAGCAGTGTAACCATGAAACAAAATTGACCATGAGTTAATAATAGTCAAAGCTGTAAGATAGGTACACGGGAATTCAACATCATATTCTCTCCATTTCTGAATATGTGTGAAAATGTCCATAACTAAAAGTTGGATTTTTTTTAGATCCGTGTCCCACCACACATACTGAAAATTTCTAGATGGATTAAAACGTCATTGTATAAAAGAAAACCACACAGCCTGAAATATTTGCATGCTACCAAGTCATTATAAGTTTATGGTTTTAAGATTGTTTAAAGCCCTTAATTAAGAATTTTTTTTCTGTACTTTTACCAAAAGGAATCACAAAGTACTAAAAGAAAACATATGTAACTTTATACATAAACTTTGGGTAGGACCGGACCTCCTAAGCATAACAACAAAGTCGGAAATCAGAAAGATTTTACTGATGCAAATTTTAAACATTAGTATATCAATAAAGATCATAAATAAAAGTAAAAGCCAATCAACACACTTGAGAAAAATGTTGGTTGTATATAAATGACAAAGGATCAATATTATAAAAAGCCTTTGCAAATCAATAAGAAAATATGAATGTTCAGTCTAAAAATGAGCAAAGTAGTGCATAGGCAGGTCACCAAGTGACACAGGTGACTGATAAATGTGTGGGGAAAAAATGTCCAGCTAGAGTAATCAAAGAAATGCAAGTGAAACAGCCAGGCCATTTCTCATGTGCAGATTGGCAGGAATACAGTGATGCCAAGGTGTGAAGCTGAGGAGTTTGGCTGCAGTTAATAGACGATGGGGAGCCACTGAAGGAGCACGAGCAGGAGTCATTTGGAGACAGAGGGATCTGGTGCCTAATACGGGATGGAACAGAGCTGTGAGACTGAAGCTGGGCCAGCAGCCCTAGGTGTGAGGAGGCAGTGGCCCAGAGAAGCATGAAGCATGAAAACAATTGGGTTGAAATATCAGCAGGTCTTGATGGTTAGCAGAGAGAGCAAAATCAAGATGGCCCGTGGGTATGGTGTGACAGAGGGGAGGGCAGCAGCACCACTGAAGGAAATAGGGATGCCGGGGAGGGGGCAAGAGGAAGTCCAAGGTTTGTTTGTTTTTTGACACTGTGGGTCATTGTGTTAGTCCAGAGTCTCATTACTAGTGACTAGCAACCAATTCAAATGCTTTAAGCTACAAAAAGAATTTGCTGTCTAATTACAACTGACAAGTCTTGGGTTAAAGTTTCAGGCACATCTGGATTGGATGCTCAAGGGATGTCAGCCATAGTCTGTTTTTCTCCTTGCCCAAAGAGAGGACAGAAATGGCCACGAGCAGATCCAGGCTCGTGTCCTACCAGCTGAGCATAGGTCCCTGAGTGGCTGAATTAGCCCGTTACTGAATGATCACTGTGATGAACAGGCTAATGTCATCTGTGCTCCCCTGGAGCTAGGAGGTGTGGGGTCAGCTCTACAGAGACACCATTCAAAGTGGGGGGGAAAGGTTCTCTAATGGAAAATTGGGGGTCTATCCACAAAGGGAGACTGGAGCTGAGCAGCAAAAACAATGCATGTCCACTACATTCTACCTCTTGGCTGTCCAAGATCTACACAGAACCACTCCATAAAATTTCTACAGAATTTTATTTATCACAATGCAATTATCTCTCACAAAACTTAAAGAAAAACACACTGTCCTATCTCTCTGTGTGTGTTTTTTTTTTAAATATATTTTTATTGATTTCAGAGAGGGAGAGGGAGATAGAAACATCAGTGATGAGACAGAATCATTGATTGGCTGCCTCCTGCATGCCCCACACTGGGGATCAAGCCTGCAACCCGGGCATGTGCCCTGACCGTGAATCGAACCGTGACCTCCTGGTTCATAGGTCGAAGCTCAACCACTGCGCCACATCGGCCGGGCAAAACACACTGTCCTATCTCTGGAATGAAACGTTCCAACTTCTTACTGAGTTAGCACATTCAGGCCCACTTCAAGATCTTGGTGAGCTGTCTGGCAAGGTACTGAGCTAGCTAGCCCCTCATGGTCTTTCAATGTATGGCCAGGTTACAATGATGGAGGGAAAATCGGGTAACTGAAAGAACAAACACTCTCCCAGCTGAAGAGGGGAGATGAGGAAAAACACTCAGTGGTCACAAGCCCATAGCATGTTCCACACGCTCGGCCAGTTGGCAAGGACCCTGTATTGGTTGCTCTGGTTGTGCTGTTTCAGACAGCGACCCTTGTCATCTGTGCTCTTGGCCCCTGAGGAGCACTGAGGAGTCCCCTCCCAGTGGTGTGGGTTTGGTGGGTGGGGAACTGTAGGAGCTCAGTATTCCCTAGCCTTTGTTTTCCAGGTTTGTGGGTTGTTTTTTTTCTGGCAATACAATTCCCTTAATCATTAGGAAGCTTTCAGTTGATTTGCATTCAGTCATCCCCAGAGCTATTAACCAAACTAGAGACCTCACTGAAGTTATAATTCTTGAATGGAGTCCCTGGTGATGGTGTTGGGAAGCAGGAGGGGTTGTCTCTTAGCAACAGGCCTTGGTGCTCTGCACATCCCAGGAGCCCATGGTTCTGTGGCCTCTACGTAGGCCTGTACCACAGGGCCCTTCACATCCCTACTGTAGGGTGGGAGGCATAGTTCCTTTGCCCCTTCCCACTCAAACTGCATCCCCATGGGAGGCTGCTTATAATGAAAGCAGCGGTTGCTTCTGTGGAGCTGGGAGGGCACAGCCGAAGGGTTGCAGGAGGGTCTGGGGAGTCAAGAGCCTGACAGGCCCCAGGCTTGTCTCCCTCTGTGTTTCCAGCTTCCCTGTCTTTGCCTGAGCTGACTTTAGCTAGAAGCAGAGAACTGGCTCTTAATTATCTGACTCTCAGCCATGTTGGATGACTGGCCTCAGGCAGAAAGAGCCTCTCTGGGCGCAGCAGCATTTTCTCCCTCTGCTTTCAGAGGGGCCAGAGCGTGTCTTTCTTATTGGACCTTGCTGAGGCCACACCCCAACGCTGTGACATTTTTCTACAAGTCGCCTGAAGTTCCAGCCTTGGTGGGAACAGCGTCTAAGCTCCAGAGGCAGCGGGAGAGCTTAGTCAACTGCTTTGCTGCTGTGTAGCAGGGTTCACCACTTCCAGAGGGTGGGGCAGTACTGTGTACTCACCCCTCAGTTCAGCTAATGCCTTCTGAGGGTCTGTTGCTTTTAAAAATTCCACTCCTGATTCTAATGTCTGGAGGACTTTTTCCTGGTGCAAGTAACAGACTCATGTCCGGCTGGCTTAAACAGTGTCTGTGAGGAATCTCTCTCTCTTCTTCTTCCTTCCTCTTCCTCCTCCTCCTTTCTCTTTCTTCTTGGATTTCAGAGAGGAAGGGAGAGGGAGATAGAGATAGAAACATCAAGGATGAGAGAGAATCATTGATTGTCTGTCTCCTGCACATGCCTGAAACCAGGGCATGTGCCCTGACCGGGAATCGAACCATGACCTCCTGGTTTATAGGTCAATGCTCAACCAGGGAGCCATGCCAGCTGGGGTCAGTTCTGCTTCTTTATGTTGGCTTCATTCCCAGGTGGTTCCTCCCAAAGATGGCCTCATCATCTTAGAAACCTGAGCCCAAAGGGATGCTTCCCTCCCGGAGTTCCAAAGAAGTTCTGGAGAAATAACTCATGAACTCAATGAGAAAATACTCATTGATTCAACTTGGGTGATATGTGCTCATCCCAAGCCTCTGGTCGACCAGGCCTGTACCACATTCTTACCCCTGAAGCCAGGGATGGGCCATCAACCCCCACCCAGACCACATGGACTGAGAAAACGGGAAAGGAACAATGGTTCCCCAAGGTCAAAGCAGGGTGCTCTTCTCATGAGGAGGACTGGGGGCTGGGCTGCAAAGGGAACAGACATTACACACTCATACATCCATGTGGAAATGCCAAAGCAAATGGAACTCAAGAACAGGTCAGGATGGAGAGGCAGAGCTGAGACTTAATGGATTTACCGTGTGAGTTAACTCTTGGGAGTGCATCTGACTGCCGGGGGAGAAGATAGAGGCAAAGGGGGCATGAAGACCTCCCATCAGGAGACAAGAAGATTAGGAAAGCAGCAAGAGGAGGAGGTCAGAGATCCCAAACTAGGCACCTTAATGGTAACCTATAAAGTCTGAGGGGTCAGGAGACTCAGCCAAGGGGTCAAGTGGGTGAAGATACCTGATGACAACTGAATTGTCTGACTAGCAGGTGGGCTGTGATCTGGTGGAGCATGTGACATCAGAGGGTGGTTGAAACCGGATTGCAGGCCGTTAGAAAGAAGAAGGCAGTGAGGAATGGGGTAGAGATCCCAGGAGGCAGGGGCGGGGTGACCAGAAGCCAGAGATGATGGGGGGATGCACAGTGGGAGTTGAGGGTGACCAGGGCTGGGATTCCAGGAAGGGTGGCTGCTTGTGCCAGAAGAGGTCTGGGGAGGACAAATATCATGACCCCTGGAGTAAAGGACAGGCAAGGCCACTTATTGGAGACCAACGTAGCAATGAAATCCGAGGAAAGGACCTAGGTGCCTGGAGTGGCAGGGATTGGAGAGCAGGGTTCAGAAGAAAGGGCAGGAACAAACAGTGACACACACAGGGGTACTGTCGGGTGAGGTGACATCTTGGTCACTGCATCCTGGTACCAGTTGTCCAGCCTGTCTTATGGGTGTGGTTCACATGACATGGAAATAAGCATATCTTTTTTTTC
Organism: Eptesicus fuscus; assembly: GCF_027574615.1. Lineage (NCBI taxonomy): Eukaryota > Metazoa > Chordata > Mammalia > Chiroptera > Vespertilionidae > Eptesicus > Eptesicus fuscus. The sequence continues at coordinate 44,561,261 of NC_072488.1, read as the reverse complement.
TCACTTTTTTTAATTTAGGTATTATATGTGTACATATCTTACCCTTGTCCCCCCCACCCCACACCCATACATGCCCTCACCCCCCCGAGTTTTGTGTCCATTGGTTATGCTTATATGCATGTTTACAAGTCCTTCGGTTGATCTCTTATTTCCCCCACCTCTCCCTAACCTTCCCCCTGTAATTTGACAGTCTGTTTGATGCTTTACTGTCTCTGTATCTATATTTGTGTTCATCAGTTTACAATGTTCTTTATTACCCATAAATGAGTGAGATCATGTGGTATTTTTCTTTCATTGACTGGCTTATTGGAAATAAGCATATCTTTTAAGAATTTTTTTTGAGATGTAACATACATCCAGTCAGGTACATATAGTGCACAAATCTCAAGTGTACCAGTACAGTTGATTGTTTGCATATGTATACACCTGTATCACATAAGGTTCCCTCTTGCCCCGTCCCAGTCCATAGAGACCCCTAGGGGTAACCTCCATTCTGACTTTGTCATCTTCAATTTAGTCTGTTCTTAAACTCCACGTATATTGAATCCTATAGTGTGCACCCTGGTCTGGCTTCTTTCATCCATGTTGTTGCATGTACCAATGGTTCCTCTTCTTACTGCTGGGTTATTATTCCATTATGAATATATGAATATACCACAGTTTATTCATTCTATTGGTGATGGGCACTTGGGTTGTATCCAGGTTGGAACTATTATAAATAAAACGAATGTCTTTTTAAAATTTTTTTTTTTATTGATTTCAGAGAGGGAGAGAGAGAAATGTCAATGAGAGACACTTCTAATGACTGGCTCCTGTACACCCCACACTGAGGATCTAGCCTTCAACCCTGGCATGTGCCCTGACCAGGAATCAAACCCTGGGACCTCTTGGTCCATGGGACGCTGCTCAACCCACTGAGCCATACCAACCTCGCAAAACGAATGCCTTTTTTTTTTTTTCTTCTTTCCTTAAAGAATTCTTTTTTTTTTTTTTTTTCACTCTCACACATGCACAGGCCCTTGCACAGGTACCACAGCAAGCCAGCCCCCTCTGGGAGGTCAGGCCATGGGTCTCCCCTCGTCCCTCTCTCTGGGCACATGTTGTCCTGGGAAAGTCCATATCCTCACGGGTACGGGTACGGGGTGTGAGGAAGGGAAGCAGGGATACCCTTCCTAAGACCTACTCCCTCTCTTCTAGCCTCCTCACCCCTGACCGCGGGTGCCCTGAGCCTTCCTGATCCCGCAGGGGGGCTCGCCCGCGGCCCCCCATGAGTGCACCCGGTTGATCGGCGGGGCGGCCGCGGTGGAGCCCGAAGGCCGCGGGGGCGGCGGGGCCATGGCCTCGCTGGACCTGCCGTACCGCTGCCCCCGCTGCGGGGAGCACAAGCGCTTCCGGAGCCTGTCGTCCCTGCGCGCGCACCTGGAGTACAGCCACACGTACGAGACCCTCTACATCCTCTCCAAGACCAACAGCATCTGCGAAGGCGCCGCAGCTGCTGCAGCGGCCGCCGCGGCTTCGGGCTTCCCGCTGGCGCCCGAGCCCGCCGCCCTGCTGGCCGTGCCCGGCGCCCGGCGCGAGGTCTTCGAGAGCACGTCCTTCCAGGGCAAGGAGCAGGCGGCCGGGCCGGCGCCCGCCACGCCCCACCTGCTGCACCACCACCACCACCACGCGCCCCTCGCCCACTTCCCCGGCGACCTGGTGCCCGCCGGCCTGCCCTGCGAGGAGCTGGCGGAGCCCGGCCTCGTGCCCGCCGCCGCCGCCCGCTACGCGCTGCGCGAGATTGAGATCCCGCTGGGGGAGCTGTTCGCCCGTAAGTCCGTGGCCTCCTCGGCGTGCTCCACGCCGCCCCCCGGCCCCAGCCCTTGCCCCGGGCCCACCACCGCCTCGCCCGCTTCCCCCTCGCCCGCCGATGTGGCTTACGAGGAGGGCCTGGCGCGCCTCAAGATCCGCGCGCTGGAGAAGCTGGAGGTGGACCGGCGGCTGGAGCGGCTGAGCGAGGAGGTGGAGCAGAAGATTGCGGGCCAGGTGGGCCGGCTGCAGGCCGAGCTGGAGCGCAAGGCCGCGGAGCTGGAGACGGCGCGGCAGGAGAGCGCGCGGCTGGGGCGCGAGAAGGAGGAGCTGGAGGAGCGCGCGTCCGAGCTCTCGCGCCAGGTGGACGTGAGCGTGGAGCTGCTGGCCTCCCTCAAGCAGGACCTCGTGCACAAGGAGCAGGAGCTGAGCCGCAAGCAGCAGTGAGTGGCCCGCCGGGCCCCCGGGGGTGGATGTGCCCGCCAGTGTTCCCTCGTGGGTGACCCTGTGTGTCATTGTGCTACTGCCTCCCACCGTGAGTGTGGCAATGAGTGTGTCTGTGTGTGAGGCCATGAGCATGGAACGATGGTGCCTGCGGGGCCAACTGTGTCGTGACTGTGGTTAGGACTGTGAGTCCATGGCAGTATGACCATGTGTGCCAATGAAGACTGTGTTTCTCTTCCTACTCTAGTCTCCTAGCTCGGTGGTCGGCAAACCGCGGCTCGCGAGCCACATGCGGCTCTTTGGACCCTTGAGTGTGGCTCTTCCACAAAATACCACGTGCGGGCGCGCACGTACAGTGCGATTGAAACGTCGTGGCCCGTGCGCAGAAGTCGGTTTTCGGCTCTCAAAAGAAATTTCAGTCCTCGTACTGTTGATATTTGGCTCTGTTGACTGATGAGTTTGCCGACCACTGTCCTAGCCAAAGCCAGCTCCCGCATTATGGCACCAGGTCCTCTTCCCTTTTGCACACTCAGAGACACCGCCGAATCCCCCCCTCTCCCACTGCCCTCATGAGATTCCCCCCATCTACGGTATCATTCCTGAACGCACACCAACAAGCTCATTCCGCCACCTGCCACAACCCTACCTCCCCCGTGAGCTGCCCCCTTTCTCGCCTTCTTGCAGAACAACTCTTTAAAGTATTGCTTATCCTCCTGGTCTCCAATGTCTTTCCCTGTGTTCTCTTTTGAACCCAATCTGATTAGGTGTCCACCTCCACCACTCTTCTCCTTGTCACCAACGATCTTCATGTTGTCAAGGCCAAACCATCATCTTACTTGGCCTATCAGCAGCATTTGACACAGCTGATCTTGAAACACGTTCTTCAAAATATATATATATAATTTATTTCAGAGAGGAAAGGAAAGGGAGAGAGAGATAGAAACATCAATGATGAGAGAGAATCATTGATTAGCTGCCTCCTGCAATGCCCCGCAGTGGGGATCAAGCCCGCAACCCAGACATGTGTCCTGACCAGGAATTGAACCGTGACCTCCTGGTTCATAGGTCGATGCTCAACCACTGAGCCAGGCTGGCTGGTGAAACACATTCTTCACTTGGCTTCCAGGACACTCTCCTGGGATCTCCTTCTACCTCTTTGCTCCTCCTCAGTCTTTGTTGCTTCTCCTTATGTCTCTCGTCTTTAAGTGTAGAATTATGAAATATGTAGATGTTATGCATCTGTCCCCATAGTGATACAAGCTCCATGGTGGCAGGAATTTTTCTCTGCTTATTCACTACTGTGTCCCCAATACCTAGAACCAAGAAGGTGCTCAGTCAATGTTGAGTGGATGCATGAACAACCGTGAATGCAATTGGGAGTAAATACTCTTGTGACTCTTAAGTGTGCTGTGTGTACATGCAACTCCTGGAGGGTGGTAGTGCCATGGGAAGTATGCTTCTGCATCTGAGAAGGTTTCTGAAAAATGTGTGTGTGGTGGGGAGGGAGGTGGGGGGTTTGAATGTGTTGGTGAGCTGTGCCTTTCTCAGACTGTGTGCCTGCGAATGAACATGAATACATATATTTGAGTGTGGGGCTATGTATTGGACTTTGCGTACTTGGCTGTGTGACTGTGTGTGTCTGGAGGCAGGAGGTGGCTGTGTGTGACTGAGTATGCCTGGGGAACAGGGATGTCCAGTTGTGTGGGGCTGGGTGAGTGGGGTGTGAGTGTGTAACTCGGAATATATGCTGGCATTCCCGTGTGTGCCGTTGTGTGGGACAGTGTGCCTGGGCCTGTTCTATGTGTTTCCATGTGACCATGAGCAGACACGGGGGGCAGCTGTGCCCCATGTCGCTCCCCCACTGGCCAGGGCCTCCTCTAGAGGGTGGGTGGGCAGACAGGCTGAGGCATTGGGTAAGAGACTGCTCCGGGCCCAGGGAGGTGGTGCAGATCGACCAGTTCCTGAAGGAGACTGCGGCACGGGAGGCCAGCGCCAAGCTGCGGCTGCAGCAGTTCATCGAGGAGCTCCTGGAGCGGGCTGACCGTGCCGAGCGGCAGCTGCAGGTCATCAGCAGCAGCTGTGGCAGCACACCGAGTGCCAGCCTGGGCCGTGGAGCTGGGCCCGGGGCCCGGGGCCCAGGCAGAGTGGTGAGTGCCCACCTACCTTCCCTCCTCCACCTGCACACCTGACTTCCACAAACTCCCCTCACATGTGGCCTGACATCTCCCCTGTAATGCTCCCTCTTTGGCTCTTCCCCATGAGCAGACTGTAGGCCTGAAGTAGGGGGTCAAGGAATAGGGGAGCCCCTCTGAGGTGGCAGAAGCGCAGGCCCCTGAGGCTGTAGTGAGGTGTGATTCAGAGGCCCATCCCTGCCAGTGAGAGCCCAGGAGTCACAAGCTGGGCCTGGGGTGCGGGGTGGGTATGCGGAGGGGGCTGGCGAGCCTGCCTCTCGGCTGTCTGTCTGTCTATTTGTCCATCTTTCCCAACTTTTTTCCTTCTTCTCTCTCCTCTTCTCTCCATCTTGCACCCTGTTTTACCTGCTCCTTCTCATCCTCTTGCCTCCTCTGCCCTCCTTCCCTTCCCTCCTGCTCTGGGGGCCCACAGCGAGAACACCACGTGGGGATGGCCATGCCTAGCACATATGCGGTGTCACGGCATGGCTCCTCTCCCAGCACAGGGTAAGCCTCGGGCCCACCTCCCCCCCCCCCCCCCGCCAATGCAGCCCACCCTCACCCTGGCCCACTGGCTGGCTGACCTGTCTGGAGGCGGGTCTCCCCTCTCCCCATCCTCCTTGGGTCCCCTCTGTCCGTCTGCCTTTCCACACTCAGAAGGGGCTCTTGGAAAGGAGGGCGGGTGGGTTGCCCTTGGCCAGTGTCAGGGGCGGGATGGGGCGTTTGGGCAGGCCCGGTGCCTCTCCCTTCTCCTTACCATCTGCTCCACCCCACCGTAGGGCCTCCAGCCGTGTCCCCGCTGCGTCCCAGAGCTCAGGCTGCTATGACAGTGACAGTCTGGAGTTGCCCCGGCCAGAAGAAGGGGCCCCGGAGGACAGTAACCCTGGGGGCGTGGGCACTCGGGCCCAGGCTGCCAACGGCGGCTCAGAGCGGGCTCAGGCCCCTCGAAGCTCAGGCCTGCGGCGCCAGGCCATTCAGAACTGGCAGCGTAGACCCCGCCGGCACAGCACCGAGGGCGAGGAGGGTGACATTTCGGACGTGGGCTCCCGAACCACCGAGTCAGAGGCCGAGGGCCCCTCGGACGTCCCCCGCCCTGGGCCTGCTATGGCTGGGCCGCTAAGCAGCTGCCGGCTCTCAGGTGAGTCCTAGGGGGGTGGGCAGAGAGGTCAGGCTTTCCCATGGTGCAGGCCCTCTCAGAAGACACAGGGCTGAGGCAGCACATCTCCTGGGCTCCCGCACCCCCTTTCCCCTAGCCCAGACTTCCCACAATGAGAACGACATTCCCCACAGCGCCCTGCAAGCCCGGGGCAGGAACTCAGGGGGCAGGGCAGTGCTGCAGCACGGGCACTCCGGTTGGGTGGTGCACAAGGAAGCCACACCAAAAGGGCTCCGTTTATGTGGTGGGTTCGCTGACATTTACAGGAGAGTAGCTAGGTGCTGACTCCGGACTCTGTGGCCCCTGAAGCAGTTGGAGGAGGGGTGCCTTCCCATATAGAAACAAGGCCATGCACATAGGCGGATGGGTCAGGGCCAGGAGGTGGGAGGGCTCCGGTCAGGGTGGATGGCTGCCTCTGTGACTGCTTTGGGCAGCCTCTCACCTGCCTCTGTTCCCAGAGGCCCCGTTTCTATCCATCCGTACCCTAACCCTCCCCAGGGGTCCTCAAACTTTTTAAACAGGGGGCCAGTTCACTGTCCCTCAGAGCGTTGGAGGGCCAGACTATAGTTTAAAAAAAACTATGAACAAATTCCTATGCACACTGCACATATCTTATTTTGAAGTAAAAAGACAAAACGGCAAAAACACCCGCATGTGGCCCGCGGGCCGTAGTTTGAGGACGCCTGCTCCAAACCCTTTCCTTCTCCAAACGTGATTCAGTTGCCTCATCTAGGGGGTGAGTTCAGACTATGCGATGACATATTATCTTAAAAATAATTTACTTGAGGAAAGACTACCTTTTCTAATTTGCAAAATTAGGGGTGGGGTGATGCAGAAGAGAGGAATGCAGAGGCCCTTGTCGTTCTCCCAAGGCACTGGTCCCCCAGCATCGGTCCCCCATGCCTCCTGCAGCTCCTACCCTACCCGAGCTCCACACCCACATCCCCATGCTGGCCTTTGACCCTCCATACTCACCTTTGACCCTTTGGTATTGTGCAGCCCGCTCTGAGGGAGGCAGTGGGCGGGGTCGGCGAGCAGAGAGGGGCAGCCCCTCCCGTTCCAATGAGGTCATCAGCCCAGAGATCCTCAAGATGCGAGCCGCCCTGTTCTGCATCTTCACCTACTTGGACACCCGCACACTCCTGCACGCCGCCGAGGTCTGCCGCGACTGGCGCTTCGTGGCCCGCCACCCTGCTGTCTGGACACGAGTGCTGCTCGAGAATGCCCGAGTCTGTTCCAAGGTACTTGTTTCTGCCCACTTTCCCTGCCCTCCCACTCATCCCTGCTGTGAACTCAACGCGCGCGCCTGCACACATGCACACGCACATGCACACGCACACACACATCCCCCCCTTTCCAGCATCTGGTCCCTCTAGGTTTGGTCCTTGCAATCCTCACAAGACCCCACCTCTTGCCTGGTTTCCTAAAATGCTCTCATGGAGCTCCTATCCTGGAGCTGGTCCACCTCCAGCCAACCAGGTTCAGACCCCTCACCCCCAGGTCACCCCTCTCTCCCTGCAGTTCTTGGCAATGCTGGCTCAGTGGTGCACCCAGGCCCACTCGCTGACACTGCAGAACCTGAAGCCTCGGCAGCGGGGCAAGAAGGAAAGCAAGGAGGAGTATGCCCGGAGCACCCGGTGAGGCCGTGGTGGGTGGTGTGTGGGTGGGAGGGTGCTCCTGGGCCACAGACCGAGAATTATGTGGCGATGCTTCTCAGAGCACGAGGTGGCCACAGGCCTCTCTCTGACCTCTGGGCCATCCCCAGTGGCTGTCTGGAAGCAGGGCTGGAGTCCCTGCTGAAGGCGGCGGGGGGCAACCTGCTGATCCTGCGCATCTCGCACTGTCCCAACATCCTCACTGACCGTTCGCTCTGGCTGGCCAGCTGCTACTGCCGCGCTCTGCAGGCCGTCACCTACAGGTGGGTCCATCCCACCGGAAGCATCCCCAAGAGGGGTCCCTGGGCTCTGCTCTGCACACCCTTCTCCCAGGGCTCTCAGGCAGAGACCCAAAAGCTCTGCGGCCTCAGGGAAGGGAGCAGAGGCCACCGGGGAGTGTGGGTGGCCCCAGCTTTGTCTTTTCAACAGGAGCGCCACAGATCCTGTGGGCCATGAGGTCATTTGGGCCCTGGGTGCAGGCTGCAGAGAGATAGTCTCCCTCCAGGTGGCGCCGCTTCACCCCTGGTGAGCCCTGGCTGGGTGAGGAGGGGACAGAGTTGGGTGGGGTCTGCGGCTGAGGACTGAGCAGATCTAGGCCCACTCGGTCGTCTGGCTGGGGAGACCAGATTCACCTTCATCAGTCTGTGTGTTTAGGTGTTAGGAGCAAGGCTTAATGAACATCACGTCCTGGTTACTAGAGTATGACTTTGGGCAACCCAGTTGTGCTTCAGTTTCTCAACCTGCAAGGGAGAGGTGATATTAGGGATCTGTTGACCTTATTAGGACTGTTGCTGGCTCAGATGAGATGTGTCCATGAAGCCTGCAGGGCCCCAAGTGAGTGAGGTGTGAGCACTAGGGAGGCTGGTTTGACCACGTGAAAGGCAGTTCAGGGTGGTCAGTGTATAAATGTACAAAAGAGCTGGTCGCTGGTGAGTCCCAGGGTGTGGGGTCACTCATGGCTCTCCTTGGAGCTCCTCGAACATGGCAGGCTTTTCTGCTCCCTGCACCTTGACCTCCAAGCCCTCTCTTCACGTGACAACTCCTCCCGAGCCCTCCAGTGTCCCGTCACTAACATCCTGGGAGAGTTTGTCACTGCTCTCCTGCCTTCATTCCTGCTGCACCTTGTCCCCACCCTGCTGTAGTCCACTTTGCAACAGCTTCTCTATATTTCAGTCTCCACAAGACGCATGGTTCTCAGGGCAGAGGCAGAAATGTGGGTTCCACATCTGTGGTACCAAGAGTGTGACAGATGTCTGTGGCCTGGGCGAGTGCTGAGGGATGATGCAGTGTTCAGGGGAACCGCCAGTTTGGTGTGAGTGGTGGGCAGAGCCGAGCAGTGAGTGTGTAAAGTCAGGTCGGGGAAAGGTCAGGAAGGCCTTGCCGGAGGGGCTTAGATTTTTGCATTTTTTAATCTAGAAAGGGCTGGGAAGCAACTGGGGATTTTAGATCTTAAAAAATGGGATTACATCAGACAGGTAACATTCTTTGTGCCCCTCTTCACCCCACTGTCTGCTCCTTCAGGACAGGGACCATGTCTGTATTGTCACCTCTGCATCCCCAGGGCCTAGCTCAGTTGTTCTTGGCTGTAGTAGATACTTAAAACCATTTGTTGAATGACTGAGTGAGGGAATGTAGGAATGACTGGCGTACCCTCAGCAGCAGGTAGTCTAGTCATAATCCAGATGAACATTGATCGTGGTCTGAACTGTAGGTTGAAGTCTTATTCAGGAATCAGAATCCATGGGTCTTGGCAGGAGATGAGGGAGGGGGAGTCAGGGATGATCCCAGGTTTCTGACTTGAGCAGCTGGGGTGATTGATGGGGCCCTTGCCCAAGGGTGAGCCTGAAGGTGAGCCCAAAGGAGGATGAGGCTTGGGGTGTCATCTAACCAGAGGCTTTCCTGACGGCCCTTCCTTCCCCCATTCTCCAGCCAGCAGCCCTTGCGCTTCAGTAATCGTTGCCTGCAGATGATCGGTCGCTGTTGGCCCCACCTCAGGGCCCTGGGGGTTGGGGGTGCCGGCTGTGGGGTGCAGGGCCTGGCATCACTCGGTAAGTTTTTCCTTGGGGCTAGGGTGGGGGTTAGTGGGATGCAGGCATGGGCGCGATACTGACATCTCAGAGGAGCTCTGGGCTGCAACCTGGGTGATAGCAGGAGCATCAGGTGGGCAGGAGGTAACCTGGAGAGTGGGTCAGCAGCACCTCCCCTCTTCCTCTTCCTAGCAAGAAACTGCATGAGGCTGCAGGTCCTGGAGCTGGACCACGTGTCGGAGATCACCCAGGAGGTGGCGGCTGAGGTCTGCCGGGAAGGCCTGAAAGGACTGGAGATGCTGGTGCTCACGGCCACCCCCGTCACTCCCAAAGCCCTGCTGCATTTCAACAGTGAGCGATGGGGAATGCGGGGTGGGGCACAGGTGTCATCTCTTACCATGCCTTGCCAGCAAGTAGCATAACCAGCTCCCTGTCACTCCCGGTCAGCAAGCGCCAGTGCTGGGGTTAGACTGACCAGGGCTCTAGCCCTGGCTTGGCCACTAGTGCCTTCTGAGGCTGGTGTGGCATTCAAGGCCTTACAGCATGTGGCCCAAATAGTTCAGCTCAACTACAGCTATTACCCTATGCTCTACCCGCGTTGGAGACAGGAGCTATGCAGCAGCATCGGCCCCCATGTGAGCCTCCAGCCAAGGGCAGAGGCAGCAGAGCAGGCGGGTTAAGAGCATAGGTTCTGGGGCTTGACTGACCTGGGTCTCAATTCTGACTCTACTGCATATTAGCTGTGTGACTTCAGGCAGGTTACTATACATCTCTGAGTTCTGTACCCCATCTTCTAAGCTGATTTTTCTAGAATGAATGAGAGGATTAAATGAGATGATGTGTGTGAGCCTCCAAGGATAATTCAGAGGGAAGACTCCTTTCCCTGGTATAGATTCCAAGTCATGCCTCCTCTGGCCCCACTCCCTCCAGCTATCCCCTCCATCCCTGGTCATTTCTCCACCTTCATAGAGGACGTGGGTGCCCAGTTTGGGCTGCTCACACCCAAAAGTGAGACCATCATCCAAAACCATTGGACCCTCGGCAAGACCTCAGGTCCTGAGAGCACCAAAGGTTCTTTGACCTTATTATTTCCAGGGTCCTCTTCTTCCCCCGCCCTCAGCTTCATGGCCTTGCCTGGGACTGACCACCAGAACTAACGGCTCAGCCTTCAAAATCATGACCTTCAGGACCCCCTCAGCCTCCTGACCTTCCTGCTCCTCCTCTCCTGACTTCATGGCATCACCCAGTCCCCTTAAGCTCCCAACTTGTTTGCTCCCTGTCTCCCCTCCTCTGTGCTCCAGCCAAGACCCATCAGCCTCACTTCCGCTCCTCTGTCTTTTAACTCACTTCCCAGTGCCCAGGCCACAGCACACCTGTCCCTTCTGCCAGGGAAGTTCCCAGAGCTCCTGCACAGCTGTTGCCCACTCATCCTCCCAGAGTCCACCGCAGCCTCTGCTCTGACGTCACCTTCCACCTTCTCCCATGGTCCGGTTGAGCCCCCGGGCAGCGTGGGTCTGCTCTCCTGGTTATGATCCCAGTGCTTAGCATTTGATTGCCTCTCAGCAGGTTCTGATTTCATTAGTGATGGGAGAGGAGGCAGCCTGGCCAAACTCGGGCTCTCATCTTACCCACCTTTTCCCAGGCATCTGCCGGAACCTCAAGTCCATTGTGGTCCAGATTGGGATTGCTGATTATTTCAAAGAGCCCAGCAGTCCCGAGGCCCAGAAGCTGTTTGAAGACATGGTGACAAAACTCCAGGTGAGGAATTGGCTCTGAGGCCACCCAAGACCCCGTGACCCTAGGCTGGGGCTGAGGATTTGGGGGGTTTGTGATGTGAAGAAAGCCTCACCTGTGTGCCCCTGAGGATTTGGCCCCGAGGAGAACTAACCCAGGTTTGCTCTGCAGGCCCTGCGACGGAGGCCCGGCTTCTCTAAGATCCTGCACATCAAGGTGGAAGGCGGCTGCTAACCCGGGTGAGGGGCGGCAGGGCCCCTGCCAGCCCCACCCAGGGCACTCTCTTCGGACTTCCAGAGGGACCCTGATTTGGACTAGTCCTTCAGAGGCCTGGTGTTATCTCTGGCTTCCAGGAAGGGGTTGACAGTTTCCTGTCCTCTCCTGGGATAGCAGAACAACAGGCCTGACCCTGGGAACTTCTTCAGGGCAGGGGCTCGGACAGAAGCTGCCCCTTGCCCCTACCCGATCCCCGGCTGGAGCAGCCTTCTGGGCACAGCCAGCGAGGAGCTGTCACCACCAGCACCCGGCGTCTTCCCCCTGCGGGTCTGCAATAACCACCCAGTGGCCCTTGGCTGCGTTGGCAGGCTCCACTCCACTCTGGAGGCCCAGCCTCCCGGTCAGGGTCCTCTGCTAGGCCCCAGGCAGGTCAGACTTGGTAAGGAGGGCTCTTCTCCTCGCCCTGCTCCGTCCCAGCCCTCTGTGGGGCACCCCTTCAGACAGCCCACCTGGGACTGGGTCCACATTCTCTAAGGATAACACACGGGCCGAGGAATCTGAGCAAGTGTCAGCCAAAGGTGAGGTAGTAGCAGTGGGCTTGGAAGGGCAAAACATTCACCGAGATTTTCTCCCCAGGACATTGAAACCATCTGTCCCAAAGGAGGGAACTGCCAGGAAGAGAAAAAAATTTCTATTGATATAGACAAGACCTCCCTCCCCCAATAACCACATTTCCCGTACACACAGGAGCTAAATTCTGAGCTAAAAGGTGCATGTTTCCATACCTGCCAGCAATCCCAACCCAGTCACCTGTGAGAAGCAGTTCCTTTTCTCAAGAAATGGCCTTTTTTTTTTTTTTTAATATATTTTTATTGATTTCAGAGAGGAAATGAGGAGAGAGAGAAACATCAATGATGAAAGAGAATCATTGATTGGCTGCCTCCTGCACACCCCCTACTGGGGGGTTGAGCCTGCAACCCAGGCATGTGCCCTTGACCGGAATGGAGCCCTGGACCCTTCAATCTGCAGTCCGATGCTCTGTCCACGGTGCCAAACGGGCTAGGGCAGGAATGGCCGTCTAATCCAGGTGCTTGGGCAGGTCTCTGATGGCCTTTGGATCCCCAAGGCTGTGTGGGAGGAAGTCAGTCACTGACTGACCTCTATATGGGGGCCTGGGGGAGGCTGGGAGGAGGCTGGTTTGTTTGCTTCCTTGTCTGGCTAGCTTGCTTAAAGATGTAGCCCTTTAAGGAAGCTAGGCCTATCGAGCCAAGAATGAAGAAGAACCCCCTCATTGGACTTGTCCCCTCCTCCATCTCATCTGGTCCCATGGGCTAAGGGCTCCATTGGGAGTTTCCTGCCTGGGGGTAGTTCTGAGGCCCAAGCCAGAGCCACTTGGCTTAGAAGCCACAGAATGGATGCAAGTGGGGGTTTCACCCACCCTTACATGGTCCCCACAGGACCAGGTCCCAGCACTAAGACTCAGGTCTCCCCAGTTCCTCCTCAGAACTCCCACAGTGGCTGAGGTCGAGGGTCCTGCCAACCTTCATTTGGAAAGTTCTTTCATTCACCTAGATTCATCTTAGGGTTTCCTTCTCTCCTGCACAGGACTGGCTCTCGGCCCTAACCATTAGGCAGCTGGTGTGCCTAGGGTAGGGTTCCTCCAATTTCTCAGTTCTTTCCAGGGACCCAACTTTCTGCTACAACCTAGCTTGAACATCAAGACCCCGCCCTGGGTTAGCCTGCAGTGAGGCCTCCAGAGCTGGGCCCCACAGACTTAGCGGTGCCCCCTGCTTCCCTGGCTCTACACCCAGTTCTCCCGGCTCTTCCCATTGTTGATGGCTTTTCCTGGCCCTGCCCTTTGAAGATCCCAAATACCAAGGGTGTCATGTTGGCAACTCCCTGTCCTGTCCTGCACGAAGCTTTGGCCATGTGGCATCTCCACTCCAGAGCAGCTGGCTTTATTGACTCCTCTTCAGCTCTGTCCCCAGGAATCATGGGAAGAAGCACAACTCTGCTGGCCTAGAGGGAGGTGGAGGTCCACTTAGGCCTGGCTGCCCTGGGTGCATCAGTCCTGCCTTCCAACTGCACCCTCCAAAGCCCTGCTCCACATGACCCCAGGATCAGAGGTGCTTCCTCCCTGTGTCCTGGACAAAGCACAAAGGGGTGCCCTGCTTGGCCAGAGTCTGCCCTTCCGGGACCTTGTCTGCCCCAGGAAGCCTCTGTCCCTGAATACAGGCTCTGGGCAGTTTCTCCCTGGGTGGGTGCCCACCAGGGTGCCCAGCATCAGCTCTGGGAAAGGTAGTCAGTGCCCGGGCAGTGAGCTGAAGTGGGAGAAAGGCAGCGCTGAAGGGACTGATGTCAGTAGTAGTTACTCACTCATTTGTTCATTTGTGTGACAGCCCTGCACACCACCAGCACCGCAGGCAGCAGAGTGAACAAGACCCCCTCTCCTGCTGAGGGGAAGTTTGCCTCTCACAGGTTAGGCTGTTTCCAGAAAATCCCCCAAGTCCAGCCAAGTGAAGGATGTGTGGGAGTATATATTATATTGTACATGCCCAGGCCCCTGTCAACAGGAACATGGGTTATAGTATGTCCCATTGCACACCTGCCCCCGGGGCTGGTAGACTTGTGTGGCTGAGATATGGCAGGTTTGCAGGCCTTCACCCACACCAGCTCAATGCTATTTTTTGCTTCTCTTCAGGGGGGTGAGCCCTGCTGCTAAGTGGGGAGCTTTTGTTGGTGGGAATGCTCCATTTGTTCACTTTGGCAACCCTATAGCTAGGGCTGATGACGGGGAACGGGTGGAGGGCCCAGCCATCCTTCACTCAACCCTGTCTCACACCTGACAAGATGCAAAGAGGAGGTTCAAAGAGCAAACCAAGGCAGGTCCTGCTCCAGAGGCCCAGGCATGTACAGGGGGCCCTTGGGTGGCGGCCACTTGGTATCCCTACCACCTTCCTGCCATACAGCCTGACCCAGCACCTGGGGGACTCCGAGGACTTGGATTGCGTGTGTGGTCATGCTTTATTTGGGCTGCCTCCTCTGCGCTGGCAGGGAACAAAGGAGATGCTGTAGATGTCCATCCCAGAGGGCGAGGAGCAGGCTGCCCAGAACCATGGCTTTTAACTGCCAGGAGGGACCATCGGACCAAGGCAGCTCAGGTATTCCTAGTCCAATGGAGTTTGAGCCAGCTCCTCAGGAATTGCCTAAAAAAAGGGAAGAAAAGCTGCCTCCTTCCTAAGGTCTGTGGCTCCAAGGTTTGGCTCCATCATTTTTTGGGGTCCTGCCTCTAGTCCTTTGGGCCATAAGTGGGGAGCTGCCCAAGTCCTAGTCCTTTTAAGACGCTAAATGGAATACCTTAACAGTGACTATCGGTGCCAAAGACCCAGTTCCTGCTGGACTTGGGGTGATAACACGAGATATGGTGAGTGGGTGCAGGGCCCTTGAGCTCAGAGGGCTCCAACTGATGGGATCTGTCCCAGCATGTCAACCCTGGTGAGTGTTACTTCTCTCCCCAAGGGGCCTGGCACATCTCTCTAGCCCTGCTGGCCATGCTTGCTCACCCAGCCTTGTCCCAGGCCTGCATTTCTGTATATATTGCTGTGTATTGTGTGTATGTATTTATTCCTGGACAAGTGTGGTGTTCTGCAGCCCTTGCCTGAGAGTAAGGTGTAGGATTGGGTGGAGATCAGAAATCAGAATACCAGGGCCAACTAAGGCAGCCAGCTCCTATTCCCTCCCCAAACCCCTGGGAACCTGGCCAGTCCCAAGACCGCCCTGACAATCAGGCAGGCTTCCCCACCATGAGGCCCAGCCTCACCTGCCACCACTGGCTTGGCCCCAAGGAGGCTTGGCCTTGGCCTTCCAGCCTCAGCTCTGCCCTGGCGGGGGTCTTGCACTCAACTCAGAGGCCTGAGGTGACCCAGGCTTGCCTCCTGGCTGGCATGAGTAGGCTTGGCTCTAGTGGGCACTGCTGGTGGGGACCTCCACAATTGACCCCCAGGCCCTGCCTTCCCTGCACAGCCAGGCTGCAATGGGCCTGAGCCATGAGAGGGTGGCTCCCCCCACCCCAAGCACATCAGGCAGAGGAGTGGAGAGCATTTTTCGATTTCGTTTCTTCAGTGGTGCCTGTACCTCCAGTCCCCAGGAGCCTTCAGTGGCCCCACTTCTCTGCCACACCAGGCGTCACCATCCCAGCACTTTGCTCCATGTCACCCACAGATGCCCTTTGCTGAATGTACCTGAGTGTATGTATTTAAGAGGACTCACACAGGCATCAGAAAATTATGGCTTTGTATCCAATAAAAGATGGTGAAACTGGAGTATCTGCCTCAGGGCAATAAATGGTAGGTGGCCATATTTGTCGCTCTGTGTCACCAAGCCTTTCTGCAGCTGAAGTGCACCGAAGCAGGAAAGAGGTGGGTGACAGATCGGCATCAAGGGGTGAATGAAGCATCAGGAGACCTGTCTCTGGACTGCAGACGTCACTGGAGCAAGGCCATGCAGGCCACTGCCCCTGCCACAGCTCACTCCCTTTCGGTGTCTGTATGTGGACAGCAAGCCTTGGGGTGCCATTTCTGACTCAGCCAGGAGAGACCACCTTTAAGGACAACTCCAGCACAAGTACAGCAGGAGCATCAGGCACTGCCCAGTCTCTCACTGGCCTGGCCACATCCTCAGGAGGCTCTGATCAGCCAGTCAGGCTTCAGCCCGAGGGAGAGACCAAATTGCCCAACATGGGCTGGCTTCAACTTCCCTATTTTACCCAATGGGGTTGCCCCACCAATTTGATTACTCAGGTATGAAATATTAAAAATCAGAAAAATCAACAGGTGTTTATACTTAAACTGTGTGGCTCTAGCATCAAATAAGTAGATGAGCACTTATACCCCTGTTCCTATCTTCATTATACATTTAGAACAGCTGAGACTCAGAAAAATTAGTTTACACAAAGACTATCAAGGTAGGAGGATGCAGGATTCCAAAGTCTGGATCTGCCCATACCCTATTTCACCTTTGAGTCCATCTAACTGGGAATGGTTGGACTCAGGAATTAAAAAAAACAAAACAAAACAAATAAAAATCACGCCTGGTGGGTGTGTCTCTGTGGTTGAATGTCAACCCATGAACCAGGAGGTTAGGGTTTGATTCCCAGTCAGGGCACATGCCTGGGTTGCAGGCTTGATGCCCAGTAGGGAGATATAGAAGGCAGCTAATCAATGAATCTCACTCATCATTGATGATTTTTTCTCGCCTCCCTTCCTCTCTCTGAAATCAATAAAAAATATATATATTTAAAATCATTTCCCAATATTAAGCAGTAAAAGCTTCAGTGGTTCAATAGGACTTCCACAAGGACCAATGACAGCTAGCTGCAGGCCAGACCTCAGGACTAGCACAAGCAAGAGGCTGTTAGATCCTGCTTTCCAGCAGATCTGTGCTGGCCAATTCAAACTTGCCTTGTTCAGGAGAGCTTAATGAGACCAGATGGGTGCTCCTTCAGCCACCCCAACGGACTGCTAAGAAGTCACTACAGTTTAAAAAGAATATGGCCTAAGACATTCCTTCAAGAGCCCCCAACCTCAGGATCTTTACTGAGGGACCAAAAGATGGAACCAAGAGAATATGAGGTAGAGGGGCAGACAAGGTCATGTAACACATTTACTCAAACCTAGAGAAATCCTGGGAGCAGTGCCTGGCGCGGCCAGGGCTAGGTAAGATAAATTTGGAAGAAAAGGAAGCGACTCCACATCTCGCAGCCATTTCCGGGACTGAGAAAGATACCAAAGTGAAACTTCAGGTGGAGCTCCCTGCAGGCAGTGCTGCACACTCAGCCTTAGCAGCGACCAGAGGCTATTGAAGACAGGCCAGAGGGAAGAGAATTTTTCTACCTTTTGGGTGAGTACATTACAAAGCTAAAATCCAGAGCTGAGTGAACACATTTATGAGTAAAACTCCTGTCCCCAAATAATTTGCAAAGTGAATTGGAAGTTTATTTAAATAGCCGCGTTAGAACAGGGTGGCCAATCCCTCCCTACCCCGTTCTCATACCAATTAGCCAAGACAAGACAGGGAGAGTAAGCTCGCCCTGCAGCCAGCCCGCCAGCCAGTTAGGTGACGGGTGGGATGCCTCTCAATGGAGACGGCCACGACCTCGGCCCCGGCCAACAGCTGGGGGTGCATCCACGGTCGAGCGAGGGTTCTTGATGGTTTCATCTACAGACACGATAAGGCACGCAGCCTCCGAGGCTGCAGTCAGGGCATTGATCCGCACCATAGCCGGCTCCCACACGAAGGCCTCAAAGTTGTCAGCAATGTCCTCGTTGTTGATGTCTACCCCGTACCACACGCCCCCCTGAAAGATCGGGAAAAGAGGGGAGGTACATGGAACTGCTATGAAAGTTCTTGCGGCATCCCCTCCCTCCAAAAGTTAGGAACCCTGACTCTCTGAACTTGGTGGCACTTCCCTGAGGAAGAAGCCATCGGCCTATGGCATCACAACAGGAACCTGGGAGTCCGCCTTTTTCCACCCCTGCCCCTGCCAACCACCCATGCAAACCTTGGACGTGCTGAGCACACAAGAGCTCTGGCCATCTCCTAGGTATTTCCCTGTTTTGGGGAGGCCCCACCTCAGGTCACCTGAGGATGCATGACTCTCAAGAAGAACTCTTTCAATCCCTTGTCTCACTGTATCAATCAGTCCCCACTGGATGAGGAACTGAGACACAGAGGTGAAGTGTCAAGTCAGACAGAAGGTCGCTCACTGAGTATTGCTGCTGTCCGAGTGCTGAGCACTTAAAACATTTGCTAAATAACAAACGAAGAAACCAAGTTCTCGGAGAGGTGGCAGAGCCATGGCTGGGCTGGGCGTCAGCAGGGCTCCGAGTGCTTCCCCAGAGCGTGCTTCCGGCAGCGGCCACAGGGCTTCTCTCTGCGCACCACGAGCAGTGATCCCACTCTTGGTAGAAGCACTAAGAAACCTGGGACGTCCAGTCCCGGCACTGCGGCTTTGCCTCTGCCCTCAGAGGAAGCACAGTTGGTTGGTACTGAGTTTAGTTTCAGCACTGCCACCTGGGCTCAACACACAGTTTGAACGACTAAAGCCCACACAGAATCTAGCCCAACCATCCAAATGCCTGGACCCCAAGGAGGGGAAGCACCCACCTGGGCATGCCGAGCCCGCAGCTTGTTGAGGATGTTCGTGGCATCAAAGCCAGCATTGTCACACAGCTGGCGCGGGATGATTTCCAAGGCCTTGGCGTATGCTCCAATCAGCAGCTGCTGCTTTCCAGGAATGGTCCTGGAGTAGTCGCGCAGGTACTTGGAGAGCTCCATTTCAATGGCCCCGCCACCAGCCACCACTGAATCGTTCTGTAGAGACCAGACCCATATTTCAATACAAGTGGTCCCCCTGGTCCAAGCTCCAGCCACAGAAAAGTTGGGCCACTCAGCCAGTAGGTCCCCAGCCCAGAGAGTGGTCCCTCATTATTTCCCCCATCCCAAGCCCCAGGAAGCCTAAACATGGCCCTTGTCTAGCACATCCCACCATCAACCAGATGGTTTCTGACCATCTCCAAGGTTGCCTGTAGCTTGAGGACACTGGTACAATCCCTAGAATGGCTGACTGCCTCAGCCCCACAGTTTGCTCACAAGAACAAGTCTTAGCCTTTAAGGCAGCATGGCCTATTTTGAGAGACTGAGGCTATTTCTCTATGATTTGTGAGGCAAGTCAGGGTCTGAGTTACACCCGGATAAGGGATCACCACACAAATCCAGGGTCTCATTGGCTTGGGAGGGAGAATGGGCTGTGCAGGCAGGAAGCCACCAGCCCAGTACCTTGATGGCCCTCCTAACAATCATGATGGCGTCGTGCAGGGACCGCTCTGTCTCCTCCATAAACTGCTCAGCGCCACCGCGGAGGATGATGGTGCAAGTCTTAGCTTTGGGGCAGCCAGTGAAGAAATTGTACCTACATCCAGGGTCAAATCGTACATACATGTGAGCTCCCGTCTGCTGCCAGCCCCCTGTGTTCTGACCTCACCAAACCCTCCCAACACTCAGCAGCTGCACTTCTGTTTCTCACTAAGGTTCCCCAATCCCACCTTTAAAAGACACCTTCTTAGCAAGGTCTGGGCTATACCAATGGGACATAAAAGATTATGGAGTCAAACTTTAGACCCAATGTAATCTTCCCTCCCCAAACACTCTACATTTGGGCTCTTTGTGCCCCAAAAGGTAAGACCCAAAAAAGAGTAGCACATGCTGTTTACCACACCCAAAGGATGGCAGGAGGCCAGACTCAGGCAAGTCTCGTGGCTCTGCCAAGATGCTCACCTCTCGCCTCCAATCTGAGTTTCTTCAAAGACCTGGCAGTGGCCCAACACATCTGGGTTCAGAGCATTCACACTGGTCTGGATGGAGCCTCCACAGGCCTGAGGAGCACAAGAAGGCAAGATCATCCAGTAGTGAAGGCTCACACCAGACCAACAAACTTCCTGCCGCCTAGTCTCCAAGCCAGGCCGATGCTGGACTCTGCCACGGTGCCCACAGCCCTCTGCACTGGATAACCCACCTCACCTTTGACCTTGATGACCCTCACCCCCTCTGAAAGAACTGAGGGCAAACAGGCCTAGTTAAAAGGAGATGGGGACCCTTTGGCTCACTTGAGAGCCCTCCCCTAACTAGGATGCTTTGGGCCCAGCAGTGAAGTCAGGACCGGTGCTTTCGACTTAAGGCGACTTTGGTGAGACACTGGAGAAGGAAGGAAACCCGGCTGGAAGCATCAATACTTGAGTGTACTCAGCTAATCACAGCATTACTGCTGGGTTCCCTCACAAATCTGATTTCCTGACTTGTTTTGGTTAGATAACTTTTATACCTGAGCACATGCACACTGGCAATGAAGTGCTCCAAGGCAAAAAGAGTTAAGAAGACAGGCCTGGATTGACACACCAACCTAACTGCACTCCTGCCCACCAGAGGTAAATGAAAACCCCTCCAGGCCACGAAGCAGCCAGTGAACACTGATTTACCATCATTGTCCTCTTCAGATCCTCCTCTGGCACTCGGCCAGCACAGAACATGTCCCTGTCGGCAAAGTACTGGGTGGCCACATCCCCAATAGGGAGTTTGGACAAGACGACTTTGGCTCCGGAATGATGGATCTTCTCTAACTTGTCATACAGAATGTTCCACTCAGCATCGACAATTGCCTGATAATCCTGAAGAGACCCAGGAAAGGATGAGGATGCTTTGGAGTAGAGGTTAGCATATAAAGTGGGCTAAAATGCATCTCCCATGATAAAAGTACGCTATTTGGGAATTAATAGGAATAAATGGAATAGCTTCTCCACAGTCCAAGTAAACAAGGACCCTGTAAGGTAACTGAGGGAACCTAAAACTTTCAAACACAAAAGCACAAAGTAACCCCAGGAGTAGAAGCTACTCCAGAGCTGGCACTGCCCAGGTGTGAGAAAGAGGTTAGTGCAGGTTAGTTCTAGCCTCCTCTGAGGCACTCACCCATGGAGTTCCCAAGGATAAGACCCCTTCCCCCAAAGGCCATTCTGTGTTGGAGACACATTCCCAAGAGTACCTGCTTATAGTGGGTTACAGTGCTGCTCCAGAGAGCCTTGGTTATATCAATGATGGGAGCACACCTGACCCTGCAGCGTGAGACCCAGTCTAAAGGGGAGGAGCCCACATCTGCCCAAACCAAAGGAATCAGAATACTAGGCTCACTGCATAGTCAGAGAGCCCCTGCCAGCCCCTTCTCGGGGGCCAGAGGATAATATTTCAACAGGTCTGTCCTTTCCAAATCTCCTCCAGTCCAGTCACTCAGCATTTAGACATCAGTATTTAGGGTGACAGGAGGATAAAGGGATCCACAGGAGCTTGAAAACAGACAACCACAAGAGCCGAGGCTTTGGCCCAGACAGCTGCCCATTTCCACTCCGCTGCCAGTTGGTGGGGCCTACCTTAACGGTGTGGACTCTGACTTCAGCATTATCTTTCTCAGCTTTCAGTTCGAGCTCAACATTTAAAAGGGCAATCTTTGGGTTGTGGTACTTTTTGGGTTGCATTTCAAACCCAGCATAAGAGAAAGTCTTCTTGAACGCAACACCAGCTACCAGCTGGGACTCCTATTAAAAAACAAACAAGCAGTTCAAAAGTTCAGTACTGGAATGAAATGAAATCAACCTGGTGGTATGTTGGACTACGCCATGTCCATTCCTGTGAACCTGAGTTAACCATGGCTCTATTTCACTGTTGTAACAAAACCTTTCCATTACCATAGAAGCTGGGAAAAATACAAAACATTTTGGTTGTCCCTTCAGTATAAGGAAAATAAGAAACTAAGCATGGTAAAGGCCTGTTCAGGCTGTCTCTAAGACTGGCCTTCAAAGCAAGTGCCAAGGGATAGTGCTTAAAGCATTTACCTACATGCCAGGAAAGGAGCCAGACACACACACACACACACACACACACACACACACACACACACACACACATACACACTCTCTCTCTCTCTCTCCCTCTCTCTCTCTCTCTCTCTCATTCATCTGCTATAGCCTAGATGCCAAAAGATCATAAGGGTCAGAAATTTCCTGCACAGTTCCCAGGCCATCACTGTAGCTTCCTGTATCTCAATCCTTCAAAATGAACTTCTACCTCTTTTCAATAACAGAGCTTTCTGTGGGCTAAAGTTACTATCAGGGCATAATAAGAAGCATGTTGCACCTGGGATTGAATCAGCACTATAAGGAGACTTAGATTCATATCTCACATCTCTCTCTTTTTTTTTTTTACTACTAAATGACCAAGTCTGTGCTAACCTACAATCTTGACCTACAATACTGTAGCCTATCAGTGAACAGATTCCCGTGACATTCAAATCCACAGCCTCCTAAAGGGGATGAGACCTGAGCTGAATCAAGATGACAGCAGAAATTAGTCAAACAGGAGGCAAGCAATCGATGACTCTTTCATGTCAATGTTTCTCCCTCTCTCTTTCTATCTCCCCCTCATCCCTTCCTTCCACTCTCTCTAAAAATCAATGGAAAAAATATCATCAGGTGAGGATAAAAAAAAAAAAAGGAAAGCAATATTTACACATGTTTATAGAAGCACAGATTATTCTGGAAGGACACGCACTTAATAGTGGTAGAATCCGGGGCAGGAGTGGTTTAGGGATATTTATTTTTCCCTCAGGTCCTTCAATACAGTTTGAACTATGTATCATCTATTCAAAATGAATGAATAAAAGAAGGAAGAGCATGGCTCTATCACTTGGAGAAGAATGAACTAAAAGTACTGCTCAGATTCATTAATTGAGAGGGTCACAGATAGCCCTACTCCCTCCCCCACATCAACACTGAGATTTGGAAACTCAGTTCAATCTACATTCTGCTGACCAGTAAATATAGGTCCATAGAAGTGACAGAATACATCTACAGTCACAGCCTGTCGTGGCAGTGTGCAGAATACAGCCCAAACCTGCCTATAATGTGTGCTCTCCTCCTATAGGAAACTGTCTGAAGGGTCAATGTGAAAGCAGGAGCCTCCTGGGGAGGCCACAGCAGGCTTACCTCTAGGGCTCCACCTTGCACCTTCTTGATTCCAATCATTTTAAGCTGCAGCATATCATCCAGCATCACTACTGCATCCACCACCATCTTCGCGAAGAAGGCTTTCTGCTGGGAGATCAACTTGGAGCTCAGAGCAGTCACGGCACACTTCTCCAGCAGCTTCCTCTGCTCCCTGGGACGTAAGGGTGGGGCCTGCATCAGGCCTTGAAAGCCTCCCTTGTCTGATTCTACTGCAATGTGGAGGTGGTTGCCACTAAAATCAGCCCTTACCAACTTCTGTATCTTTAGGGCAAATAATCAGTGACAGACGGTGACTGCAGTCAACGGCCACCTGTGTGACAGCTTTTCAACCACAGTCTCCCAGCCTCTTTTGAGCAATGTGGGCTGGGGCACAGCCAGGGTCTAGCAAGAGCCAAACAGCCCCAGGGCCCACATAGGGATCACATGCTCTTCTGCATCCCATTTGGCCATAGAAAGTCACATCCCACCACAAACTTACACTTTATTTTCCTTCTTCACAGTCACGGCAATCTCTTTGATCTTGTTAACTGCCTGCCAAGAACAGAAGCTGAGTGAGCCTCTCATGCTACAAACTGGAGAGGAGGACGCCAACCTCTCTTGCTAGCCTCTAATCTGTTTACTCCTAAATCTTAAGCATTTCTATTCTACAGTTGAAACAACATTTTTATGTCGTTGTAGCTGCCCAGAAAAATGTAAATCTCTGTAGTTTAGAAAACTCCCATAGCCTGAAATATAGACTAGCTATAGTGCTAAAGAATCCTAAGAACACGCCTAGGATTTAGTTCTGGATATGCAGGTAACACACTAAAACACATGAATGAAAACAAGCTATGACACTAGATCAAGCCAAACCTTCTGGCTCATGAAAAACATCTACAAAATTTTTAGCACTTTATATATTAACTAGAGGCCCAGGGCATGATTAAATCATGCACGTGTAGGGTCCCCTACACGCTTTTGCTTTCAATCACGGGGGAGCTGGGTGCCTGTCTGCTGGTGCACCAGGCCTTTCAGAAGCCTCTGGCGCGGCGAAGCCTTCTGAAAGGCCTGGTGCCTGAGCGGACAGGCACCCAGCTCCCACGCTTTCGCTTTCGATCGTGGGGGAGCTGGGTGCCTGTCCGCTGGTGCTGGAGTGGACAGGCACCCGGCTCCCCCGCTTTTGATGGTCCGCGGCCAGACGTGAGCTCGCTGCCCGAGGCCCCTTCTGTGCCGCAGTACCGAGTCCCGCCCCCCCGCGCCTCCTGGCCAATCGTGGGCATAGCGAAGGTACGGTCAATTTGCATATTTGTCTATTATTAGGTAGGGTTAGATGCTATATAATGTAATACATACATATATCTCAAGATGTGCCAAAAAGTACTCAACAAAAACAAAAATAGCTCTGACTTACTGGAGGCTACAACATATCTACATCACACTCTAGCAAATATCTAATCAAATAGCTACTGAATGGTAGGACTGAGGTTCCTAGGGAGAACACAGAAAATTTCCAAGGAACTCTTCCCAGTCTTCTCTACACCCCAGTAAAGGTATTATCCTGAGAGAAATATGAAGGTGCCCAGGCACAAGGCCAAGTTAGCCAGTACTCCCATACCAACTGGGTGGCAGTTCGGAAAGCTCGGATGATGATCTGTGGGTGCAAGCCTTCCTCCACATAGGGTTTCACCTGCTTCAGAAACTCTGCAGCCAGCAGGGTCACTGAGGTGGTGCCATCACCGACCTGGAAGAGGATGACAGGAAATTCACATTTTCTCATGTTCTGGGTTTATAAAGCCCCAACTCCATTTTCAGGCAATCTACTCATTTAACCTGGGCACTGTTTAAATGAGTGTGGAGCTTTACTATGGAAGCACAGGTGTTTGTAATAAACAGAAGGTGATGGTAGTTAGGTGTCCATCCCATCAAATGGTCCTTAGCTACAAAATTAATCCCCCAGCCAGGCCCATTCCCCAAAGAAGACTAATTTGGACAATTAAATTTCCTTGGGATAGGAAATCATTATATGCAAATTACCTGGTAATTTATTTATTATGTAAAGGCACTATAATAAGTAAGACAGTCCCAGTTATGCTTGTAATAACAATGCTTACATGTCACAAATAGCCATGATAGCAACTGGCATGAGATATATATTCTTCAAGGAGTACAAAGTACTACAGGAGTTTACAAGAAAGATATTTCCCAGCCAAATCCCACTAAAACAAACCTCCCAGCACCAGCCAAAGCCCTTTGTATGTTAAACCCCATTTGGAATAAGCAGACTACTAGTCTGCTCATCTTTCCTACAGGACATTTTCTATGATGACATCTCAACCCTATTTTTAATGAGGCAGAATAAGAGCTCACAAGAAAACTGGCTAACCTCTGATTTAGAAGAATTTTATGTGCAACTTATTTGTCTATTGTGTAATGTAAATAATTCTCAAGGGGGAAGAGAGTCACTATGGCAAAGGGTTTAAGCTGCCAAATTCTTGGCCAGAAGATATTATTCATTTGCTGAAGACATTAACAGGTCAAATTCAGACACTTCTCACTTTAATTTTAGAAAAGCCATACTGTTTTATAGGCTACTGGGACCTAATAAACCTTTTCACATAACTTCAGAACAATACAAACCTGTCTTTCAACATTTATTATCAAGACTCCAGTATTAGAAATGGTTTCTGTTAAAATGGTGAATTTTGTTATATTTTATTACCATAAAAAAAAGGGGGGGGGGGGTAGGAACCTTAAGAGTTTCCAGTGCTATCTTATAAGGTTAAATTATTTACCTAGCAACTCCTATTCTCAGCTACAAGCAGTGGAACAGTACAAATTTTAAAAGATTATTAACTCCTAAATATCTTTATAAGAATGTATTACTTTTGAAATTATAATTTTAGATATAAAATAAAAAACATTTAGAGAGAGAAGAGTGAAGGAGCAAGTAGGCACGTGTTTCCACCTCCATTTAAACACATCTGCCTGATTTTCTTACCTCAGCATCTTGGGATTTGGCAATGTCCACTAAAGTCTTTGCTGCAGGATGGACAACGTCAAGGAGTTTCAGAATTGTGGCCCCATCATTAGAAATTGTGGCTTTTCCTTAAAAGGAACACACAAAGTAAAAATTCAAAGACCCTTTCTTAAAGTGTCTTCTAGTTGGACTTGGAGCCCATGCAGCCTTTATTAGGATGGGGCAGAGGGCACCATGGTGGGATAAGCTGATCTTTTTAGAGAGAGTTCTGTGCACAAAGGGCCACCTAAAGTCACTATTCTGCTCAACTTTCCTACATGGCAATTTTCCAAAGACTTTGAGCCCCTACTTTTCTTTGAGCAGCATTTAGCACACCTCAAGTGGATGTAGAAAATATTTTTAAAGTGACAATGAGTAATCATTTAGATATTCTTAACAAAGTTAATACCCTGGTATCGCACATGTCAATGAATACACTAAAACATAAAAGGGAACTTGCTCTTCGTCTTGGCAGCATGATACAATGGGAGGGATCACATGTTTCTAGGTTGTCTCTCTCTACAAGGCAACAGCCTTGTGAGCCCAGCTTCTCCCATGTATCCCCACAGGGCGCAGCATTAAGGACTGCGTATGAAGTGGAGCCCCTTCACAGTGCGCAATCCCTCCGCGATCCGAAGCAGTAAGTTTTCTTCTTCTTTTTTTAAAAAAATATATTTTATTAATTTTTTACAGAGAGGAAGGGAGAGGGATAGAGAGTTAGAAACATCAATGAGAGAGAAACATTAATCAGCTGCCTCCTGCACACCTGCCACTGGGGATGTGCCCGCAACCAAGGTACATGCCCTTGACCAGAATCGAACCTGGGACCCTTCAGTCCGCAGGCCGACGCTCTATCCACCGAGCTAAACCAGCTAGGGCTGAAGCAGTAAGTTTTCTGATGCCAACCTCTGCTCCCCAGAAGCCTTGTCCTGCACACTGCCTTGAGGAGCCCTGCAGACTTACCCCGGCTGTCCACAAGGAGCTTGTCCATGCCACGGGGGCCCAGGGTGGTTCTTATAGCTTCAGCAATCACCTGGCAGGCACTGATGTTACTTACAAGCTGGGGGATGCCTTGGGAGCTATCAGTCCCCTCTTTCAACAGGATAACTGGTGTGGGCTAGAAAAGAAAGAGCAATTGACTGCTTTTAAAAATCACCTATTACAATGCGTCATAAGGAGAGAAGGGGGAGGGAAAATGCTCCCATCTCCTCCAGGACAGAAATGTATCTTTGAAAATCACATTCCCCCACTGTCCACCACATCTACTCCTTAAACAGCCTCTATCTCCAGAGACATGGCCAAGACCACAGCACCCCTGGCAGGTGTGCTAGAAAATGGTTTGAGAAGAACAGATTTTGTTTAAAAGGACAAATCAAATAGAGATGTGTTCTCCAGTGCCCAGCTAAATGAGCATAGCCTTTTCAACTTCTGACCCCATTCTGTTCTGAAGAATTAGGGCATGGCACAGGAGGAAGCAGCAGGCCATGCTCTGAATTCACCCTCCAGCAACACATCCACTTATCTGCATTACAGCTTAATCCTAGAGAGGTAGATGGGGCACTGATGCAAAACCGAGGTGTCAATGGCTTCAGGCATTGTCCTGGAGATGCCCAGGCAGGCAGCTTTACCAATGTTTAGCTGGAGTGTAGCAAAGTAGTCAGGCAGAGAAGCAAACAGCACCTTTGTTCTGTCTCACAAAATGACAACAAATCTAATTCACACAGCGACATTTCCATTTCTCATGCTGGCTCCATAAAGCTTACTGTGATTCATCTCCAGATACCCCAAAGAAGTTTTTCTCTTTCTAATTTGCAATGGCCTCCAAAATAGTCACTATCTCTAGAGGTTTAATTTGCAGACCTGCTTTAGAAACTCTGGAAGACAGGGATACTTATTTAAAGGGCTTCCTTAAATACCTCTGCGCCAATGATCATTAGCACAGACAGTAATTTCTCAGCTTAGCAAACCAGAGTTCCTTGTCCCTGCATCCAAGCTTGACATGTAACGATGAGTTCATGAACCAGGCCCAGTCTTCCCAGTGACTGTGACTAACTGTGTGTTTGTATGAAACAATATATTAAGGGTAAATACTGTTCAAAATCTTTGTTATATGTGTGCTATTAGGCTATGCTTTAACATTTATTTCTTATTATGAAGTGCAATATAAAGTTTGAAAGCTTTTGCCCACGCCCACCCCTAGGGGTACTTCAGGTGCCTGAGGGGGGAGGCACAGGAAAGCACAGGGCTGTCTCACCCTAGCAATAAGGAGTCAGGAATTCACACACCACAAAGTCTGGTGACCCGTGAGGATGACATCATCGCATTAACAGGACAACTGCTTAAAAAGTTCAATTCCTTTGACCAGTGCAGCTGAGTAGTGAATAAGGCTGACGAGGCAGGAGGGAACAGACCACATACTCACTTGTGGACTGTGTTAAGGAGCTTAAATTTTACTCCTAAAAGGGGAGCCCTGGGAAGACTTGCAGCAGAGGACTGGCATAACCTGATTTACATTTTTTTAAAAATCACCAGAAAATAGTTAAAAAGAGGAAAGATATAAAATGTGAGTGCATAAAGGAGCTGGAAAGATGCCCAACAAACTCTAATGAGAAAGAGAATGTTAGTAAAGAGGGTTTTGACACTTTGGGTTGTATATTTGCTGTTCTGTTTCTTTTTTCTAATGAGCTTATCAGACATTACTTTTTTTTAAATAATGCCTATTAGATAAGCCCCTACATCTGGGACCAGGCACAGGCTGGAGGGAAAATTCCTTCCTTTTCTTGGTAGTGTCCCAAGTCTCACCTCAAGAAATGGTTTCTCTATACCCAGCATTCTTTTGGACCCTCGCACCTTCTGTAAGGAAAGAAGTGTCTCCTGAAAGACGCCACCTTTTCCCAGTCCCAGCTAATCATTCCTCATGCAGCCTTAAATCTTCTCTGGTCTATCTCTGCCTCAGATGAAGTCGTAACTTTAAATAAAAAACCAACTTGAGTCTCAACTCCCTTCCTATTCCCTTCAACAGATTCTTCTATGCCCCCAACAGGTGAACTTATCCAACACTTTTGTGGGCCTTTTCTCACCTCCACCTCCAAATTGTACCCCATCTACAAGAGCCATCTGCCACTTCTACCAATACTGCTTTCTTAACACCAGGCCAGGAATTCTTCACGGCCCAATTCTTCCAGGAAGTTTTCTCAACAGCAGCTAATGGGAATCCTCAACAGGAGAGCCCATAACTCTGTCTTTGCTTCTTCTTGTGCGCAGCTTTTATACTGCCATCCTTTCTTCAAGTATGAGCTTCCCCAAGGTAAGAGCTAGAATAATCTCAATCTGTAGAGGGCCTAGGTTTGGCCACATATGGAATGATATTCAGCAGCTTTTGGTGCTGAAAATTCAACCGTTAAATATATATATATACTCAAAAGTGCTTGAAATATGCAATGCAGTAAGATACACTGGCTTCTTATTTTTGGGAAAGAATTGGCAGTTTGATGACATTACATTCGTTGAGAAGTCTTAAGTACAAAGCAAGAAGGGCTGGGAAGTAGCTGACCATATTGTCCCCAATTTCCCTGTTTTGCAGGCCCTAGAGAAATGACAAGTGGGTAGAGATGCTATGGGGAGGGAAAGGTAACAGAGCTAGACTGAGCCAGTCCAGGTCAAGAGGATGGGTCCTCTTCTATCATTTCCCCAGGGGCAGGCACTGCTATGGAAAGGCCTGCTCTGTCCCCAAGTTACTTTTTAAAATAAGATATTTCATCTCAAAAATACATATTATTTCTTTGGAAAGACACAAGTTTTCTTACATCAATTTATTATTTTCTTAGTCCTTACCTGAGGAAATGTTTTATTGATTTTTACTTTTTTAATATATATATATATTTCTTGTTGGTTTCAGAGAGGAAGGGAGAGGGAAAGAGAAACATCAATGATGAGAATCATTGATTGGCTGCCTCCTGCACGCCCCACACTAGGGATTGAGCCCGCAAACCTGGCATGTGCCCTGACTGGGACTGAACTGTGACTTCCTGATATCATAGGCTGACACTCAACTACTGAGCCACACTGGCCAGGCGTACTGATTTTTAGAAAGAGAAACATTGATGGGTTGCCTCCTGTATGTGCCCCTACCAGGGATCCAACCCACAACCTTTTGGTGTACAGGACAACACTCCAATTAATTGAGCCACTTGGCCAGGGCTGTCGTCCCCAAGTTACTTTTTAATCTTACTCATTGTTATTCAAGTAGAGAAACAATTGCAGAATCCAGTCATCTGCCAAGGGTATCATGAAAGGCTTGGTAATTTCAGCTTAATGATCTTCCTGTTCATCCTTCTTAAAAATTATTAAGCATGATGTTCTACAAAATCACAACAGGCTTTTATATATCAAAGCTTATAGTGCTCAACACCAAAGGCAAGGATAATACTTTCTATCCAAGATGTACCCAAATCACAAAGCTGAGGTTTCAGGGGACCCTTTCACCTCCCTTCCAAGCACAGAAGGCTTCTAGAATATCAAGGACTAATTCGATGACAGCAAGGAGGATTTTTGGTGACAGAATTTTCACATTCACATAAGCAGCCAATATAGCGGAGAAACAGAAAAACCCACTGTGGTGGTCTGGAGCCCCTTGGTGAAGGTTTTTAAAAGTAGACAAAACTTGGTTTTGATCCAACTCATGGTTGCCTTGGCAGGAAGATGGGTTACAGGGAGAAGCAAGCAAGCAACCACCTAACAGTAGTCGACAAACTCATTAGTCAACAGAGCCAAATATCAACAGTACAACGATTGAAATTTCTTTTGAGAGCCGAAAACTGACTTCTGCGCATGGGCCACGAAGTTTCAATCGCACTGTACGTGCGCGCCTGCACGTGGTATTTTGTGGAAGAGCCACACTCAAGGGGCCAAAGAGCCGCATGTGGCTCGCGAGCCGCAGTTTGCCGACCACTGACCTAGCAGAATAGCTAACATTTGCTGAGTGCTTACTACATGCTGGACACTTTGTATTAGTTAATTTAACCCCCTCTAACAGACCGAGGGCCAGAAATTTAATAACATGCTCAAAATCAAAGTCACACACCTCGTAAGTGGCAGAGCTGAGTTACAAACCTTGGCCTTCAGCATGGCTGGAGCCCTTACCCTCCACTGCCCTCCTACGCTGCCTCTGCACAGATGAAGATGCCTTCAGGCATAGGTAATGCTGAAGAGGGACTGAAAAGGGGCAGTACTGGAGGTATGAAGGGGAGAGGGGTACAGAATAATACCAGGTTCCTTCTAGCTTGGCTACAAGCTGGATTCATAGGGCATTTGGTAGCAGAATGAACACCTCCTAGGTGTCAGCTTGACATCTAACAGGACAGGGAGACGGTGCAGGATGCAGGGGGAAAAAAACAGAGAACTGACTCCGACGGGTAGGCCAAAATGAGTGAACTGCCAAGTGCATAGAAAGCGGCCTCTCAGTCATGGCTTTGCCTCAAACACCCTAGTGTGAAGTGGGTAATGGAACTATCAGGAACAATTTGTCTAACCCCTATGCTGTACACCTGAAACGAATACAAAATAATATTGAATGTAAACTATAATTGAAAAACAAAAGAAAAACACCCAAAGAAAATCCACACAAATAAACGAAAGAAAAACACCGCCTTAAACGTTGGCTCTATTCAACAGCGATTCAAGAGGTACCTCCGAGGGTTAGGACCGGTGAAAAGTACCTGCAGCTATGAAGGGAAAGGGGTGCCATGTGTGGAGCCCAGGACTTACCAACACCCTTCATCTAAGAAAAGCGACCCCTAGTTAGGTGGCCAACTAGAGAACCCTGGTCTAATGTCAAATCCGGAGGCGCAGACAGGGTCGGAGTTAGAGGCGGGATCTTTCCACCTCTGATGCAGCATCGCCATCTGCCCTGCCCATTCTCCCGGCTGAGAAGTTTGCAGCGCACCAACCAGCGGGGTACATTCACTAGGCACTAAACATGTGTTTAATGCGTGAACGAGTGAATGTATGGGCAGAGGTCTGTGGCCATTTATGCACCAACAGGCCATAGTGGAGACCTTGAGCTAGGAAGCACATTCTAGGAAGCACACTTGTTCACATCCGCATTTCCTGCGGCAGCCGGGGCTTCCAGATCTGGCCACCGACTGCTCATGTATGCTCAATCCCTAATAGTTGAACCCAGGTCACGATTGTGGGGGGCTCCAAAAGCCGGGTCCCCCGACGCGGGTCCGCTGCCCTGAAGCACCCTGGGACTTGTAGTCCCCACCCGGCCCGACCTCAGCCTCCCAAGTCCCACATAATACTCGCCAAGGGCCCTTGCTCCGTGTGTGGGCCCAGCCAGGCCACGGCGGGCCGGGGTCGCCCCTAGACGGGAGGTCGGGGGAGGACAGGATCCGTAGGCAGAGGAGAGCCCTACGGGTCAGGTGCCAGCCAGGCGGCGCCAGCTACCGGCCAGATGGCCGCTGAGGACCGCGGATGGCGAGGGATACGGGAGACACTACTCACCATCATTTTGGAAGCTTCTTCTGTGGCCCGCTAGTCCTCTTCTGAGCTCGGTGTCGGGGCCGCCCAGCAATCCCACAATGCTCTGCGCCAGATAAGTCCCCAGAAGGTTCGACCAGCGTTAAACCGGTAGTGGAAGGGACGGGTCACTTCCGTTACTCTATGGTTCGCTACCAGCGAGTCGGTGTGGCTAGAAGGGCTAGAGGTGGAGCCTCGGAGGGCGCTCTGGCGAGAAACTGGTTATGGAAGATTCACCACATTTTGGTCGTGCCTTTTTTTTTTTTTTTCCTGAGCATGAAGGATCCTTGCTTGGCCCGCGACACCTCCTATCCTTAATTCCATCTTATCTCCTCGCCCTGGACGCCAAGGAATGAAATAAGGAATGAAATAAATGCAAACTTATTTGAACGCTGACTGTGGAGCAAGCTTATGCTAAGTAAGCTCTTCACATGAGTTTTTTCATTTAGTGCTCACAACCCTGTTGCGTGGGTATTGTTATCACGTACATTTTACAGATGAGGACACTGAGTCTGAGAGCTTAGTAAAGGGAGCCAAAGTCACACGTGCACAGAAAGTGGTAGAGAAGCTGTCGTGGGCACCGGGTCCCAAGGTCCGCTTTCTGGCTCTGCACCGGCCAGAGCCTCCTCGAGGGCTGGCTACATCTGCCGCGTCCTCAGCGCTTCCATTGGGGCCGCGCAAGCACTGGTGGGCCTGGGCAGGGGAGAGCTGGCGAGGGGCGCGGCGATCACCTGGGCGCTGGATGAAGATCTTTCCGAGGAGGGTGCGGGGAGGAGGAAAGCGAACTGGGAGAAGGCAAATCACGCCGAGAGGCGGCCGCGGGGAGAACCCCGCCGAGACCGCCAGAGCTGAGGATTTTCGGCGGCTGAAGCGAGTGTGGCCGGGAGCCCACCTCCAGCTCCTGGTCATCCCCCGCCAGCCCACCCACCATTCCTGGAGGTCGTGGGGAGCCCAATCCAAACTGAGGAATGCTGGGGCGGGGCTGAGGGGGGGGCCGCAGTTGCTGTTGAGAGTTTAGACCAATCAGCCCTCGGCCCCACTTCTCTTGACCAGTAGGAAGTGGGCCCAGGCGCAGCGGTGCAAAGTGTGGCCAGAAGAGCAGGCGTCAGAGCCCGTCAGCCGTGGGCCTCGTTCCCGTCCGCCAACCAGCGCCGGGAGCGGACCTGGGGGGGAGGCCGGAGCAGCTGTCAGGCTGGAGTCGGCGAGCAACGCGCGGCGGGGAGGCTGAAGGAAGCGCGGCGCCCGGCCGGGCCCCGGAGATGGTCGTCGGCGCCGCGGGCTGGTGGTGTCTCGTGCTCTGGCTCCCCGCCTGCGTCGCGGCCCACGGTGAGCGGCAACGGGCGGGGCTGCGCTGTGGGGCGGGCTGGGGGCCACGGGTCACCTTGGGGACCCGGCGAGTTCAGGCGGCTGGAGCGGGTGGGTGCTGGTCCTTAGGAACTTGAAATGGGCGCGGCCTGAGCCTGGGCTCTGAGCCTCATCTCCCTACATCGAAGCAAGACTCTCCCTTACCCCCACTAACGCCGACCCAGGTGGCTGAGGGAGCGACCAAGAGGAGGAGGAACCAGGGACCGCTAGAGATCCTGCATGCTGTTGATATGTGAGCATATGTGGTAACACACATCCCTACACGTGGGCTCACACACACGCACAGATGTACATAGACAACCTGTTTGGACCTACACAAGCACAGAAACATATATACCCATGCACATACGTATACCACGCTTAATTTACACAGATCAGCAAATGCAAAGATGTGTGTGTGTGTGTGTGTGTGTGTGTGTGCGTGTGTGTGGAGGTGAGGAGGGATTTAGTGCTAACCCAGGGAGGACTTCTGATGGCAAGTCCTCACTCCCAAGATAAAAGGATGCATAGCCCAGTGCCAAAGCAGTGGAGCTCTACCTGGTGGCTGGTTTGGGCAGTAGACAAGGACAACTAAAGCCACAGTCAGTCCCAACCTTGGCACACAGTGGTGGTTTGTTGATTGACTAATGGACCGGTGGCAGCGGCTCTCACCCTTCCACATTCATCAGTCCCAGTGGGCTAAGGAAACCAGAGACTCAAGCTCAGGTGAAACATTACACTTTGGTGCTAAAGAGAAGTTCCCACACCCCGGAAAAACCTGGTTCTGGCAGTTCTCTTCCTCAGTGCTGTGGAGCTGGAAATAGCTGTTTATTCAACAACCCTTACTGTGCACTCACTATATCCTAGCCACTATGTTAGGTAATGTGGATACAGCATGGAATGAAGCTATAAACTTATGGTCCTTGCTCTAATGGAGGAGACAGACATTAAACAAAAAATTATGAAGAATCTAGAATTACAAATTATACTGCAAGTGTCAATGGAGGAAAAGTGTCTTTTGAATGGGCATAAAGGGAGGGCAGTCATACAGCAGATTTCTCTGAGAAGGTGACATTTAAGCTGTGGCCTAACAGATGCGTAGGAGTAAGCCAGGTAAAGAGGTGGAGGCGGGGTGAGGTGAGGGTAGAAAGCCTCCCAGAGAACAGCTTGCAAGAAGACTCAGAGTGAAGAAACTGAAAGGAGTCCAGTGTCGCTTGAACAGAGGAAGGAAGGTTGGAGTAGCAGCCAAGGGCCAGACAGAGCAGGGCCTTGCAGGCCATGGTTGAGAGTTTAGACTTTAAGTACAAAGGGAAGCTGTTGATGGGTTTTGAAGCCAGGGGCGTGGTGACATGCTTTAAGATGTCTTAAGAATATCCTTGGCTCTTGTTTGGGGAATGGACCTTAGAG
Organism: Eptesicus fuscus; assembly: GCF_027574615.1. Lineage (NCBI taxonomy): Eukaryota > Metazoa > Chordata > Mammalia > Chiroptera > Vespertilionidae > Eptesicus > Eptesicus fuscus. Next base: position 44,526,199 of record NC_072488.1, on the reverse strand, counting down.
AGCAAAAAGGGAAGAAGGTAGACTAGTCAGGACAAATGATAGTGGTGGCCCAGGAGGATGGCAGTGGGACCAGAGAGTCAACTTTTCAGTTTTAGAAGTGTTTTATATCCAGACTAACACATCTTCACCTTGAAACTCTCAGGTCCACTTCAGAGCAAAGACAGAACCCTCAGAGATCACACGAGAGCTCAGGCTTCCTGGCTCACCTTTGTAAGCAGCAGCAGCAGCTATAAATCTGTCTGTACTAACATTTACTAACTCTGTCTGTATGAACTCTATCCTCCCCAAGGCAGGGACCATCTGTCTCACCCACTGCAGGGCCCACGTGGCTGAAACTGAGTCCTTGGGCCCTGACTATAGACAGCCTTCTTGACGACACAGGGTCCATGAGGGCTTCTCATCTGTACCTTTTACTTTTCAGGCTTACGCATCCATGATTATTTGTACTTCCAAGTGCTGAGTCCTGGAGACATTCGATACATTTTCACAGCTACACCTGCAAAGGATTTTGGTGGTATCTTTGTAAGTTCGGGGAGGATCCCTCCTCTCTGATCCTGTCGCCATCTGCTCCTCACTAAGCTGAGGTGATGATCCCTCTCCTCCCCTCAACCAATACTTGAGTGCTGGGACATGGAAGCGAGCAGTGCAGGGGCTGCAGTGCAGGAAGGAAGGGCTTCCAGCTACTTCCCTGGGCACCATGGAGGGACTCGTTGTCTTTGGGAACATGAAACAGTGAAAAACCAAGGGCCCTGCTAGCTGTACCTCTGAATGATATAACTTAAGGCAAGTTACTTCCTCATTCTGGGTACGTACCAACTCCCTTGCCTATCTCCTGGAAAGGGATAGGACAACTATTTTGAGAGAATGAAGTACCCAGCATACAGAAACCACTCCACACTTCTTCTTCACACCTTGTGAGGAACTGATGGATAGGTCAGCCCGGCCCTAAAGCAGGTGCGTCTCCTCACACTTCGACCTGTCTAAATGTCTTTCAGCACACAAGGTATGAGCAGATTCACCTTGTCCCCGCGGAACCTTCAGAGGCCTGCGGAGAACTCAGCAACGGTTTCTTCATCCAGGACCAGATCGCTCTGGTGGAGAGGGGGTGAGGAGTGGGCAGGCACTGGCACAAGGGAAGGGCAGGAATAGGGAAGCTCCTAAGATCAGTGGTGGTGGTGGTCCTTTGAAATAGTTTTTAAATAATTCATCATTTTAAGAGTCTTTAAGATTATCCATGCTTTTTGGCCATTTATTTATGAGCCTTTATGAAAAATTATCCATGGTCCTTTCACCCTCCTAGGGTGATGGCCTGGGGGAGGGGTAGCTAAGACCCTGCCCTTCCTTTAATCTCATCACCTTTTCCAGGGGCTGCTCCTTCCTCTCCAAGACCCGGGTGGTACAGGAACATGGCGGGCGGGCGGTGATCATCTCTGACAACGCAGTTGACAATGACAGCTTCTATGTGGAGATGATCCAGGACAGTACCCAGCGCACGGCTGACATCCCTGCCCTCTTCCTACTCGGCCGAGATGGGTGAGGGCTCCTTGTCACTGGAGGTCAAGGGCAATCACCAGTCCCTTCCCACATGCCTCATCTTGGGGTGAACCAGTTGGAGGGTCAAAAGTCCTTGGGCTCTGGAACTCCCAGAGTGATGGGGACAGTGGGGCATGATGGGGTGCTGAGAAAGTGACCATCACCACCTCTCTTCATGCCCTCCCAGCTACATGATCCGCCGCTCCCTGGAACAGCATGGGCTGCCATGGGCCATCATTTCCATTCCGGTCAATGTCACCAGCATCCCCACCTATGAGCTGCTGCAACCACCCTGGACCTTCTGGTAGAAGAGTTGGTCCCACCTTCCAGCCAGCTCTAGGCTGGGAAGGGGGAATCCAGAAATTCTGGTGTTTGGGACTTGGAGATAGCATTTGGGGACAGGGGAGCCAGGTAGAGGAAAAAGGCTTGGGCCTTAGCTAGGCTAAGGGAAGTCACACCACTGTTCTCCCTTCCCCAGGGCCCCCAAGGGTGTCTCATGCTATGGGAAGATGCAAGCCTCAGGGCTTCTTGGCTAGAATCTGGAACAAAAGGGGCTAAAGGCAGGTGGCCTGAGAGCCATCTGTGACCTGTCACATCTCACCTGGCTCCAGCCTCCCCCACCCAGGATCTCCTGTGTCCTTCACAGCAGTTACTGGGGTGGTTTAAGGAGCTGGTGTTTGAGGACTTAATAAACCCTCACTGACTTTTAGCAATAAAGCCTCTCATCAGGGTTGCAACTGTGTCCTAGAATAAGAGCACATGGGTGGGAGGGCCTTCAAACTCACCCATCTGGCCCCATGCCCTTGTGTTGAGGGGAGGAAACTGAGGCCCAGAGACTACAAATGACTTGTCTGAGGGCCTTTAGGACCACTGCTCAGATTGCTCATCTTGGATCCCAACACAGCCTCCTGCTTAAGATCTTAGGAGCCATAGTCCCCTGGGGAGAAGGCTCATCTTGCTGCCTAGAGCTGGGGAACCATGCTTGCCCATGGAGGATCCTTGCTCTGGGACTTTAGAACATCAGCAAAGCAGAGCGTAGGTGGGACCAGAGAGGAGCCTAAACTGGGGAGCTAGAGCTCCCACCTCTTGCCATTATCTGGTCTACCTTCCGCGCCCTCTCACCACCCACAGGACTGCTGTGTGCTCCAGCAGCTTGTCAAGTTATTCTCACCAAGCATTCCCTCAGAGGCCTGTCACCACTCACATTTTATTGAGAACAGTGGGCAGGTGGGGGTAGGAGGAGATGCTGCCTGCTGTGAAGGAGCAAGAACCCAATAGGCCAGACAGGCAGGCTCTACCTGGCTCATAATCCAGGGAAGGGCCTGTGGGCAGGCACCTGCCTTCCTAGGATCCCTTAGCAGGGGGATGTGAAGACCCCTTAGGGAAGGTAGGCAGAAAGGAATTGCAAGTGATGGGTTATAATTCCCACAGCACCCAAAACAAGAGTGAGGGGTACTGCTAATTTGGGATTGGAGGATACAGTCAGGGCTAATCTCCGAGTATCTAACCCAGCTCTTCTAGGTTTCTGGAAGACTTCAGTGTTCCTCTGTGGAGACCCTAAAGATGGACTGAGGCCAGGAGAGCCCCTAACTGACCCATATTCAACTGGTCCCAGGGGACCATTTGGAGCATCCCAAGGAGCACAGGCCTGTCACCCGCCAGGTCTCAGCCATGCTGCTAGAGTCTTCAATGGGAAGTGGTGTGAGGAAGGGGTAATGATCACCCACACGCCCCTCCTGAGGGAGGCCAGAAGCCTTTTCCGTAGCGTGGGGCCAGCCACTGTGCCAGGGCCTGAAAGGCAAGGCACAAAACAGATTCTGGAGTTTGGGGAAGGAGTTAATCTCCACTCCCCCAGATGTCCAAGGAGAGGAAGGTAATTCCCCCTGGCTCAGTGTTTCCTGGCAGAGAGCCTTAGGGAAAGTGCTCTGGAGGCCCAGTTCCTCCTTCCTGTCTCACTCAGCTGTGCACTATAGTAGTAGTCAGGCAGTTGCCTTATTAGCTACAATGATGGGAGGTGGGGCAGGTGAGGGCAATGCACCCCCCTCTCCTTTCTTCTTCAATAAAGTAAGGCTGTTCTCAGACTGCCCCTTTGTTACCCCTTCAATAGCAAGTAGAGAGGGGTGAGGCCTCGGCTGGATGGGAAGGTGCAGCCACGGGGCCAAGGGGGAAGAAATACTGTTAGGCCCTGACCTTGGTTCCAGCCGCTCACACTCTGGAATGGAGTACGTCAGGAGGAGGCCAATTCTGAAAGGCTCAGCGGCAGCGCAGAACCCGAGCCACTCAGCAGCAGTGTCCAGGGCGTGAGGTCTGGTGGGGAGTGGAGGGCCTAGGGTCCAGCCTCTTTCCTGCCCTCTGGCAGAAACAGCTGGAATGGGGGCCGGGGCGGGGGAGCAGGCAACGGGAGTGGGGAGTTCCTTCCAAGCCTCTTCTCTGGGGGAAGGCCCCATTTTCTGGCAGAGTCTGGGATAAGGCCCCTTCCAGGCATGGTGACATCACACATCGGTCATCTCGTCCCCCAGCTCTGCATCTTCTGCCTCTCCTTCTTCCTCCTCTTCATCCTCCTCCTCTGAGGTCACGTTGGGTTCATCAGCTTCTGCCAGGCATTTGGGGCAGGAACAGACAAACAGATAGTTCTCCCTGCAGCGGATGGGGGCGGTGAGGGAGAAAAGTCAGGCAGCCACTGGGATAGAGGATCTGAGCCCACTGCCCACCACGTCCCCAGCGGGCACCTGAGGATCTTGTGGCGGCTGTGGCGACTGCGCTCCCGCTGACAGCAGTCCAAGTAGCTGATACAGATTTCCTGGAAGGCAGAGAAGTGGGGTCTGACAGTCTGTGCTATTAGATGGGATTAGGGACTCCCCAATCACTACCCTATCCCCAACTTCTCCATCCCCAAGGGCCCGAGCTGCCCTTCAGTGAAGGGGTGGGCTGCCCCGATCCATTCCTCTGTGTCCTCAGCACGCAGGTCACTACAAGGCTCTAGCAATCTACGGATGAGGCAGAGAGGGGACGGCAGTTAGCCTCAGGCCAGGCTTAAAGGCATTAAGGGCAAGATCAGTGGCTGGGTTTAGAGGTTATCTTGGTGAGATCAACTTGTCCTGGAAGATTCCACCAGACTGTGTGCAGCACTGACAACCAGGACCCCAAACCCACACTAGCTCCCCATAGTCCAAGCCACAAAGAGCCATCTCCTGCTTTCTTACAAGTTGCAGATTTGTTCATCACAAGGTAGCTGGGGACAAGAACCTGGCACACAGCTATTTCTCAAACACTGCTCTGAGGCTTTCTGGAGTTATTTTTTAAGAGGTGGGGTTAGAGAATATCTAGGAGCAGACTCATGCCCTGGGGTGTGGGGGATTCAACTCAACAGCCTGAACTTGAGACCTTAGTCACTGGCGCTCCCAATCTCCGGAGAGAACTTGCAAGGCCCACTGCCACCCCCCATGCTCCCCACAGCTCCCAGCCCCCTCACCTCTCCTGGCTTAATATCCTCCAGGGCGGTGACATGCAAAAGGAAGTTGTTTTCTGGGAAGGAGGTCTCTGCATTGGGGACACAGCTGTGGTTGCCTGGGTCATGAGAGGCAGGTAATGAGGATTGCTGACTGATAAAAACAGCCTCAACTCTGTAGAGCACTAGGTCCCATCCTTCCTTGTTTTCTGGAAGGATGGGATCTATCTAGGGCTGTGCAGATCCTGGAGCTCAAGTTTCCTGACTCCCTGTCCAGTGCTCTTTCCTGAGACCATTGAGTCAAAGTGTATCCCACATCGCTCCCTCTCCCACCGTCCGTGTCTGCCCCTGCTTTCCTCCTCACTGGCCACCTTGACTCTCAGTTGTGTTCCCAGTGTCTCACAAAAGAGGGACAGGGCTTTGAAAGGGCTGCCCGTGCCAGACCACTAACTCAGTCCTGTCTGCTACTGGCCATCTGGTAACAGGTGAGCCCGGCCCTCTGAGAGCCCAGTTTGGGAGGGTAGAGTGGCTCTGGAACCTGGGAAGTGGATTTGCAGTGAGGAAACTAGAGGGTGGGAGGCTGGGTGCTAGAACAGACAATAGTCTGAGCGGACTACCCCTCCCCAGCAGGTGAGGACTGCCTGCTAGCCTGAGTTCCCTCTTCCCCGGATCCTGAGGGCTCCCAGGCTCTCACCACACTTCCCTGCCAAATTTCGCAGGGCAGTGGAGGTACACAGTTCATGCTTCTCTTGAGAAAATCAGAGCTCAGTGCCCTACAGAGCACAGGTCTGACCCACTGGAAGTTTTTATATATAAACATATATTAAGGCACCAGCAGTCCAATGAATGAATGAATGAAAAACTGATGGACCAAAAAGGACCAGAAGAGTCTCCAAGGGAAGCTCAGATCTAACCCACTCCCAGACTCAACCCCATCAGCCTAGAAGGAGCGAAACAAAAGAGATGAACTATAACTATGAGGGCACCGCTCCTCAATGGCAGGACTCACAGCAGCTCTGAAGCACAAAGAGGCCTGATCCTTCACAGTTAAGGAACTCGCCAGTTGCTGTAAGAAGTAATACGCAGGTGTTATTCTACCCATTTTATAGGAAAAAGGAAACTAGATTTATAAGGAAAGGCACTGCCTCACTGTCCTGCCACCCTACCACACGAATGCAGCTGATCCTTACCCTTTCACCTGAACTTACATCTCTGAGGCATGAGCCTTGCTTTTCTATAAATGATAGCACTCTATTTGTCCAGCACTCCCCACCCCCAGCATCGAGCCTTTGCACGGATCTCAGGCCCATTTCTTCTCTGTGTGTCCCATGGACAGATCTGAAGCTTCCCACAGGCACACAGGATTATGGCCCCCATCACTAACTCAGAGGTCCCTGGGGAAAACTGTGTCCAGATTTGACCAGGGGGTGGGGTGTGGGGTGGTGGTGTCTCCATTTCACCCACCTGCCTCGATGTCCTTGTATAGCTGGTCAATGAAGGCATCCAACTGCTCACGGTCCTGTGGCTTCAGCTCCAGAGCGTCACAGGCATGGACCCACTGGCTGAGGGAGCTGGGGGTCCCAGGCAGCAGCGGTTGGAGAGCAGGAGGCCCAGCTAACAGGGCTCTCCACTTCCAGGCAAGTTAAACCCATTTCTTTCTCCAGGGTGGGGGCCCCGAGACCAAGAATCCCAGTCGGAGCAGACTCCACCAGCTGTCTTTCTGACCCCCCCATCAATATGTGCAATGTAGCACTCTGGCCGCAGAGTTGCACCCTGCCCCACCTAGTCTTAAAAGGAGCTGTGGCTACCTTCCTTAGTCAATTTCCCTCCCAAGCCCCGAGGGACAAGTCCAATATGTCTGGAACAGTGTCTCCTAACCTGGTCCCAATTCCTTGACCATTGGTCCCAACAAGAGCAAAGAGAGACCGGAATCCATCTGGAGTGAACCACTGTGGGGGAGAAAAGAGAGATGAGCACTCAGGGTCCAGCCACTTGCTTTTCTTCCTGATACAACTCTATGTTCAGGAAGTCTTCTGTGAGTCAGTCCCACCCCAACTCCCGAAGACCAAGTCAGCTCTCACTTGGCTGTCCCAGGGGAAAATGCTGACCCAGTTGCCCCTAGAGAGCTGGAGTGACTGGGAAGACACTGGTCCCACCCTCCTCACACTCACCTGGCTGAGTGCTTCCTCATAAAGGGCCTCTGTGAAGAGTCTCCGCAGAAGTTCCAGTTGGCCCTGGTTTAGGAAAAACAGGGAGAGACGTGCATCCCTGAGGATTTCCCATCAGCACCCAGGCAGGGCCCAGACGACCTTGTGAGGGAAGGAAAAGGGCCAGCTCTGTAGACTGAGCTCTCCCTGGGGGCAAAGGAAGGCCACAGTCCTTATCTGCAAAGAGCCACGGCAGTCCACTGGTCTACTTCAAATCAGAGTGGCAAACCCCAAATCCCTCCCTATTTTCCAGCCCTTGTTGCCAGCAGGGCCAAGGAAGCCTGGCTTAGAACACCTGTTCTCACCACCAACCCCCAGCCACCCCTAACTAGCCTCCAGACCAGCCTGACTCTCCCCCTCCACCCTTTCCTCAGGACTCAATGCAGGAAAACCCAGCCAGATGCCTTTTCACACATCTGCCTCCACCTTCGGGCAGCTCCTGCGTGGAAATCCCGTCCTCAGATTTTGAAATTCTTTGATTGGCAGTGGATACTTACTGCTCCCTGACCCTGTGGACCCCCAACCCTCCATTTTTCATTATACCCGATATACCCACTGCTGTCCTACCATGAGGTCTTGCTTTTCCACCCCTCCTTCCTCTGTCATTATCCCACTTCCCAGTTTTGGGTCCACATTAGGTCACGAAGTTAAATAATGGCAGGAATGTTAAGTCCTCTGAACAGATTTTTCACTAGGAAGGGACCAAATGTGGAGCTCCTCAGGAAGCCACAGAATATTCCAGGCTATTGGGGTGGAGGGGGCATGGGAAAAGACCAACCTTGAATTTGTCCCCCAAGAGTTTGTGGACAATTTCTTCCTCCTCATTGGCCGTTTTATTACAGAACTGGGAGAAGAGCCTGATCCAACGATCCTTATCCTTAGCCTGCAGTGAACAAATGTTTTGGGTCACATTCACACATACCTGTGCATGCATGTGCACACATGGACTCACAGACACCACATCCTTACTGCCACTGTCGCCCCTGCATCACACCTGAGCTTCTAGGTAGACCCTTCCCTTGACCTGGGACTTCCTTCCGACCCTGTATATCCCCAGCTATCTCCCCAACTGGGGCCAATCTAGCCAATTCAGCACTTGAGCAAAAACAGTAATAGGAGGGGTTAGCGTGGCTTCTCTCACTTTATGTAAGAGACACAATCCTAAAAAAGTGGTGCTTACAAACCGAATGCATGAATTGCTGCTGCACAAGAATGTCCTCTCAGAGGTCAAAGCCTATAGGCAAGATGAGTGCCCACCCCCTGCCAGATTTATGGTTATCAACTCCTAGGGTTTCCGTAGGAAGCAGCTGTCCTTTAGAAAGCCCACGAGGAACTCTGCATCCGAGCAGGAGACTGAGGCCGAGGGTTGAATGAAGCCTTTTCCGCTTCCCTGCAGGGTCAGGTGGGCTCACCTGCTTCACTGTGGCCACCATCCGGGCCATCAGCATGATGCTAGCAGTCTCAGGGGGGTAGTGAACACTCCTGGGGAGAAAGAAAAAGGTTTGGCCTAGGAATTCCCTCCAAGTAGCTGTTTTCAAGGAAGTCCAGTCTGACTGCTACAGACTGGAGAGAGAAAGTCAGCGGCAAGGGCTTGGACAGGGCTTTACATTCCTATAGGCTTATGGGAAGGTGTAAAATGTTGAGGATGGTGAGATTGGCAGCTCAAACAAAAGGCAGAGGGATGGGTAATGTGACCTCTTTTTAACTGTGAGAATGGGAATGGGGGAATTCTGGGGGATGGTAACTAAAGAAAAATGGCTGCATCTGTTGAATGCAGGCAAGGGAGGGAGGAATAAAGGAAAGAAGAGATGAAATGCCACCTACCTCCATGCCTCCTGCAGCTTATTGAGAGGATGCAGGGGGTCATCCTGGGAAGGGCCTGGGCACAGGACCCGATGGTATTGCTCAGCAGCTGCCAGCCGACATTCTGCACTGCAGTACATCACCTGTTGGAGGGGGTGAAGCACAGATGTCCCATGTGGTACTCACCTCCTCTAACTGCATTCCTTCCACAAACAGCCCCTGAGCAGTAGCCCAGGGTACTGTGCCGTGAGAAAGCATACAGTGCTCTGGGGGCGCATGAGGGGTCACCTACTGCCCCAGGCTTGTGAAACCATGGGAAAGAAAGAGAGCTTAGCAGGTAGAGGGGAGAGCCCCCCCAGGATCTTAGGAAGAGGACAAGCTCCCATCCAGCCTACTTTCTAGACAAAGGGACGGGAACAAGAGGATGAAACTGCCTTTTCAATGTCCTGTCCTACACTGTGGTTCTCAGGGGCCAGGACCAGGTCCGTCTCCGCTGCTGATTCCCCAAAGGGGACTTCAGCTAAGGTCTCTCCCATCAGCCCCTTTCCGGTACACTCCCCAAGGACACTCACCTGGCAGTGGGGGCAGTTCTGGTGGAGGTCCTTGCGCACAGGGCATAGCTCAGGGTGAGGCAGCACCTGGCCGGGTTTCCCAGTCAGCCTCTGGGCATTCTCCTCCGCTTTCTCCAGTGCCCGCAGGCAGTGGTCACAGGCTGGGGGAGAGAGCCAGGCATGACAGTCTGTCTCAAGAGCAGGGTCCACATTTGTCCTTTTCACAGCAGTATCCCAGGGCTAGAATCGTGCCGGGCACATAGTGGGTGCTCACAATGTTTAGAAAGTGAGTAAATGAATACGTTAAAGAATGCACCCTGCTTCTCAATGGGACTTAGTCTGTGGGGCTCCCATCCCTTCCCCAAGACCAGACTTTCCCAACATTTTGGAAAAAAGTGACCCTCCTTCCAGTTTATCTCTGGCCTAAGAAAAGAGTAGGGGGGGAAGCATGTGGCTGGTTTCTGACCCTTAATGCAGCCTTTTCTCACCAAGGGGCATGTGGCCTCGGGTAGAAGGCTCCACTTTGGCACAGAGCCCGACAGCATGACATCCAGGCCCTTATATTATCAGGGTGGACTCTGAGTTCCACCTGAGTGACAGCCCTCCCCCGGGCAGCACTTCGGAAGAGCCTTTCCTACAGGCTCACAGCCCCAAACAGCCTGAGATCAGACAGTGGTTCTCAGGGGCAGTTCTCCAAGGGAAGACAGCCTTTCCTCCCAACACCCAGAGACATCCACCAGTGGGGAGTATGCAGCTCTCTCCATGCAGAGCAGCATGAGGCATGGGATGTGCTCACCTCGGTAGCGATAAAGCGCATTCCAGAGAAACTGTGCAGCCACCAGGGGCCGTTCTACAAAGATGGTCTCCCCCTTCCGGATCAGCTGCGTGGCAAAAAGCCCCTTTCCCTAAGAGGGCAGAGGAGGAGCAGGATGGCTGTTAGAAGAGGCAGAGGACAGTTCCCAAGGCTCCTGGAGGGCCACCCCGCCTCATCCCCACATGCTACCTCTTAGCAGAGGCAGGAGGGTTCACGGAGCATGGTCAGCGCCCCAAAACTCCCTCCTCTGAAAATGCAGCTCTGACCTACTGCCAGTCACACTTCTTCCAGCCTGTTCAGAGAAGAGGGCCCGGGATGTCAGCCATCCCAGAATGCCCTAAGGAGAATTTTTAGAATGGCCAAAGGAGGCCCACAGCTCAGAGCAGGCTGGGGCCTCCTGTACCCTGGTAACAGGAGCTGGTAACAGCAGGGCAGCCTTCTCGGAGTCACCCACATGCCCCTCCAGGATTCGGGCAGTGATGCTACCATTAATGGTTGCACAGAAATCCTACACCATGGGAGAGAGAGGCCTAGTTTGGGGGAGAATGTACCCTACTTCCCTGGTTGGGCAGATACTCACAGCACCTGGCATAGTACCTGGCACCCAACAACTTCGCAGGGGTTACTCTGAAAAGAATGACTAATCATAGCACTGATCCTAACGCTTACTTGCTTGAACTTTTGAGCTAATTGCTTCACTTCTTTGTATCTGATTCCCACATGAAAAATGAGTATTTAATAATACCAAAGAGGTATTTTCCAGGATATAGCACAGGTCATGCACCCCATAAGCTCTAGCTCCTTACTACTCAAAGTGAGGGGATGGACTGGCAGCCTGGGCATCAGCTAGGAGACTGTCAGAAATGCAGACTCTCAGGCCCCACCCCAGACCCGCTGAATCAGAATATGACTTTCACAAGATGCCCAGGTGATTCATATGCATGTCAAAGTTTGAGGAGTAGAAGTCTAAAGCACCATACACATCAGGAAAAAGACGAAGGATGAGAAACCATTGCTGAATTGCATCTCTCAGAGTGCAAAGGGATTCAGGAGACAGCTTTAGAACCCAGGGAAGGTACTGGCCCCACCAGGCATTTACTCCCACCGTTCACTCAAAGGAGTGCCTTGCAAACACTGAATTGTCACAAAAGGGAGAGAGAAAAATGATCAGCACAGCAGTTAAATGTCCGGTCACGTGGCCTTATGCGTAGCGCCCTGTCTTCCAGCAGTGGAGCTCTGGCTAGCCAGGGACACCTCCCAAAGTCAAAGCAGCAGGAGGTGTAGACCAGAACGGGCCCTGCGCAACCCATGAGCCACAGAGCTCAACCCTCTGGCAGCTCTGGGAGCTCTCACGGTGGAGTGGGGCTGCTGGAACAAAGCCACTGGGCAAAGCCGTGGATGCACTTCGGTTGTCTTCCTGAAAGCCCCGCCCATACCTTGTGGCCCCTGGGACCCAATCTCGCAAAATGCAATTTGGCCTTCTGCTACGGGACACAAAGATCTGAATGTTATCTCTGACAATCTCAAATCTCAGTATTAGATAAATATTGATCTCCTTCTTGAGGACCAAAATGCAGAAAATACTTAGCAATCAAAACAAAGTGAAAAGCAGAACTGTTCCTCTATAAAACCACACATCCCCAAAACATGAAAGTGTTTCAAGAAAACAGCTCTAATTCGTATTTCCAAGAAGCTTGGAGAGAACTGAACCTGAATGGAAAGGGCACAAAGTATGCAAATATATTTCCAATTTGGCAAGTAAATAAAAAATATTGTACAAAACTCTAAGACTGCACTAAATTTTAAAAATCTTTATTAAATGGATGATTTTATAAAAAAAATATAAATTGCCAAAACTTAATTCAAAAGTAAGAAAGCCTCGCCCTAGCCGGTTTGGCTCAGTGGATAGAGCGTCAGCCTGTGGACTGAAGGGTCCCGGGTTTGACTTCAGTCAAGGGCACATGCCCAGGTTGCAGGCTCAATCCCCAGTAGGGAGCGTGCAGGAGGCAGCTGGTCAATGATTCTCTCTCATCACTGATGTTTCTATCTCTCTCTCTCCCTCTCTAAAAATCAATAAAAATATATTTAAAAAAGTAAGAAAGCCTAGACAGACTAAAAAGCAGTGTTTTCTGGCTGATGTGTACCAGTATGGCGTTCTGGTTGGCATCACTGTATTTGATCAGGTTTCTGTTGTGATTAGTCACGTCCCTGGCATAATAGTTGGTAAATTTTTAAGAAAGCATTCTGGCCAATATCCATAGAAGCAATAAAGTGAGCAAAGCTATCCCATGTGAGGCTCCTAGTCTATATGGTTTTATGAGCCAGCTCTGTCAGACCAAAGAATAATTCTCATGCTATTTAAACAATACAACAGTGTAAAGTTTCTCCATTTCACTCAAAAACAAAACATAACTGATGTGGTAACTGGGGAAATTACACAAAGTAAAATCATAAACCAATCTCATCTGATGAAAATAGATGCAAAGAGCCTACTATCTTGCCACTAAGTCTGGGTAGGTGTATGCTTTTCTCCAGCAGCAGATCATGTGTCATCATGGGGAGGGCAGCCAGCTCATTCTCCCAGAGCTGGGGTTTTGATAAGAGGCTGAGACAGGACAATTAGGCAAGGAGAGTGGTAATGAAGTGAGAGGGAAGAAGTGAAGAAAGAAGGGGGCCGAGAGACAGGGGCCACTAAGTGATGGTAAAGGTGAACATTTCTGCATGCCAGGAGTGACGGAATGAGACACCGTTAAGTGTAAGCCAATCAATACCAGAGGCCGTGGGGTGGAGACGGAGGTGTGAGCAGCTGAGGAAGCCAAGGATGTAGGGGAGTGGACTGCCATGCAAGGAGAGGAACGCTCCATGTCCCCTGTGCAAAAAAGGGCAATGGAAATTGGGCTGGGCTTCTGGACCGGTATGAAGGCTGACATGTTGGGCAAGGGCTAAGGGTACACACAGCCCCTACACAGGATAAATTATTCAACCTCTAGTACATAAAGACATGTAAATGAGAACAAAGCAATACCATTTTGCACGTATCAATTGGCAACCGTAACTAGGAGAGGAAGTACTCAGTGCTGGAGGGAACAAAAGGATGTGTGCTACCAGATCTTTGACCTCAGGGGAAAATCAGATATAACAAAAGGGCCTATAAATAAGTATTTGGTTGAGGAAACTGCCGCCCTCCCGTGAAATAAACTAAAACTATTCTTTAGCTCTTAAAAATGAATACACAGAAACAGGGTTAGTGAGATAGGGAGATTTACTGCTGCATCAAAAAGCAGTTTCTAAAAATGGGACCTTATACACATACCTGCACAAGAACAGGATTGCTAGGGACTTTTTTTTTTACCTCCTTTCTTTACATGCATTTTCAAATTTTTTATAACGAACTTTTAAAAAGAGCAATCACAAAGTGACAAAATCACCTCGCTCTCCTGCCCAAACCCTTCAAATGCTCCCACGGGCCGCAGGTTCCGTTCCAAATTCTTTAGCCACTCCCAGGCCCTTCCTCACCCAAATCGCCCCCAGAAAGTTCCCCGAGGACCCACGCTTTTTTCACCTCCGTTCCCTCGGCTCACACCTCCCCGCCCACCGCGCCTGGGGCCCAGGAGCGCCGACCCGCATCCTGGGTCGGGAGCCCCAGGATCCCCCCCCGCCCCGCCCCGCCTGCCGCAGCCGGATTAGGGCTACCGAAGGGACGGGCCGGCCCGGGTCCGCGGAAGGGGGCGCGCACGGAGCCTCGGAGGCCCCGGCACACCGCGTGACCGCCCCGGAGCCTGTGCGCGGGGACAGACCGGGAGCCGCCCCCCCGCCCAGCTGCGAGCCGCAAGGGGTCCCACGGGGCTGTTCCCAAGGCCGGATGGGGTGGGGGTCTTCTCCGGCCTCACCTTGGAGCTGCTCACGAAGCGAACTTCCACGGAGACCCGGGCCCGGCCCGCCACGCCCATGCAGAAGGAGAACACGTCGCACATGGAGGCCGCCATCTTGGGCGCGCCTCCTCCTCCTGACCCTTGACCCGGACCCGGGAGACCCCGCCCCTACTGGCCCCGCCCCCGGCTTGGCTGCTAGGGTTTACCCCACTCGCGAATCCGAATTCGGGTCCGTTTGATCTATGTTTAGATCCATTGGTGTGTGGACTGGGTGGGGCTGGGCCTGCCTTTGTGCTTTAAAAAAATATTTTTATTGATTTCAAAGAGGAAAGGAGAGGAAGAGAGAGACAGAAACATCAATGATGAGAATCATTGATCGGCTGCCTCCTGCACACCCCACATTGGGGATGGAGCCTGCAACCCCCGCTTGTGCCCTGACCAGGAATGGAACAGTGACCTCCTGGTTGGTAGGTAGATGCTCAACCACTGAGCCATGCCAGCTGGGTCTGCCTTTGTGCTTTTACGTCTGTGCAGTTTTGCATCTGTCTCTGTCTTCGTGGCCAGTATGGGCCTGTATCAGAGCTGATGTGCTGTATAGTTTTGATGTGTGCATCTGTGTCTGAGTTCATGTTTGTGTGTCTGTTGTCTCTGTCCATTCACTGGTGTGACTTGACCAAAGCAGTCTTTGGACCCAGCCGAGGGGTAGGACAGCAGTCCGCAGAGTTAACTCCTATCCTCTCTAACCCTCAACCTGAAGGGAAGGACTAGCTTACTCCACAAAGTCTGGCACAATATTTCCCTTCTCCGTGGGCCCTCTGGCAGCGGGGCAGACAGTCCTACCAATGATCAAGTTGGACTTATTCCTGTCTCAGACTCTTCAGCGGCTTAGGGACTTTGCAGCTGGGGCAAGGGGCAGGGTGGAGTAGGATCCATAGTGGACGTCACGTCTGAGATCCCCTAAAATGATATGCAAGTGAGTGAGTGTACATGTGCACATTGTCCTGACAACAAAAGAGGGGCCGTTTTCTCATTCAGGACCCCAGAAAGCTGCAACCACTGATCTATAAGTCATGTGTCCCTGGAGCCAGGCCTGACCACCATGCCTTGTTTCCTTGTCCTTCCTTGAAAAGGGACCTGTGTCTGCTTCTGCTGTGTCTGCTTCTGCTGTGGTCTCATGGTGACATTTGGGGATTGGGTAGAGCCCAGTAACTGCTGAAAAGGTAACTGTTGATTTAAAAAAAAAAAAGAAGAAGAAGAAGAAGAAGTGAGCCAGTTGTTCCTGGAAGAGGCAGAAAAGATTCAGCTGGGTTCTTTGATTTATTAATAGAGTTGCCTTTGGGTCCAGCATTGTGGAGGATTTCCCTGAAGATAGGTACAGAGAAGGGTTCTTGGAGCTGGACCCTGGCCTCCCTCACGCCTACAGCCTGGTGTCCAGGAGAAGATGGTCCACTGCCTTGGGAAGCAGGTGGTTTTCCAAGGCTGACTCTACTGCCTGCCTTTCCTCTCTCAGAAAACAAAGCAGCAGGGACCGTGCCCTCTTTCGCCACCAGGTGGCAGGGCAGGCCTCCTTCCACCAGCTCACCTCTCCATTCTAAAGAAATAGCCTCCCCAGAGGACCATCCAGGAACGTGGAGCCTTAGGGAAACCAACTCTGAAAATGCTTGTGACTGTCTTCACTGAGGTAGGCTATCAGTTAGGCTTCTTAGAGACAAACCAAGCAGATTCCCGGGAAGGAAAGGGAACTATGAGTCCGGGTAGTGAAGAGGGGTAAATAATAACTGTTTTATGGAAAAGCAGCAGAGCCCTAACTGGTTTGGCTCAGTGGATAGAGCATCAGCCTGCGGACTGAAGGGTCCCAGGTTCGATTCTGGTCAAGGGCATGTACCTTGGTTGCGGGCACATCCCCAGTGGGGGGTGAGCAGGAGGCAGCTGATGGATGTCTCTCTCTCATCGGTATTTCTAACTCTCTATCCCTCTCCCTTCCTCTATGTAAAAAATCAATAAAATACTTTAAAAAAGAAAAGAAAAGAAAAAACAGCAGAGTTTATGGTAAAATACCAGCCTTGGCAGAGGCAGAGTCAAATTGCTCTATATAAAGATGCGGGGGAGGGGGGTGTCAAGGTGGGAAGCTAGAGAGAAAGATGGTGGTCAGGGTAGCATGTCTGCTTCAAGGAGGCACCTGGGCCTGAGCTCCTTCTGAGAGTTATAACAGTTCAGACAAAACAAGAAAACTTTGGGGAACCTTGTGAGGGGAAGTGGACTAAATAGCCTACCTTTCCCTCTCTTTTTTTTTTTTTTTTTGCTGTCAACTCTACCATTTCTGTCGGGGAAGAGTCTTCTATGCCCAGACATTGATTCAAGGAGGCCCTCTCTGCTCCACAACCAGGCCAGGAAGAGATGAATCCCTGGGAAAGCCAGGCCTGGTGCAGGCACCACTCCCCCAGGTGAAGGGGGCCTATAAGCCTTAACAGTTGCCACACACTTAGCACTGGGCCTGGCGCCCTGTAAGTGCTTTACAGACATCATCTTAGCCCTGGGAGCTCTCAGTTACCCACACACCCATGATGCAGGCGAAGAAAAAAGGCTCAGAAGTTCAGGAACGTGGCCAAAGACATAGCTGAAGGTCAAAGTCTGTGCTCCCGACCATTACATTATTGCAGCTCCCAGGAGTCAATATGGAAAAGTTCTCAACAGTTCAGATTTCTCTGGTGCCCGTTGACCCCGATGAGACTCTTTGTTAATATGTAGAGCAGGTAGGTCCAGTGGGTGTCCCCAGGAAGAGCTAGCCCAGACAGCCTGGGTTGAGCCTCCATCCCAATCCTCAGCTGTCCCCTCCTGACTCCGTGTCTTCTCTCTGGATGATGGTGTCAGAGCTGCTGGAGGGCTCGTCTGGGGAGGCAGCCACGGCAGACACAGCTGGCGGTTTCAGCCTTTGCTGCTTCTGATACTTGACCCTGCGGTTTTGGAACCAGACCCTCACCTATAATTGGAGGCAGTGGGCAAAGATCAGAATGTGACTAGCAATTCCCATTGCTTCCCCCATCCCCACAGTACCCACTCCACTCAAAATGTGCTCTTCCATTTAAGGGAAGAATTGCCCCCAACACATCCTTTCCTTAATTCCAGTTGCCATCCATTCATCCGTTCATCCAACAAGTATTTTTTGCGCTCCTATTACGTACTCGGCACTACTCCAGGTGATGGTGATACAGTGGTGAGCAACAGAGGCATGATCCCTGCCCTCATGAAACCCACAGTCTAGTAGAGACAGACTAATTACAAGCATGAAAACAAACACACAGATAAATGCAAATGGTTTGGTAAAAACAGGGGTTTGAGTCTCCCTGAGAAACCAGCATCTAGGTAAGTCAAGGCTCAGCGGATAAGAGGCCAGCCTGGTGGGGACCGAGAAAAGCAGGCCAGGGCAGGGTATGAACTGTAGGAAGGCTCCGAGGCAGAACCAGGCTTGGAGTATTTGAGGACCAGGAAGGAGGAGAGCATCCCTGGCACAACCAAAAGTGAGAAGAGAAAGTAAAGGAAGAGGAAATGGAAGAGGTCAGTGAGGGCCAGATTACCCAGGACTGTGAAGGTCACGGGCAAGGAATGCCAACTTGAAGGCTTTTAAGTGGAATGTGACATAGTCCTATTTACTCGTTGAGTCTTATTTACATGGCACATCTGGCTGCTGTGTGAAGAATGGATGAAAGGAGATGCAGGGAGATAGCAGGGAGGTTCTTGCAGGGATCCAGCAAGAGCTGGGGCTGATATGGACTGGGGCAACAGAGAGAGAGGAAGCGATTCCAGCTGTATTTTGGAGTAGAGGTGACACGGCTTGCTGACGGGGTGATAGTGGGAGAGAAGGGGGAAATCTAGGATGACTAGGTATTGTGAGCAGCTGGAGGGATGGTGGGGTCACATGTGGGGAGAGGGAGAGATTTGGGGAGGGGGAAAACGTTAAGAATTGAGGTTTAGATGTGTTAAATTTGAAATGCCTATCCATCAGACATCCAAGTGGAGACCTCAAGAAGGGAGTTAGATGTACAAGTCAGAAAAGGGGGGGGGTGTTTAAGATACAAATATAAGAGTCATTGGCATATAGATGGTATTTCAAACCATGAGAATAAATGAGATCAGCTGGGGAGAAAAATTTGAAGTCACAAAGAGAAGAATAGCCTACAAAGGCAACAGAGAAGTGGGCAGAGAGCTGAGAGGAAAACCAAGAGAGTGTGGTGTCTGGAAACCAAGAGTGTGTTTCAATGAGAAAAGGAGCCGTCAGCTGTACTGAGCGGAGGAATAAGAAAAGAAAGGAGCCCTGACCGGTTTGGCTCAGTGGATAGAGCGTCAGCCTGCAGACTCAAGGGTCCCAGGTTCGATTCCTTGGTTGCGGGCACATCCCCAGTAGGGAGTATGCAGGAGGCAGCTGATTAACTGATGTTTCTCTCTCATTGATGTTTCTAACTCTCCCTTCCTCTCTGTAAAAAAATCAATAAAATATATTTTAAGAAAAAAAAAAAGGAAAGCATCTGTTGACTTTGGTAAAACAGAGGTCATTAGAGACCCTGATGAGAAGTTTCAAAGGTATGAAAGGGGAAGAATTCATATTGGAATGAGTTAAGGAGTAGATGGGAAGTGAGGACATGGGGACAGGGATCACAGCCAGTTCTTGAGAAGTTTGTGAGAAGAGCAGAGAAATAGTGCAGTAGCTGGAAGTATGGGAGTCACGGGAATGTTTATTATTTTAATACTCAGTTATTTGAATACCTACTTCATTTCACTGCCAGCTCCTTATTTAGTATGAAAATGTAACGTTCTAGGTTAATATCTATAAATACGATGTGATGTTTCCATAATGTAATTTCAAATGGGACTATTTTTCTCATTCATGCAGAGAGTGTCCAATCATTAGGCCTGCCTCCCCCAACGGCCTGGCACAGAAGAAAAAAGCCCATCTCTTCCTCCCACCGAGCAGGGCCTTCCAGAGCGTGGTGTCTGCCCCCAGGTGCCGCCTGGGCCCCACGGGAGTCTCTGTTCCTACCTGGTTCTCTGTAAGGTGGAGCCGGGCTGCCAGCTGGGCTCTGTTCTTTCCCACTAGGTGGTGCTGTTTCGCAAACACGTCCTCCAACTCTTCCAGCTGCTCCAGGTTAAACATAGTCCGAACCCTCTTTTGGGGTCTCTCAGTGTCCCGAGGGTCCTCACCTGGGGCCCAGTCTGGGGGACTCCAGAGGCCTGGGCAGTGAGTCAGCTCCAAACCTAAAGAGTAGGAGGGTAGGGGAGGTTAGCCAGCACCCACCTCCCCACCCAAGTTGGAGGGGAGAGAACAAGCTCACAGCTCCACCGCCCTGCCTTGCCTTTGGCTAGCGAACACAGCAAGAGGCACAGTGGGAGGAGACTGCACGGAAATAACAGAACAAGGGAGACAAAGGGACGATGTTGTGAGACTCCTTCTGCCTCCGCGATTCTCCAGCTGAGTGGCTTACCCTCTGACCCGAAGAGAAGTTGCCGAACCTCCATCTCTCCTTGCCCTCCACTCCTTTCCTTGGCTCCCTCAGGAACCCCCACAGGATGGGCAGAGAAGGGACCCTCAAGGTTTTCCCCTTTTTGTTCATCCACCAAATGCTTTTGGAATGTCTATGTGTCAGGCATGGTTCCAGGACAAAATAGAAAAAATCTCTGTTCAGCAATAGAAAAGGTAAAGAAAATATTGAGTATGTCGGACAGTGATTAGTGCTAGTGAGAAGAATACAGCAGGGAAGGACAGGGTGAGTGTGTGTGTATGTTGGGGGGAGGGCAATTTGCATTTTTAGAAAGGGAAGCCACCTCACGGAGGTGATATCTGAATAGGGCCGCTATGTGCAGTTTGTGCCCTGCACATGGGTACCCAGCTGAGAGGGTACGTGGAGTCTGAAGTTCTGCTCGCTCTCCACAGGCCCCCTGACAAGGTGCTGTGTCTGCCTGTGGAAGGGGTGACTTTTCCCAATGCACACACAGGTGCTATTCAGCTCACCGAGATGTAGACAATGGAGATGAAGATTCGTCCACCAGGGGGCAGTACCTGAATTATAACTCGAAAGGAAGGAGAAGGTGGACCGTTTGGCTGTCTGGGAGGGGAGTGTTCCAGAGGAACGGAAGTGCAGCACTAAGACCCCCTCAGCTTCCATTAGCCTTGGGGAGGCTCCAGGGCTGCACACTGCTCCAGTGAAGGGAGTGAGGTCAGGACCCTGGCTGCCCAGGACACCGACCCCTGGGCAAACCAGACGTACCATAAGTGTAAGCAAAATAGCAAGAGACGAGAAACATTAATAGGGTCTGATTAAATAAGGAATGGTGCATCCTTACAATGGACCACTCTGAGGTGTAAAGAAGCTCTGTGTGGATCGATATGGAAAAATCTCCAAGCTGTATGGTCAAGTGAAAGAAGTAAGGTACAGAGCAGTGTGTCTAGTAGGGGGGGGAAACGTGTGTGTGTGTGTGTGTGTGTGTGTGTGTGTTCAGGTATTAAATATGCATAAAATACTTCTGAACGAATCAAGAAACTGGCGTCATTGATTGCTTGTGGGATGGGGGTAACTAGGTCTTTGGAGGTCAGCCACCTAGTGGTAGAGGGAATTTCTCCACCTATCTTAGTAAACATTTTTTTCCTTCCTGAAACCAGTTATTAGTAAACATTTTTGACATTTGAACTGTGTGAATGTAATAGCTATGCAAAAACGAACTCGAAAATGTGACCACTTCAACAGAAAGCAGTTAAGTGCAATTCAGACCTCGGGTGTGTGAGGAGGTTAGAAACCACGGCGTGGTGTGATGGGTCTGGCTCCCAGCTGCCGGGGCATGAATTTGGATGGGGTTGGGAACCCAGGGTTTCTCTCCAACATGGGTGGGAGGCACACCCCTCCAGAGCCCTGAAAGCACTCTAAGAAAGCAGGCTCAGAGGGGTCAGTGTGGAGATGAGCTCACAGAGACCTGAGCAGAGGAGGCGGCATCGGGGCCTGGGGATGGCCGGCTCCCAGCAGCTCCCCGCTGAGCTGCACCGCCTGTAGCATCTGCTTCTCCGGGCTAAGACGGGGCCATGGAGTCCCCATAAGAGCTGCTTTGGGGAATGGTCTGCGCCACCAAGCAGTATCCAAAGCGGGTGTGGGAGGCAGCAAATCCCTCGTGGAGGACGCAGAGCCCAGGAGCAGGGTTGGGTCCCCTGCAGTCCCAGCGCTGGCCGTGGTAGCCTTCCGAGCCCCGCTTCGGGCCACCGTCCACCGGCATCTCTTGCTGGGCACTCGCCCTCCCACTCAGCTTCTCCCACCTCCGCAGCCTGCGGGGTCAGCCTGGCGCCAGGGGCTGTTCTTAGCCCGTCCCCCGGGGCCTCAGTTTCAACCGCCAGGTCAAGGGTCATAGGGCCCTTTCCACTCCAATCGCGGGTGGTTCCCAAACTCAGGGACTTCTCCTCTAACCTGTGCCCACTATCGCGGCCTCACTCTCCACCTACCCGCCTGCTTCCCGGGGCACCCCATACCTGTGACGTCGAGGCCCTGGAGGCCGCAGAGGTGAGCCACGCGCAGCCCCGGCGCAGGGGGCTGGGGGGACGGCTGGTAGAGCCCCACGCTCAGGTAGGCGGGCAGCCATGGAGCGGGGCACGCCCAGGGCAGACCCGAGGCGGGAGACGGGGAGGGAGCCTTCCAGATGCCCGAGGAGGCAGGGGCGCAGGCGGACAGCACGGAGGCGGCGGGCGCGCGGGGCGCTGGCCTCGCCAGGATGGCCTCGACGGAGAAGGAGGACTCGAGGTGTCGGGGAGCGCGGGACCTGCCAGGGTCGGCGGGAGGCCCCGGGGCGGGAGAGCAGCCTGGGCGCGGGGACTGGGCCTGGTCACCCACCGGGCTGGGCATGGCGCGGCCCTGGCCAGGACGGCGCCAGGGGGCAGCGCGAGAAGCGAGGGAGAACACCTGCAAAAGGGAGGGAGACTTGCTGGCTTGGAAGCGCCCCGTCTAGGGCGAGGGCGCTTTCATTTGGCGGGGCGGGGCGGGGTGGGGCGGGGTGGGGCGGGGTGGGACGGGGTGGAGCGGGGCGGGGCGGGGCGGGGTGGAGCGGGGCGAGGCGGGGCGGACGGCCTGTTTCCCTGCGGCCCTGGCGGGGCCTCCCCCGGACTGCGGAGCCCGGACCCTCCACGCTGTGCGCTTAGGACGCGCCAAGGACCATGCTCCCTCGGTTCTTCCGAATTTAAAAATGCCCACTAGCCGGCTTGGCTCAGTGGATAGAGCGTCGGCTTGCGGACTGAAGGGTCCCAGGTTCGATTCTGGCCAAGGGCACAGGCCTGGGTTGCAGGCTCGATCCCCAGTAGGGGGCGTGCAGGAGGCAGCCGATCAATGATTCTCTCTCATCATTGATGTTTATATCTCTCTCTCCTTCTCCCTTCCTCTCTGAAATCAAATAAAAAAATATTTTAAAAAATGCCCACCCTGGTGCGGTCCTGGGGAGGAGCCCTGTCGCTCGCTGGTGATCGTGCCCTCAGGCCTCTGCTTATCTTAGAAGCAGAAGCTCCAGCCAGATTCACCTGATACTGCGCAGCCCTTTAATTTTTAAGCAATTAAATGTAAATATCTTGCTTACAAGCACAGTGAAAAGTAAATTTTCCACTCTGTCCCTCCAGCCACTTACTTCCCCTGTTCTGCCGACACCGTTGTTTACCAACCTCTTCCAGGAACTTTCTGTACCCACGTTACTGGAGAAACGGTCCGATATCCAGAAAGGGGGAGGGAAGAAGTGTAACGGTTCCAGATTTAAAAATACTAACTTATTGTCAATGCATGGCAGTTGACGGCCTACAAAACTCCTGTGTTATGTAGTTGATGGGCAGGCATTCTATCCCTGTTTTCCTGATGGATAACCAGTACTTGCTAGCTGTTGTTCTTGGCTAAGTTACGAGTTACTGTTTGTCTTTCCTCACCTGTAAAATGGTGATAGTAGTAGCTACTTCATGGGGTTGCTGTGCAGATAACATAAGTAACGCAGGTAAAGCATTCAAAATTAGCCTGTGCGTGGGGAGCACTCTGCTGTGATTGTGGGGCTCCGAGGGATTCCAGACTGCCAGGCTAAGGATGGCATTCTGCTTCCCCAAATCAATTCCTAATGCTGAAACTACTCCATCAGGTGCAGGGTACTTCCCTGTCATTGTCAACCGGGACACAAACATTCCTATTCTGCTCTGCCAAGTAGGGGCCAGAGGCACCCCGCTGGGTGGGCAGCTGCCTGCCCCGCCCCCTTCAGGCTTCAACAAATACTGGCTCTGCCTTCTGAGGTCCCCCTCCCCCTCCTGCTTCCCCAGCAGGCAGCCTGGAACCGGAGGGTGAAATGATGGGCGAACGGACTGGTCCAAGGTCTAGGCTTACTGTGGTCCAGCTAGAGGCTGCTGGGTCAGAGATGAGGGGACATCAACCAGGAGGGCCCTGGGGATGCAACCCCCCAAGACCCACCCAGACATCAATGCCAAGATGCCAACAGCATGCCTCATGAAGAGGGGAAGGGGGACCCACAGTTCATGCTGTTGGGGGACAGTGGAGCACAGAAACAGAAAATGTGGATTTGGGTGTTGGACAAACCTGGCTTCATATCCCTGCTTTGTCATGGAACATTTCAGTGGCTTATTCACTCTAAGACTCAATTTCTTTTTTTTTTTTTTAATTCTCACCCGAGGATTTTTTTTTCCATTGATTTTTTTAGAGAGGGTGGAAGGCAGGGAAGAGAAGGAGAGAGAGAGAAACATCGATGTGAGAGAGACACATCGATTGGTTGCCTCTCACACGTGCCCTGACCTGGGCCAGGTATCAAACCCACAACTGAGGTACGTGCCCTTGACTGGGAATCAAACCTGAGGCCCTTGGTCTGTGGGAAGATGCTCTAACCACTGAGAGCAACCGGCTAAGACTAAGCCCCAACTTCTTATAAAATGGGAATGATCTCTTAGGTGAGAAAATAATATGTACCTGGTGAAATTGTTGTAAGAATTAAATGAGATTGTGTTTTTAGTTAAGTGGTAGCTGTTATGGGGAGGAAAGGGTCTATTTACAATGGTAGATGAGCTAGACTAAGCTTCCTAATAGGGTGCAGTGAGAGAGAGGATGGGGCCAGATTCATGAAGTGTATGGTCTGTGTCCTTTATGCATGAGACTCTCAATGGGTTAATCTGGCAGCAGCATGCACCCTGCAATCAGAGGGAGTTGACAAAGAAGAAGACAAAATGGATACAATGGAAGGCTTATGAACAATTTGTTAAGTCTACTTGTGCTGATTTTTAGGTAAAATACATGGTTAGTGTATCTCTAGCATTGGTTTTCAGTACATAATTAACTATATTTTAGTACATAGTTATCTGAAGGTGTTTTTTTTTTTAAGGACTAAAAAAGTATGGGAGTATTGTTCCCACAATTTCTGCCTGAAGAATCTACTAGTTCTCTCTCTGTACTAGAGAGAGAACTTCAGGCAACCAAAATGATCGAAAAGAAAGCAGCATCCGCTATAATAAAACCCTAATATGCAAATTGACTGAACAGCAGAACGACCAGTCACTATGACTGCACTGACCACCAGGGGGCATCTCCTGCATTAAGCATCTGCCCCCTGGTGGTCCTGCATTAAGCATCTGCCCCCTGGTGGTCAGTGCACTCCCACAGAGGGAGTGCCACTCAGCCAGAAGCCAGGCTCATGGCTGGTGAGCACAGCGGCACTAAAGACTCCTTGGGGGATGTTCTCCTGCCCGCTTAGGGGAGCGGGCCTAAGCCAGCAGGTGGACATCCCCCAAGGGGTCCCGGACTTCGAGAGGGCGCAGGGCGGGCTGAGGGACCCCCACCCCTGCACGAATGTTGTGCATCGGGCCTCTAGTAAGATATAAAGGCAGGGATCATCAGTGGCTCCTAACTTCACAAACAGAAAGACAACCAGAAATTATGTGCCTGCTGATGGAAGTATGCAACTTTAACTACAAAGTTCATTGTAAAAAAAAAAAAAAAAATCAAACCCAAATCTGATCAAGTCTTTAGATCTAACTACCAATTCATAGGAAATATACTGGCCAGAGCAACATCTTAAATTTCACAGGGATGTTCAACAAAATCCAGACTATAGGGCACTCTATAGGACATACTATCCATCTTCATCAACAAATAAATTATAAGGGGAAAAAAGATGAAGAGAGAACCTATAGGTTAAAAGAGTCATAAGAGACATATTAACCAATTGCAATGATTGGACCTTATGAGGAGCCAAAGAAATTATGTAAGTATTTATGGAGTAACTGAGGAAATCTGAGTATGGATATTGGATGACATGAAAGATTACTGGTGAATTTTTTAGGTATGATAATAGTATTTTTAAGTATAATGCATCTTAATATTTTAGAAAAATTACTGAACTATTTATACATGAAAATATATGATGTCAGAATTTGCTTTAAAATAATCTCGGATTGGTGATTGCCCAACATGAGATTGATCATCAGTTGAAAATTGTTGATGTTGGCTGTTGAGTACATAGGGTTTCATTATAGTATTCTTTCTGATTTTGTTTCTATTTAAAATTTTCTGTAACAAAAGTAACAATAAAATAAAGACTGACATTAAAGGAATTGTGTTCAATTTAAGTAAGGAGAGAAAAAATTAATAGGGAAAAGTTAAAATAGGAGAAAAGAAAAATATGGATAAGAACATAAAATAGTGAAGTAGAAAAATTGATACGGTTAATGAAAAAAGATGACACAGTTGAGAAGATCAATAAATAAAAAGTGGTTCTTTGGAGGCAATTCTAGAAGAAACAAACCACTATTAAGATTTATCAGGAGTAAAAAGAGAAAAGGCATAATAGACATTATTAGGAATGATATGGCAGGCCTAGAAATAAAATAGAGATTATTCTATTATAAAGAATTATTATGAATAACATTGTTAATACATTTGCAAACTTATATGAAATAAACATTTTTTTAGAAAAGAGTAATTGTCAAAATGCACTTTAGAAAATAATATGCCATTGATTATTAATTGGAAATAAAATTTTATGAACAACTTATCCCTCTCTCCAAAAATATACCCAGTCCTAATGGCTTTATGAAATAAGTATTCCTAGTTTTATACTGTTTCAGACTTGAAAGAGGGAAAGCTACCCTAATCATATTTTTTTTTTAAACATGTTTTTTATTGATTTTTTACAGAGAGGAAGGGAGAGGGATAGAGAATTAGAAACATCGATGAGAGAGTAACATCGATCATCTGCCTTCTGCACACCCCCTACTGGGGATGTGCCCGCAGCCAAGGTACATGCCCTTGACTGGAATCGAACCTGGGACCCTTTAGTCCAAAGGCCGATGCTCTATCCACTGAGCCAAACCGGTTAGGGCCTAATCATATTTTTAATTTTTAGGGAAAGAGAGAGAGAGAAACGTTAATGTGAGAGTGAAACATCAGCTGCTTCCTGCACGCCCCTTACGAGGGATCAAACCCACAACCTGGGCATGTGCCCCAACCGGGAATGGAACCAGCAGCCCCTCAGTACTAGGGATGACATCCAACCAAGTGAGCCACACCAACCAGGGATACCCTAGTCATTGTTGAGCCTAGTGTAACCTTGATATCCACACTCCACACCAGAAAAGACTAGTTTACAAGAGGACCATAAACTATGTATGTATGATGCTAAGGAGATAATATGTTAAAATATTAGTAAATCAAATGTGGCAGTTCATATAAAAATAATAATTAATCATGATCAAATAGGGTTTGTCCTGAGAATGTAAGAAAGTTCAACATTGTAAAATCTCTTAGGGAGTACACCATATAAACAGATAAAAGAAAAATGTAACACTTTTTAATAGATGCAGAAGAAAACATTTGATAAAGTCCTACAATCACTTATAAAATGAAAACTTTTAGCAAACTTATCTTTTAGCATAAAAGGTAGTCATCAAAGTAGTACTCCATATAAACAGATGGAAGAAAAAATATAATCATCTTAGTAGACACGGAAAAAATTATAAAAGTCAACATTAAAAAAAAGTATACCTTTTACCAAACTACCCCAGAGCAAAGCGTAGTCGTTAAAGACATACAGCAAGAATCATATTTAAACAGTAGAGGCATGAGGGTGGGGGTCCCTCAGCCCTGCCTGCCCCCTCTCACAGTCTGGGAGCCCTCAGGGGCGGGAGGCAACCCAGTGATCAGGGGAAGGCGACGCCCCCATCACACCTCTGCTGCTGCCACTGCCAGCAGTGCAAGCCTCTGCCGGCCTTGGGTGGCTGGGCAGCTGGGCAGCCACCATCCGAGGCTTGCCTGTTCCTCAGGCTGGCCCTGGGTGGCTGGGGTGGGGGGGGTGCTTAAGGGACTGGGGGACTCCAGAGGCAGGTGTGTGGAGTGGCCGGACCCACCTGGGGGCAGGCCCAGCCCTGCTGCACGCCTGCCGCCCTGGCAGGGCTGAGGGGATTGGGCGCCGCCATCTTTGAGGGCGTGGCAGTCAATTAGCATGTTCCCTCTTTATTGCCTGTGGGCACCACCATCTTGTGAGGGTGTGATGGTCAATTAGCATATTCCCTCTTTATTAGATAGGATGAGACTTCAGAAGAAGTTCCAATGAAAATAAGAAATAAGATATGTATATCCATTATTGTAATGTTCTTCTGTGATTAAAGGGCATAAAATAAGTCCTGAATAAATGAATGGGAAGAATCAAAGTCAAAAGATGATCAACAAACAAACAAACAAAAAATGGAGGTAGATCCAGTGGAACAGAATGCAGACCTCAGAAACAGACCCAGTGCATGTGGAAACCTGATGCCTGACTGTGGAATGCCATGACGGTGGATGAGGCATTCTATAACTTCATGGGTGTGGACAGGGAAAGCCCCCCCATGTCATAGTAACTGGATATTCCAGT
The DNA here is from genome assembly GCF_027574615.1 of Eptesicus fuscus. NCBI lineage: Eukaryota > Metazoa > Chordata > Mammalia > Chiroptera > Vespertilionidae > Eptesicus > Eptesicus fuscus. The sequence continues at coordinate 44,498,069 of NC_072488.1, read as the reverse complement.
GAGAACAAACCACTGCCCCTTCCTCCCAACACCCTTGTGAATCCCAGTCCCTTTTTTCCCTTTTCACTCTTTTACAGTGTCTCTCTCCACCTCGTTCTTTCTCTTTCACCTTCCCAAGGACTGGTTTGTTTTCACCCAGAAAAAAACACGCTAACTGGGGAATGTGCCGGTCTCTGGAGCTGAGATGGAGGGCCCGCACACAGGCCTCACGTGAGGCCCAGCCTGAAGGGTAAGAGGGCCCTGGGCTACCGTGAGGGAAGGCCCGCACCTCCCGCCTCTGCCCGGCTGTCTCAGCTCCAGCACACACCTGCTCCTCCCCTCCCCTGCCCCTCCCGTGTCCTCTGCACCTGACAGGCCAGGAGCAAACAAGGCTGTTTGTTTGTTCCTCCCTCCCCGGGATGCACAGTGACACTCAGGAGGCGCTGTATATGCTAACACACATTGCACTTTGCAGTTACCTACTGTTTCCCAACTTTTTCTTATGTATGCTGCTTTTCAGACTTCCTCTGAAATTCTGTGCCCTTTCAATTAGACTGGAGTCAGCAAACATCTATTCGTTTGAGGTCTATTTTATGTGCTGGGTTTATGAGGGGTACAAAGGAATGAAGAATACAGTTTCTCCCCCATGGGGATCTCACAACCTCGTGGTGGGGGCGGGAGGAGCACAGAGACTCATCCACAACTAAGTAACCCCACTGTCAAGCTAAAGGGGCCGATTCCCTGGGAAGATGAAGGACAGAGATTAGCTGTAACTTCAAAGTCCAGGAAGGCTCCTGGAGGAGGCTTTTCTCCGCAGACACCTCCAAGGAGAGGAAAACCTAGGCAGGCAAGGAGTGGATGAGCTTGTGCAGAAAGAAATGCTGCAAGAGAAGAGAGAAGGGCCAGCTACTATGGACCCACTGGGACTCCCGACTTTAAGGATGGGCAAAGACAGAGGAAAGAAGGAATGATCAGGGAGGAAGGACGAGGCCCGGGCAAACAACCCTTGTGCAGTGAGACTGGTCTGTTTTCTACCACTTAGACTACTTCAGAGCTGGCCAGGACCTTAGCAGCAAACTAGTCAAAACCCGCTGTTATACCGAAAAGGAAGGACATGGAGGTCCATCCAAGTGGGGAGTGATTTGCCCAGAAGGCAAAACTCAGTCCCGGCCTCTGAGCTTCCAGCTTACTCCATGCTATGCCCCTGTGATAACCCAAAGCTCAAGGTCAGCTCCTGATTCATTGCTTTTCCCACCAGCCATGAATTCCTCAGTGCTTAGCACCTACTAGTAGTTGGTACATGCGTATTTACTGAATTAAATTCCCTTACTTTTCCAGTCTGAAGAAAGGGACAAGAAAGAGGAATGGTCGGCTACCGAACCCCTATTGTACTCCAGACTGCATGGTATGTATTGATACAGAACAGCTGAATCTCACCATCATGCTGTTATTCCCCTTTTGGATCTTGGAGAGCTAAGTGATTTGTTTTACAGCTAGTGATCTGTCAGAATTCAAACCCAGGCCTGCCTCTAAATTCCAGAATGAGTGTCCATTTCAGTGACTGAAATTAAATGGAATTGAGCCGATACTGGTTTGGCTCAGTGGCTAGAGCGTCGGCCTGTGGACTGAAGGATCCCGGGTTCGATTCCGGTCAAGGGCATGTACCTTGGTTGCGGGCATATCCCCAGTGTGGGGTGTGCAGGAGGCAGCTGATTGATGTTTCTCTCTCATCGATGTTTCTGACTCTCTATCCCTCTCCCTTCCTCTCTGTAAAAAATCAATAAAATATAATAAATAAATAAATGGAATTGAATTGATTTCTCCTCTGTGCTCTTAGAGGAGGGAGGGGTATTTCTTTTTCCTTAGAGGGTGAGTGGGGGATAGAGTTGTGACAGGAGTGTGTGTGAAAGAGTAAATCCTTCTAAGAACTAACTCCTCATAACTGACTGAACTTCCAACACCAGTACAAGAGGCAAGCAAAGGTATGGGTTCTTCTTAAAAAGTCACTGCCTCTCTGGCTTCAGGCCCTCTCTGCACCATCAATATACAAACATGATCTGAGGGTCCAAAAACTCAGGGGCATTGTTGAGCTAGAAAGACAAAAAGGATTGTCATGTGTGTGACCTTTCCAAGAGTCTGGTAAGCAGATGGAGTTGGAGGGGGCGAAACTTAGAAAGAGGTTTCAATGCTCAGAAGAGAGGATAATAGAGATGAAGGTGATGATGTGATGGTGCTGGTGGTGGTGCTGGCGGTGTGTGGGTGTGTGCGGTAGATGTCGGGTGGTGTTGGTCAGGGAGAAGAGGACAGACTTGTCACAGGCCCTGCTTACCAGTCCAGACCTTCCCTCAGCTCACTGTAACCTTTTCTTTTCTTTTCTTTTCTTTTCTTTTTAAATATATTTTATTGTTTTTTTTACAGGGAGGAAGGGAGAGGGCTAGAGAGTTAGAAACATCAATCAGCTGCCTCCTGCACACCCCCTACTGGGTATGTGCCCGCAACCAAGGTACATGCCCTTGACTGGAATCGAACCTGGGACCCTTGAGTCTGCAGGCCGACGCTCTATCCACTGAGCCAAACTGGTTAGGGCTCACTGTAACCTTTTCAAGGCACCTCCACAAGCGGGCTTCTGGGGTTGTCACCAAGCCTTTGCACCACCTACTAAGGCCGGGGAGGTCGCGTCCAGGGCCTGGGGCAGGTTGGGAGAGAACTGGAGTGGGGAGGGGCGCTGGGGGTCATGGGAAACCTCGTTACCCAGGCCAGGTGCAGAGCCTGGGCCTTGCGGCCAGCTGGGGGTCTAGGAGTAGGATGGGGGCTCAGGCTGCCTGTTTGTTCAGCACAACCTGAGGTTCCTGTTAGGAAGTGCCCTTGTTTGTGTCCAGACTGATTTGTTTGCTGTTCACACTTGTATGGAGAGCTGCCCCTGGGAGTCCTGGCTTCCAACATAGGGGTGGGCGTGGGAAGGGGGATCCTGGGTCCCACTCAGAGCTTCCAGGGTCTAGAGAGAATAGTCTGGGAAATCAAGGTCTACGAGCTCCTGATGCGGAGAGGGGCGGGTTGGACGCCCCTGGAAGCTCAGCCCTGCTTTCCGCTATCCAGAGAATAGCCAAGCGGGGCTTGTCCAGTGAGGAGCCCTGAGTCAGAACTGACTGCCAGTCCAGGCCTCTACAAACCAGGGAAGGAGCTGGGGCTAAATTCTCCAGGACGCTGTACAGGCGCTCTGTAGAGACAGAAAACTCGGCCCTGCCTCCCAGGAGCCTAGAGCTCCAGAGGCGGGGAGGGATGCTCCTGGAGCTTTCCCGGACGGGTGCTTCCGTGCTGGCTGGGAACACTCCGGGACTTGGTGCTGAGGAGGGCCTGTCAGGGCTCACTGCCTGGGCAGGCTGTGCTCAGCCACAGAACAGGACTCACGAGGCCGGCCTGTGTGAGAACTGACAGGGCACAGAGGCAGGCCCCACCCGCGGTCAGGATATGGAGGCTCTGGTCTGGTTCTACATCTAATCACTTAGGCCCCCCGTGAAGTGGGGTGATAGACTCAAAGGGTGCAGAGCCAATTCATGGAGGCACCATGTTTCAGAGAGGAAGGGAGAGGAAGAGAGAGATAGAAACATCCACGATGAGAGAGACTCACTGATTGGCTGCTTCCTGCACTTGGGGATGGAGCCTGCCACCGGGCCTGTGCTCTGGCCGGCTCGAATCTTGACCCTGGTCCATAGGTTAACCCTCAACCACGGAGCCACGCTGGCCGGGCCCATTATGCTTTTGTAAGTGCCTGTCCTGCCTGCGTGCTGTCCCCGCAAGGCCACGGGATCGCAGCGCCCTGTGAGAGGTGGGGAGCCCCTGGAACCGGGGAGCCCCTGGAACCGGGTTCTGAAGGGCGGTCCGACAGCGTCGGTTCCCGCGGAAGGCAGCAGGGGGCGCGCGCAGACCGTGTGATGGGGGCGCCGGGCTCCCAGGCTGCGGGCGGCCACCGGACCGCTGGGTCTCCGCAGCCCCCGCGAAGGCGTGGGTGGAGGGAGGGGTGGTGTGGGCCTCCCCTGGGGAGGGCGCTCGGGGCCCCCGGGGGAAGGGGCCGGGCTCCCACCATCCTCCCGCCACCCTGCACGCCGCAGAGTCACGCCGGGCCGGCGCGGCCGCGGGCGGAATCCGGGACGGGGGATTGAGGCGGCCGCCGCGTGTTTGCCCAGCGCCCGCCGCCGCCGCCGCCGCCGCCCTCCCTAATCTCCGATACACTTGCGAGTTGGCTTCCTGCCCGGGGGCCCCCGCTCCCCGAGCAAACAGGCGGAGCGCGGCGCTGCATCCCCAATGTGGCATTGGAGCCCCGCGGGAGGAACGCCGAGCGCGGCCGGCCGGCGGTAATTGCCCTCCTCCGCCCTAATCCTCCGGCCGGCCCCTCCCGCCGGCTGCGGCCCATTGATTAGGGCGGGAGCCGCGGGCTCTGCCCCAAGCCCCGCCGTGGGCCTAGGAGGCCGTCAGGACCCTCCCCCACCCCGATCTCCCTGGGCCCCAGCCCATCGGGTTGTCAAAACTTCCCCGGGGCACACCCCAGGCTGAGGGACGTGAGACCCCAAACCACCCTGTCCTTTGTGTGATGAGGGAGGGGGTGCAGAGCGTCCGCAGGGGCCTGGCTGGGCTGGACACCCTCAGACCCACTATGAAGTTGGGGTCTGGGAGGTCCCTGTGTGCCCCCACCACCCTCAAGGCCCCCCGTGCCCTGCAGTGGCCAGGCCCACTTTGACTTTCGGTGGCCTGCCCAGGGGAGCCTGGACCTGCAGCGCCTCATTCAGGCATTCACCCCCTGAACACAGGGGTGGGGACTGCGAGTGCCAAGCACTCCAAGCTGGTAATAGACACGGCCTTTACCACAGTAGTTAACGAGAGAGGTCAGTACACGGGAAGAGAGAAATAGGGTGACATGGGAGCCTTTGGGGGCAAGCCCACTGGCGCCTGGGTGATGGATGGCTTCAAAGGGACAAGACCTGGTTCCCCAGCTGGAATGAGTTTTGTTTCTTCCCTCCTTCTCCCAGCCTTCCATTCAGGCCCCCAGCATGCACTTCTCCCTCCCAGAACAGCCACCCCAAGCCAGGAAAACACCCCTCTGAGTCTATGTCTCTGTGTTTAGGCCCCAGTTCAAGGCTTGGCTTCTCTGTGCAAGGGCAAGGACCCCGGAGGGTCCTCTGACACCCCGAGGCCCAGGGAAGAAAAGCTGGGGCTGGGGTGGAGGCTGGGCCAGGGCGAGTGGAGGTCTTCAGAAATGGAACACAAAGGCAGGTGTAGAGAGAAATCAGGCTGGAGGCCTCGATAGCAAACCAGAACCCCGTGCGTCAGCGCCTCCCCTTAACACACCCCGGGACAGGGCTGGGACAAGTGCGCACATTTAAAAAGGCATTCCCTCTCAAGGTCATGTAAGTGCAAGGTCAACATCTGAGAGGGAGCGCCTTCTGACCTCACCCTAGTGCCAGGCCTGCCCTCACGGCCCTCAGGGAGCCCTCCCCTGGCCCAGTCACCTGTGGGTTTACGTCAGAGACGGACACCACCTTGACCTCACCCCCACCCGTCAAGTGGTTGGTATTGACCATCTCTCAGCTGGAACAGAACGTGCATGAGGCAGGGACCTCATCCCTCAAAGTCACTGCCAATAGCACTACCTAAGTCAGCAGTGAGCACTAAATAAATGTAGAGCTGACGAATGAGTAAATGGCCCTGTCTCTCCCACCCGCCTCATCCCAGGTCTGAATTCTTCCCTCTAGACACGGCCAGCTGCAGTGGCCACCCCTGGGGATTGCTGGCTTTACTGCTAACCCCACTTAATCCTCAGTCCTTCTGCCTGATTGTGAATTTGCACCGTTGATGTGTTTTTTATTCTCGAGTCCTCTGATACCAAGCCCCACTTCTCTCTCCAGCCAGATGCCACCTTCCTGAGGGTACGGGGCCAAGCCTGGCCTGGAATTCCTTCTCTGCCTTGCAGCCCAAACCCCAGGGTGGCCTCAATACATGCTGATGGCGAGCACTTGTCACCTCACGCCCATCTGGGGACTTAGGGCAAGTTCTCCTACTGCCTTATTTCTGGTGAAGGAAAGAGTGTGAACCAGGCCACGTGTCTTCGCAGTGACAGAGTTGGCCGAAGGCAGGGCCCTGTGTCCTGGAAGCCGTGGGATGTCGTCCTTATGTTTAGTAACTGCATCATGCATGTAGGGTGGGCTGGTGGGCGCTTCTCTGTTTTCTCATATCACACCAGGTGCGTGGCCACCAACTCCAATGAACGTGACGATGCACGTGTGAGCAGGTGGGAGTGTGTATAGTTGTTGGGGGTATGTGTGTGTGTGTGTGTGTGTGTGTGTGTGTGTGTGGTGTCTGCTGTGTGTGAAAGTCTATGTGCGTGCCTGGGGAGTGTGTGTGTGTGTGTGTGGTGTCAGCGGAGGGTGTGTGTGGATTCTGTTGGATATGAGTGCAGGGTGGTGGGGGAATGTTGGCTGGGTGTGTGTGTATCTTCTGAGTATATCTAGGGTCTGTGTTTTGTAATGATGAGGGTCAGTGGTAGCTGTGGGGTGTGTCTGCAGAGTATGTGCAGTGCTGGCTGGAACGTAGGGGTGTCATGTCTGCTCTGTGTGCACCTAGGTGGCTGGGGTGCCTGCCTGCAGGCTGTATTGTGATGCTGCCTTCCAGAAGCCTCTGTGTAAAATGCATGGTGACAGCCCCGACCAGTGCCCCTCTGCTTGGCCAGAGCCTGCTGTCCCCAGGCCTGGCTGGCGAGGGAGGCATGAACTGAGGGCCTGGGAAGTACATTGCTTCAGGAGGTCAGGACGCTGAGAGATGGCAGTGACTGCTGTGACCAGGGCCATGGAGACCCCACCAGGGACAGGTGTGGCTGCCATGAGTGGACAGAGGCCAGTGCCTGGAGGCCTCAAATCCTGTTGAGTACAAATGGCAAGGTCCTGTGCACCACGTAGAACCAGGGCAGGGAGTGGGAACATCCAGTCTGGGTCTCAGTCCAGGCAATACATTCCAGCTCCGGGGTTTCAGGAGAGGGGCCCTGGGAGAAGGCTGAGCTCAGATGGTGGGGGCGGGTGGGAGAGAGAAGCAGGCCAGCTGTGGAGGGCCAGGGCTAGCCCATGCCACCCTTCTGGGCAGCAGCTCCCTGCCAGGGCACAGCACCCAGTGAAGGAAGCAGGAGCAGGACTTTAGCCCCACTGCCCACCTGGTACAACCTGCCCAGCTATACACAGTGACCCTGACCTTGGCCTTGGAACCTGTAACTTCCAGTTCCTCTAGGGCAGAGCAGAGGACGGCCTCCTCAGGCTTCGGAGGAGAGGGAAGGCCTGGCCGGCTGGGGAGGGCCTGGCTTTGGAGCAGGATAGCTGGAGGCCTGTTGGCTGGGCATGCCATCTCCTGGGTCCTGGGCTGGCCTGCACAGCGAAGAAAGGGCACAAGGAAGGCACCAGCAATCCAGAACCTTCTCACCCCCATAGAGTTCCAGAATGGCCACTCATCACCCATGGGAGAGTGATGAGGGGGGAGACACGACAAAAAAATAGGAGGCTTGACTGGAAAGGGCATCAGAGAGGAGTCTGACAGGGAAGGGGGAGGCTCCTGAACAGTCACAGCAATCACCAAGGTGACCCACTGATGGATTTGTAACCTCTGACGACCAACTTCTTTCTGGCCTCAGTTTTGTCATGTGATTAAGGGGGTGGGACTAAAACAACTTCAAGGTGCTTTTCCCTGTGACTTGGACCACGGACAGAACCAGCCTGGCAGAGGGCTGGCCCAGATGACCACGGACAGAACCAGCCTGGCAGAGGGCTGGCCCAGATGACGGTTAACACCGGCTCCTCCTGTCCTCATTGGCAAGGGAGTCTGGGGCAGGGGGGGAGCGGAGTGTGGATGCCTCAGCGCAGCCCACCCCCTGAAAACCAGCCCGGGGCCCACGCCCTGCTGTCTGGAGTACCGTGCTCACCTGTGAACGAAGACTGGAAAGGACTATTGTGGACTTTTAGTTCCAAGGAAGGCGGTATCTTTCTAACTCAACTGGAGAATAAAATGTCGAGCTCAATCATCTCTAGACTTCCAGGCTGAGGTTCTGGGAAACTCCAGCAAGCCCGCTGAGCTGATGCGAGTTGCCTTCGAGTTGCATTCCTTTTTCCTTGGTCGCTGGGGCCTGGAGGACAGAGAAGGGCAAGCGACAGAGAATTCAGGGCCTTTGGAGGTCACGGAGAAAGTGGAGGAGGAGGAGGAGGAGGAGGAGGAGGAGGAGGGAGCTGGTTGCCTCAGCACCCAGGAGGGAGGGGGAAGTGATGAGCAAGATTTTTCACACCTTCAGTGAAACAGAAAAACAGATTATTTCTCCTATTTTCTTCTCTGAGATTAATGATAAACGGTCTATCCCCGAAAAGAAAACGATAAAGACTCTAATTTTTCTTGGAGGCGTAGAAATGCCATTTCCACGCAAAGCAGGGAGCCCGTAATCAGACCGGAGCGGGGCAGCACTTTGATAGGGAACGCTTTCCTCTCTCCCTCCACTGCGGCCCCTCCTGCCCCTCCCAAACCAAGATGCCCGACAGCTAAGAACAATGCTCAATAAAGTGAAATAATATTTTAGTCAAAATAGGCCGAGACTGCTCCCAGCCAACTGTAAATTAGCATTTTGAGGGCAAATATGCAGACAATTTGAGATAATGAAGCCTGATTATTCAATCCAATGAATGTTAACTAGGGAGCAGAGGCTCCTCGGCCTTATCTCACTCCCTTCGATTTATTTTTTTAATCGTTTCACATTTGAACTCTTTATTTGTTTCTGTTTTATGTGCCCCCTCCCTTCTCCCTGTGCTTCTCTCTCTCTCTCTCTGTCTTCACACACACACACACACACACACACACACACACACACACGCACACACAGTCTCCTTCCCTTCTCCCCCTCCTCCACTCCTGCCCAGGCAGCAGCAAGGACCAGACCGGCCCTTGGGGTGGGTTCAGCAAGCCCCATGGAGCGCCCACTGCGTGCATGGCCCTTGTGGAGCCGGAGGGGCTGGGGCCGAAGTGCAGTGAAGAGACAGCACAGACCCTGCTTTGCAGTGTTTAGCGCGGGGCTGCATAGAGGATCTGGGAAAGTCATGCACGCTTTTAAGAAATATGCCAAGTGCCTGTGAGGTGCGGGAATCAGGGATGCACGTGAAAGCTAATACAGCACAAGCCTTCCAGCCACCCTCCTCGAAAAGGCCACGAGGAGCCACCCGCATCCCCAGGGGTCATGAAAACCCGTTTAGAAATGATTCCTCACTCCGGCCGGACGAACGTCATAATTTGCCAGGGCCCAGTGCAAAATGAAGAGACAGAGCCCCTCGTTAAAACATGATTGAGAATTTAAAGATGGCGATGGCAGAGCGTGAAGCAAGCAGGGGGGGGCCTGCTGAGGAGCACCAGGCCTGGGCATCTGCATAGGACACACCATGCGGCCGGCCCTGACTCCAGGAGCCCCGGGTGGAGGCAATCCAAGGAGGCTTTCTGGAGGAGGAGTGGGGCAGGAAGCCCAGCTGCTGAAGAGCTGTCAGCAGGGCCTTGTTTCCCCTTGGCAGCACCTGTTCTGCAGCCCAGAAATGAGCCTTATTTGGTGCTGGAGACAGCTCCCACCTGGGTGAGACCTCTCATGCTCTGGTGGCCCCCGAGCCTCAGCTTCCTCCTTTGACCTTGGCCCTGCTCTTTCCCTCGCTGGTTCCTGTCACTTTCCCCATGGGCCCTCGCCCCGGTGCCAGGCCCTGCTGCCCGCGTCCCTCCGTGCTCATTGAGTGCCCTCGTGCTGTGTACAGCAGGAAGTCTCCTCCCAAGCATGGCCTCACTCCTTTTCTGCCCTCTTTCTCAGCATACCCTCTTCCCACCAAACCTCCTGCTCTGTGAGGCTCGTGCTCCTCACACTGCTCAGACCCCATGGTGCCTCTGCGCATGCTGGGCCCCTCACCTGGAGAGTCTTCCCCTCCCATCTATCTTTATTTTTGTCCCTCTCTCAACACCCAGCCAGAGCTTTGGGGCCAAGCAGCCCTGGTTCTATTCCCAGCTCTGCCCTATATTGGCGTGTGTTCTTAGGAAGGTTATCTCACCTCTCTGAGCCTCAGTTTCCCTGTGAATAAAGGGGGATATACTAGGCCCTGTATCATGAGGTAAGTGGGAAGACAGAATGAGCTTGTGCAGGGAGCTGGCCCTCGTGAGAGTGCATACATGTTAGCTCGCCACTCTGAGAGGCCATTGGGCCAGCTGCCCTCTCAGAACTTCTGTACCAATTGGAGGTCCCATCACACAGTGTGGTCCACAGTCTTGCACTACTTTCTCCACTTGGCTGAGTCTTTCATGAGTGGGTGGTAGACACTGAGGATGGGCTCCCTCAATCTCTCAAGCCATCCTCCTTTTGGTTGGAGGGATCGGAAAACTAAAAACTGCATTTACCAGACTCCCTTGCAGCTAGGGTTCTGGAAGTGAATAGGGATTGTACCCATCAGTTACACTCATAGAATTTGGAGGGTGGACATGAGGCCAACGCTGTTTTCTGCATCTGGTTGTTTCTAATGACTGCCAAGATTGTAGAAACGTGATTTTTTTTTCTTTTCCTGCAACCGCTTCCATAATTTACTCTCTAGCTTCTGGGAGTCAAGAGTCAAGGACAGTGGTGACAATGTCAGTAGTGGCTGACTCCGGTTTCTTGATCTCTGTATTGCAGCTACAATGGTTTCAAACCAGTCGTTCAAAGAATGGTCTTAGAAGTGGGAGTGCCACTGTAGTCAATTCAGTATTGGTCAGGTTAAAATCCACTATGTTGGCCCTTCCAATAATTTTGAAAGCACCTAGTTCTCTATATTAAGTCTCTCCTTGGTTAAAATGCCCAGAGGGGTTTTTCTGTGCAGAACCTTGATAGACACAGGGATACACCATGCCTGCTTCTCCTCCTACACACTCACACGCAGCACCTAACACAGGCCTCCCTTTCCCAAAGAAAGCCTCACCCTTCCCATCAGCGGAACCAGTCAGTGCCAGCCTGGCCTCTGAGCTGCCCGGCTCATTGCCTGTTTGCACATCCGTTCATTTCCTCCCATCCCCTGCTCTGTCCCAGATTCAAGGAGCCAACTCCTGCAAATTATGTTTCCCAGCCTGTTCTGTTCATTGGTTTCCTGCTGTGTTCAACCAATTCGAGGCCCTGTTGGGAGGCTGGAGGACAGGAGAAGGGGAAAGGCCAGGGTATTTCTCATCCTTTCTCTCTCTCTCTCTCTCTCTCTCTCTCTCTCTCTCTCTCTCTCTCGTTTTCAGTGGCGTCTATTCTGTGCAGCCACCTTCTGCCAGGCATTTCCCCCCAAATGACTCCAGCTCCCAGTTGTTGTCCCTTCCAAGTTGTAGCTTTGACCTTGTAGCCCCAGCTCTTGGCTCTGGTAAATATCATCTCCTCCTGCAAATGTTAATCTTGGAGTTGCCTCACCATCCCATTTTCAGCTCTTCCAACACTTTTGTAACTGGGTTCTCCAATTAAAAACCCTCTGCAGTGAGCTACCTGGTGTGAACAGGGTTTGCAGGACACACTGGGGAGTGGGGACTCGGGGAGGAGCCAGGGTGAATGGCAGCTTTCACCAACACCTCACTCTTCTCTTCTTGACATGTTTACTCACAGGCTGTCTGGAAAGTGAGAATCCTCTCTAATGGATGTTTCACCCAATTCAATAATTAAATCAGAGTGTTGCTAAGCATCCTCGGCGAATGTCTCCCAGTCCTGGAGGCTCCCTCATGCCAGGCCGTGACTGCTGCCAGCTAGGGTCTGGCCAATGCTGAGAGAACAGAGGCTGGTGGGAAGAGCGAGGAGGCTGGATGTGTGGGGGTCCCCATATTTCCATGCCAGGATGAGGGAGATGAGTGCACTAGAGAGCGAAGGCGAGGCAGGTGTTTAGGAAAGGGAGGCTGGGGCTCACAGGAGGGTACAGCAGAGGTGAGGCTAAGGATGTATGATTCCTTCATACTGTTGAAAATCACTCAGCCCTTAAAAGAAATAAATAAATTTACATGTACGGGTAGGAAAAGATCTCTAAGATACTATAAGTGAAAAAACCCCCACAAAACCAAAACCCTGCAGCTTAATAGTACATACAGATTACTTTAATTCTAGAGGCCCGGTGCACAAAATTTGTGTATGGTGGAGGGGTGTGTGTGTGTGTCCCTCAGCCCAGCCTGCACCATCTCCAATATGGGACATCCCTCTCACAATCCAGGACTGCTGGCTCCCAACCACTTGCCTGCCTGCCTGCCTGCCTGATTGCCCCTAACCGCTTCTGCCTGCCAGCCTGATCACCCCCTAACCACTCCCCTGCCAGCCTGATAGACGCCTAACTGCTTCCCTGCCGGCCCGATTGCCCCTAACTGCCCTCCCCTGCCAGCCTGGTTGCCCCTAACTGTCCTCCCCTACAGGTCTGGTTGCCCCAACTGCCCTACCCTGCTGGCCCGGTCACCCCTAACTGCCCTCCCTGCTAGCCTGGTTGCCCCCAACTGCCCTCCCCTGCAGGCCCGGTCACCCCCTACTGCCCTCCCCTGCAGGCCCGGTCACCCCTAACTGCCCTCCCCTGCAGGCCTGGGTCCTTCCCTACTGCCCTCCCCTGCAGGCCCGGTCACCCCCAACTGCCCTCCCCTGTAGGCCTGGTCCCTCCCAACTGCCCTCCCCTGCTGGCCATCTTGTGTCCACATGGGGAGGCCATCTTTGACCACATGGGGGTGGCCATCTTGTATGTTGGAGTGATGGTCAATTTGCATATTACCTCTTTATTATATAGGATTATTGTATAGGATGAGTAAAAATGACATATACAGGCACACGTATACCTGGCTGTCCATGGAAAAGGGCGAGAGGAAGCACACCGGCATGTTTCTCAGGATGACCCCTGTGCCTGGGATAGAGTGGGGAGAAGGTGAGCGTTCTCATTTTACTCTCTGCACTCCTGACATGCTTGACTCTTACAACCAGAATGTGTTCTTACATCGCTTCTATAATTAAGACACACAAATGTTGTGAGAAATGCTGTTAGAAAAAAAAAGAAGTAGCTGTGTTTTAAAAAATGGCGTAGCCTGGCCGATGTGGCTAAGTGGTTGAGCTTCGACCAATGAACCGAGAGGTCTGGGTTCGATTCCCGGTTTTGGGCTTGATCCCCAGTAGGGGGCGTGGAGGAGCAGCCAATCAATGATTCTCTCTCATCACTGGTGTTTCTGTCTCTATCTCCCTCTCCCTTCTTCTCTGAAGTCAATAAAACATTTTAAAAAAAAATGGCACAAAGGAGGATGTGGGAGTTATGATACATTGAAGAAAATAGATTCTTAACTCCGGGGAGTCTAGATTCTTGAATCAGTATATTTCAATCATTTTGGCCCCATGTCATGGTGAGAAATACTGGGGTCAGGTCCCAGTACACACATGTGTATATTTATTCGAAACAGAAGTTTCACGAAATGATGTTTGCATTTAGTACATATTGTATACTCTAGTGTCTTCTATTCTTTTCTAATTTTCTCTTAAAAACTACTGATGGTGATCCTCTAACTAGATTTCATGAGCATTAGTGGGAAGATCCTGCCTAAACTGATGGGGCTCTAGGGCCCTCTTAGGAGAGGCTTGCCCATCAAGCACTCAGGGACAACCCCAACCCCAGCCTGGAGAGGAACCCGAGTCTTTTCCTTTCCAAGTCCCAGAGGACAGGGAGAGACGTTTCACCGGCATGACCACAGGGTGGCAGCGCTGGCTGTGTTTGCTGCTAATCCAAGCATCAGCCCAGAGGTCTACCTTTAACCCTTTGCACTCGCTTGCTTATTTCTTGATTCCTTTATTCTAATGCAAACCGTGTCGAGTCACACTCGACATCTGAGTGCAAAAGGTTAAACCATCATGAAACAGATTGAACTATTGCCTACTGCCCTCTCCACCTCCAGGTTTTGAGAGAGAGAGAGAGAGAGAGAGAGAGAGAGAGAGAGAGAGAGAGAACCCAAAACACTCCACATGAGGGGCCCAGACCTCCTCCCTCACTGGGGTAGCCCAGTCTTAAAGATGAAACCAAATCCCACCCCAAGTTCAAAACCCAAGTTCTCACTCATTGGCTGTGTGGCCTTGGGCAAGTTTCTTAACCTCCCTGTGTCTCAGTTTCTTCTGTGAAATGGGCATAGATAATAATGCCTCCTTCCCTCAAGGAGTTGTAAAGACAGAATGAGTTAATACACGCAGAGCTCTAAGAACAGTGCCGGAGGTCAGTAAGTATTAGCTATTGTTATATTGCTTTCCCTCCTGATTGCTTCTGCTCTAGAGGTGCTGCTAGGGGGAGGGAGGTGGGGCGTGCTTTAGCGGTCAATTAACTGCAGAAATGAATGAAGCCCAGGAGAGCCCATTTCCACCCTGTCCCCTGGCTGGGCAGTGGGCTGGAGCGGCGGGGTGAGGGGAAGTGGAGTGTGGCGGCTCAGATGAGGTTGATAAGCCTTGACTCCAGCTCCCTTTTGATTATGCCCTGGGGTCTGGGCACCCCCCCCCCCCCTGCCCCCTGCCCCCTGCCCCTCCTCCCGTGCCCACCCCCCTCCTGCTGCTATATACACCCTCAGAGCCAGGCCTATTTTGGTCATCATTGACCCTGAACCAGGCCCACCATCTCCCTGACCCCTTAGGTCGGGTGAGAGAGAAACAGACACACCCCATAGACCCTGAGAACTGCTCACTCGACCTTCTGTGCCAGCTAATCTCCCTCAGGAAGGTGGGGGTGGCCCACCCTTCCTTCCTCTGCACCTGGGCACATGGCACACTCCCCTCCGCCAGGTACATGGCTCCCGTCCAAGGCCACCTCCTCCCCAGGGCTCCCGTCCTCTGGTTAGCCTCCCTCCTCTCTTCTCCAGTCCTGCTAAAAGCATCCTTAATGCACCCTGCTCCCCAACGCCCTTTCCCTGAGCTGGGTTCCTTCTCCAGACCCCGATCCAGGCCCATCTCAGCCATCACTGGGCGCTGAGGCCAGCGTCTTCAGTTTCATCATCATCTAAATATCAGGGCATGACATATCAAGAAACCTGCAAAGAGCACACAAAAGTGCAAGATGGCCATGGTTTTTCTTTTGGAACCGTTTCCACTGAGATGCAGAACACAAGGTAGAACAAAGAAGGGCCAGAGAAGCAGCCCCAGAATTTACACCTGAATGCAGTAAAATCCACTCTTTTTGCCATAGTTTTACACCTGCAGAGAGCCCTGTAACCATCACTAAAGTCAAGATAGAGAGCATTTCTATCGCTCCCCACATTTCTTCCTCCTGTCTTATTTTACTTGTATTTACCCCGCCTTCACCCTTGCAACCACCCATTTGTTCTCCTTTCGTGTAGCTTTACCTTTTCCAAAAAGGTCATATCAATGAAACGCTAGAGTATGTAGCCTTCTAAGACTGACTTCTTTTGCTTAGCATAATGCATTTGGGATTCATTTTTGTGGTTGCATGTATTAAGAGTTTGTTCCTTTTTTCTTGCTGAGTAGTATTCCATCATATGGGTGTACCGTAGTTCAGTTATTCATTATGGGTTGATGGGCATTTGTGTAGTTTCCAGTTTGGGGCCAGAATAAATAAAGCTGCTACATGTATGTTGGGGTATAGGTTCTTGTAAGAACGTAAGTTGTCCTTTCTCTTGGGTAAAATAGCTAGGAGTGGGATTGCCAGGTTATACGCAAGTTATTCAAAAGTAAAGAATGAGAGCAAATCTTTTCCCCAGTCTTCTAGCTCCGCAGGCAACCTCTGTTACTTTTTTCTTTGTATTTTTCCAAAGATGTGTGCATGTGTGTGTGTGTGTGTGTGTGTGTATGTGTTTGAGAGAGAGAGAGAGAGAGAGAGAGAGAGAGAGAGAGAAGAGAGAGACAGAGAAAGAGAACATATAATATTAAAAAACACACACAAATTATCAGATAATACATGTTTTGATTTTGTTGCCTTTTCCACTTAAAGGATTTTAAAGATTTGATTGTCTCATTTTTTTTCTATAGCTGCCTCCTATTCCATATATAGATGTACCATACTTTAACTCCATATTGAGGATTTCTGATTTTTTTGGAATTGGTGTTTGTAACAAACATCCCTGTATATGCTTCTGTGCCATTGTTTGACCACAACCGCAGGATAACTCATAGGTGGAGTTCTGAAAAGAATAAAGTACATCCCAGCCGCCACTGTCTCTCCTTCCCTCTTCCTTGGCCCATAGCAATTTGGCCCAGGCCCCTACCAACCAACGAGACTGCCCTTCATCACGCATCCTCCTCGATTTCTCTGAGGCAGGCGGGGCTGCTGACCTACCCTTCTGTTTGAAACGTTTCCTTTGGGAGCTCCCGGTCTCTCTTGGTCCCCCCCACCTCTCTGATGGTCTCTCCCCCATTTCCACAACCAACCCTACCGCAAAGCATTCGGCAAGGCCCACACTGCTCTCTCCTGCACCCACAGCTTCAGCCACACTTGCCTTCAGGCAGCTCCTACTTTATGTCCACAGCTCTGACCTCCGTTCTCAGCTCTAGTCAACTTCCTGCCTACGTTGTGAGACCAACATCCCAAACCCGACTCAGCATCTTGCTTCCCCTCAAAAGCTGTTCTCATCCGCCTGCCTGGTTTTATTTAGGGAGCTGCCATGCCACCCGGAAACTGGAAGGGCTTGTGTCTCCTCCCATATACATACACAGACAGCCATCCTCTCACTCTCCCCTCCCATTAATTAGTTACCAGATGTTGCTCCTCCCCATGGTTCTTCCCCTTCCTTCCCACAGCCAGCCATCTGGGGCCGGGTTTCCCTTAACAATAAGGGCTGGTACTATGTGCTAGGCTCTGTGCAAGAATTACCAATCAAGTGTAAACTTCACACAGTTTTACTAGAAAGATTCTATTTGCCATTTATTTATTTATTTTAAAATATATTTTTATTGATTTCAGAGAAGAAGGGAGAGAAATAGAGAGAGAAACATCAACAATGAGAATCATTGATCGGCTGCCTCCTGCACACCCCACACAGGGGATGGAACCTGCACTGCAACCCAGGCCCGTGCCCTTGTCCGGAGTCGAACCAAGGACCCTCCAGTCTGTAGGCGGATGCTCTATCCACTGAGCCAAACCGGCTAGGGCTCTATTTGCCTTTTAAAGCTCAGACTTAGTAACACGTGTAGGAAGTGGTGGACACGGATTTGGTCCCAAGCATTGCGGAGCCTGCTTGCTGCACGTGATCACACCGTTGTACCTCCTTACTCATCGAGGTTGTCTTATGACAGACCATCCGGCCTCCAGACCTCACTACATCCAACCAACACTCAGCTCACAGATGGATCTCCCTGCAGCATCGCTCTAATTACTTGGTACATCACAATCCTGACCAAAGGCCTTCGCTGACTCCAAATAAAGCCCTGACCCAGGCTTGCTCTTCAGGATCCTCAGGCACTAGGTCCAACCTTCCCATTCCCCCAAAATACACCTAATTTGCCCTAACCGGTTTGGCTCAGTGGATAGAGCATCAGCCTGAGGACTGAAGGGTCCCAGGTTCGATTCGGGTCAAGGGCATGTACCTTGGTTGTGGACACATCCCCAGTAGGGGGTGTGCAGGAGGCAGCTGATCGATGTTTTCCAACTAGTTATTTGATGTTAGACAATTATTTTGCAATAAGTTCCATGTTGTTAGACATTTAGTTGGCCTAACCAACCCACTTTTGGATATTTAAGTAAGTCCACCCCATCAGATTACTTTTGGCCAAATTGTTTTGCGCCACATGTTATACTTCCTATTCGATCATCCCTTCTTGTTTTTTATCTTCAACCTCCCCTCCCCAACTCCTTTCCAGACCCTACTCAGGTCTCGCCCATGAAAACAAACGGCATCCTTCTTTCCCTACGATGCCTACACTCACTGCTTCCCCTGTCTCACTCCAAACTCTCTGTCCACTGTAGTCCGCCTTCTGGCTCCATCCATTCAGCAGCACAGTTCCCACAACCTCCTTGAGGCTAAGTCCAGTAGACACGTCTCAGGTCCTTTATTATTCCAGGACCCCCCCTGTGCCCTCCCCCCTTCCTGAAGCACTCTGTCTGGGCTTCCATGTCCACCCCTCTCTCCCTCCCCGTCCGCCCGCTCCTCTGTGGCCTCTTTTGCAGACTCCTCAGAGTGATCTTGGGGCTTCTCTCTCCTTGGCCCTCTCCTCTCCGTATTCTACACCCCCTCCACAGGGAGCTCACTCAGCGCGTGGCTTCAGTGGCCTCTGTATGTTGAGGGCTGCCACCAGGTTCCAGCAGCTCCCTGCTGTCAAGCCTGAGCTCCTATTGGCATGTCAACCATCCGCTGGGCCTGTCACTTGGATGTCTCCACTCACTCGGCTTGTCCATGCGGGACCCATCATCCCCTCCTTGGCCTCTCTAGTCTGTTTCCCCTCTCTTCCCATTTCAGATTCTCATACTAGGAACTTCCTACCGTGCTGGAAACTCAGGAGCGTTCAATGAACATCCGTTTAATGACTTGAATCAACCACCACGTCCAGGGGATTCCACCTCTGAATGACCTGTTGGCCTCCCCCCCCACCACCCCCCACTGTCTTCTGTTGCCTGTTGCTCGGCTGTCTCTCCATTAGACACGCGCTGACGTCCCCACCCCTCATCAGCCATGCAGGAGGAAGGGGTGCCTTTGAAGCTGCCATGTCCTCAGGGCTGCATCAGAACGGGCACCTCTTTCTAAATACTAACAGGTGAGCTGAGACCCATCCACACCCAGAGCCCGGGCCAGCAGGCTGCGCGTCCATCTTCACATTGGTTCGGCCTGGTTTAGTCCAAGGAAAGAGGGCCTCCGGCCTCCGGGGGGGTCTCCTGTGAGCCAGGGGAGGAGGGAGGAACAGCGAGGGGAAGGGCCAAGAGGTTGTGTGCTTCGTTGGGCAATGGAGGCAGTGGGCATGATCAGGGGCTGGGAGAAGATGACCGATTTAATCACTGCTCACAGACCGCTCTGGGGCCAGCCTTGCTGTTGAGGGCAAAACAACCTTATTCCGCGGGGAGGCCCTAATTCAGGGGTCCTCAAACTTTTTAAACAGGGGGCCAGTTCACTGTCCCTCAGACCGTTGGAGGGCCGGACTATAGTTTAAAAAAAAAAACTATGAAAAAATTCCTATGCACACTGTACATATCTTATTTTGAAGTAAAAAAAAACAAAACGGCAAAAACACCCGCATGTGGCCCGCGGGCGGTAGTTTGAGGACGCCTGCTCCAAACCCTGTTAGACCAGCCACTCTGGTGTCTCAGCTACTTGAAGGAATTGTAGTTCTTAAACATACCAGCAGAGGGAGCTCTCAATTCACCTCTGCTCTGTGCTGGGAGGGGGGTGCGAGCTAAATCTTGATGGGAAGGTTCCCATAGTGAATGAGGGGAGCAAGTGTGAAGGAGATGTGGTGACTTACACGTTTCTCGCACGTATGGCATCCAAAACTCGGACATACAGGAGAGGAGCCGTGTGGAAGTAGCCAGGGAAAGGGCCGGGTTTGAACCTGTGGACTCTGAGGTCCTGAGGGACAGCCGGTAGGAGAGGTGCCCTGTTCAATTGACATACAGTTCTGGAGCCGGGAACAGATTGCCGTTAGACATGTAGATTTGGTGTCATCATTGTGTGACAATGATGCAAGACCTGGAGTGGCTGAGACTGCCCAGGAGGCGTGAGAAAGAGGCAGGCCAACGGCAGAGTCCCCAGAAGCATCAGTAGCTAAGGGGCTGGAAAGAGAGGGTGTGGACTATCAGAGAGGTGGCAGAATAACCAATAGGGACTGTGGTGGATGAGAGAATTTAAAAGTGGATGAGTGTCTCCACTGACAGCCCTCTAAAGAAGAAACTTTGCCAGCTGGTCCAGAGAGACACAACAGAGAGGCTGGAGGGATGGGGGCAGGGAGGCCTTATCTAGAGAGGTGAAGTACATAATAAAACCAGGCAGAAAACATATATTAGGAAAAGAAAACCCATGGGAGAGGGGGAGGTCACCACACGGGGGCTTATAAAAAGCTTTGGGGTTGCCCCAGCTGGTTTGGCTCAGTGGATAGAGCGTC
This sequence comes from Eptesicus fuscus, assembly GCF_027574615.1. Lineage (NCBI taxonomy): Eukaryota > Metazoa > Chordata > Mammalia > Chiroptera > Vespertilionidae > Eptesicus > Eptesicus fuscus. Next base: position 44,478,028 of record NC_072488.1, on the reverse strand, counting down.
AGCCTGTGGACCAAAGGGTCCCTGGTTCCATTCCGGTCAAGGGCACATGCTCAGGTTGTGGGATTGATCCCCAGGAGGGGGCGTGCAGGAGGCAGCCGGTCAATGATTCTCATCACTGATGTTTCTAACTCTCTCTCCCTCTGCCTTCTTCTCTGAAATCAATAAAATAAAAATTAAAAAATATATAAAAGCTTTGGGGTTTTCGAGTGTGAGGGTCTCCAGCGTAGCCCCAGGGTGAAAGAAAATTGTGGGAGGGAGAGAAAAAGGGACTCTTGGAAAGTGTGTTTTAGTAGAGTATAAATAAAATCTCTTCTTGATTTCTCTTTGGAGGCCAGATTTGAATGAAACACATCTTTGAACCACATAGGACTTCAGTTTTATTAGAACCCATTAAACTTTAGCAAGCTAGAAATAGAAAAAGAAATCTTTCTTACCCCGACAAAGAGAAATGACCAGAAATTAATAATAGCATACTTAATGGTGAAATGTTGAAAGCATTCCCACAAAATGTAAGACCAAGACAAAAATTTCCATTATTGTTGCTCTTATCCAACACTGTACTGAAGGCCCTACTTTGACAAGAAGACAAAAAGAAAGAATAATTTGTGGAAAGGAAGAAACCAAATTATCATTATTGCAGATGTTGTTATTATGTGCCTAGAAAAGAGAGTTAACTGAAAAACTATTAAAACTAACAAGAGAAGCCCTGACTGGTTTGGCTCAGTGGATAGAGTGTCGGCTTGCGGACTGAAGGGTCCCGGGTTCGGTTCTGGTCGGGGGCATGTGCCTTGGTTGCGGGCGCATCCCCGGTGGGGGGTGTGCAGGAGGCGGCTGCTTGATGTTTCTCTCTCATCGATGTTTCTGGCTCTCTATCCCTCTCCCTTCCTCTCTGTGAAAAATCAATAAAATATATTTTAAAAAAAACTAACAAGAGAATTAAGTGGTCACCACAAGATTAACATACAATAATCAACAATTTTCCTACATACCAGTAATAAGTGATTTAACAACATACAAATCAAAAGATACCAATTCCAAATGGCAACTAAAAACTATAAAATACTGTACATATACATTTATAATGATTAAACTGGTAAATTTTATATTATTTATATTTTACACAATAAAAATACTATACCTAGAATTTAAATGAATAAAAAGGGCAACACCTACACTGAGTGACCAGATTATTATGATCTCTGAACGCATAATAATCTGGCCACTCAGTGTGTGTGTGTGTGTGTGTGTGTGTGTGTGTGTGTATATATATATATATACATATATATATATATATATGAGGCTCAGTGCATGAATTAATGCATGGGTGGGGTCCGGCCAGCCTGGCCAGGGTGAGGGCACATGGGCAGTTGGCTGGCCTGTCTGCTAGTCAAACTCCTGGTCGGGGGGACAATTTGCATATTAGCCTTTTATTATATAGGATATACACTGAGTGGCCAGATTATTATGCGTTCAGAGATCATAATAATCTGGCCACTCAGTGTATATGAAGAAAACTCTATTTGTTGTTGGGATTGTAGTTCAGCCACTGTGGTACAGCCACTATGGAAAACAGTGTGGAGTTTCCTAAAAAAATTAAAAATGGAACTTCTAGGAATATAGCCTAAGAAGCCTGAAACACCAATCAGAAAGAATATATGCACCCCTTTGTTCATAGCAGCATTATTTACAGTAGCTAATATCTGGAAACAGCCCAAGAGCCCATCAGTAGAAGAGTGGATAAAAAAGCTGTGGTACATTTATGCAAGGAATACTATACAGCTGTAAAAAAAGAAGGATCTCTTAACCTTTGAGACACCATGGAGGGTCCTGGAAAGTATTATGCTAAGTAAAATAAGCCAGTCAGAGAAAGACAAGTATCACGTGATCTCACTTATATATGGAATCTACTGAACAAAACAAAATAGATCCAGAGACAGTGAAGCATGCAACAGACTGAGGATTCTCAGAGGGAAGGCGGGGGGAGGGAAGAGATCAACCAAAGAACTTATATGCATATATGTGTAACCCATGACACAGGCAACGGTGGAGTGAAGACCTGGGGAGGGGATGGGAGTGGAGAGGAGGGGTGTCAATGGGGGGGAAAGGGGACATCTGTAATACTTTCAACAATAAAGATAAATTTAAAAAAACAACACACACATTTTATTGCCGAAACCGGTTTGGCTCAGTGGATAGAGTGTCAGCCTGCGGGCTGAAAGGTCCCAGGTTCGATTCTGGTCAAGGGCATGTACCTTGGCTGTGGGCACATCCCCAGTAGGGGGTGTGCAGGAGGCAGCTGATCGATGTTTCTAACTCTCTATCTCTCTCCCTTTCTCTCTGTAAAAAAATTAATAAAATATATTAAAAAATACATTTTATTGATTTTTTTTACAGAGAGGAAGGGAGAGGGATAGAGAGTTAGAAACATCGATGAGAGAGAAACATCGATCAGCTGCCTCCTGCACACCCCCTACTGGGGATGTGCCCGCAACCAAGGTACATGCCCTTGACCGGAATCGAACCTGGGACTCTTCAGTCTGCAGGCTGATGCTCTATCCACTGAGCCAAATCGGTTAGGGCAAGATAAATTTTTTAAAAATAAATTAATTAAGTGAGGAAAACTCTAAAGCATTACTAAAGAGAAAGGAAGAAAAGCTAAACAAATGGCGAGACATCATATTTCTAAGATGCTATTGTTGTGCAGCATTTTAATTGTTTTAAAACCCCATGAATTGGGGCTGGGAGGAGAGGGGAAGTAGGGGGGGAAATAGGGGACATCTGTAATAATGTCAACAATAAAAAATAAATGTAAAAAATAAAAAACCAAAAAACAATCACACTAACCACCCCCCATGAATTAGACATTATTATAATTATTTTGTACAGGCAACATTTGTCTGTCTACATGTTTGCCAGCTTCCTAGTTCTTTCCTGACTCTCTGCCTTCCTCCCAGGGTCATTTTCCTTCTTCCTGGAGGGACATGCTTTAGCAATTCTTTAGTACAGGTTTATCGGCGCTAAACTCAGTTTCTGTTTAGCCAGCTGTGTCCCTGATTCTCCTCGTTCTTCAAAATAGTTTTGCTGAATATATGATTCTCGCATGACAGCTATTTTCTCGTAATCCTCTGAGGACCCTTATCTGCCAGCTTCTGTTTTCTACTCTTGCTGTTGAGAACTCTTTGTCAGCTTAATTTTGTTTCTTTGTTGGTGACGTGACTTTTCTCCGGGATTGCCGTAAAAAAGCTTTTTATTTCGGAAAAATTTCCAGCGCACCCCACAGTAGAGAGAAGAGTTGAATGAACATCCACATTCCCAACACCTGGTCTCCATAAGTTCACATTTTTGCCACCAGTGGTCCTTTTATTCTGACTCCCTTTCTTTTTTTAAAAAAATATTTTATTAATTTTTTACAGAGAGGAAGGGAGAGGGAGAGAGAGTTAGAAACATCAATGAGAGAGAAACATGGATCAGCTGCCTCCTGCACGCCCCCTACTGGGGATGTGTCCACAACCAAGGTACATGCCCCTTGACCAGAATTGAACCTGGGACCTTTCAGTCCGAAGGCCGATGCTCTATCCACTGAGCCAAACTGGTTAGGGCCTGACTCCCCTTCCAGGAGGCATTTTTTTCTACACGATTTAAAGCAAATTCCGTATGTATCAGATTGTGTTGTTGATAGATAAGGACTTTTTGCTTTATTTTTATGTTAATCTCATCATATCTTCGAATTCCTCATGCACGTTCAAATTCCCCTAATTGTTCTAAAGAGGCCTTTTTACAGTTGGTTTGTTTGACTCAGCATCCGAACAAATTCCACACTGTGCCTTAGTGGATAGGGCGTTTAAGTCTCCCTTCATCTATTACATCGGCCCCACCCCACTTCCTTTTTTAAGCCATTTATTTGCTGATAAAAACAGGCCATTTGTCCTGTAGAATTCCCCACAATCAGGATTTGGCTGATTACTTCCTCATGGTGTCCGCTCACTTGCTCCTGTAGCCCCTGTGTTTACCACGCCTTAGTAGTTACAAAAGAGCTTGGACTGGATTTATGTTGAATTATTTTGGCCGGTGGCACCGTGTGTCTTTTATTGCACCTTCCCCGGGAAGCACATGTTGTTTGGTTGTTGCACTTTGATGCTAAAGTCATTCATAAATAAATTATGGGGTGCAAAATGGTAATTTCCTTCTAATTCAATCATTCCCTCTTCATTTATTAACTGGAACTCATATTTAAGAAACCTTTCTTCACCTCCTACTGATTGAAATGCAGCTGACATTCCACCAAGGTAACTGATGAGGGGTGTGTGTGTGTGTGTGTGTGTGTGTGTGGGGGGGGTGTGTGTGAGAGAGAGAGGGAGAGGAGAGAGAGAGAGAGAGATGAAATTATGCAAGTTTCTATATTTCATCTGACTTAATAAAATGTAGTCATTATTTATTAGTAATTCTGATGCTGAACTTATTCCATCTTCAGCCAATGTCCCTTCAAGTGGCTCTTATGACCTTTTAACATTATTCTAGTGGTTATTGACAATTCCCTTACTGTTAGGTTTCATCAAATAATTGAATCGATACTCCCTCCCCTGGGAACTGACCTTTAGGCCACTTCACAATGGACATTCCCTTCCGCTGAGACCACATTCCTCTGGCTAAGACCATTATCTCTCCCCTCCGGACCTTCCCAGGACCAGGCTCTGCACAGAGAATTCCCCGCCCAGAAAAAGCCCGCCTAGCGTCCTTGAAAAATCTCTGACTCCCGACTTTGGGGGCTGGCGCCATTTTGAGGCTCAGCGCATCTGGCATCCAGATGACCTCATACATTTATAATTCCTTACCACTTTGGCCTCGTGCGTTCCTCCTTCGGCAACCCTAACACTTACTTTATAGCTCAGTGAGATCTCCCAGGTTCATCTTGTACATTGCCCGCCCTGGTTCGTGTTAGTGAGAGATAGGTTTAGAGAGCAAAATTTTGTCACTCAAGGTGTTTATTATTACTTGGTTGTCATTTCTTTAGAGGTTGTGGAAAAACTGGATCTCATACATCCCTGATGAGAGAGTAGAATGGTATAGCTAGCTCAGTGGTCAGCAAACTCATTAGTCAACAGAGCCAAATATCAGCAGTACAACAATTGAAATTTCTTTTGAGAGCCAAATTTTTTAAACTTAAACTTCTTCTAACGCCATTTCTTCAAAATAGACTCACCCAGGCCGTGGTATTTTGTGGAAGAGCCACACTCAAGGGGCCAAAGAGCCGCATGTGACTCGTGAGCCGCAGTTTGCCGACCACGGGTATAGCTACTTGGGAGAATGATTTGACAGTCTCTTAAAAAGTTAGAAATAAAGTTATCATTTGACCCAGCACTTCCATTCCTAGGTATCTTCTTGAGAGAAATGAAAACATATGCCCACACAAAATTTGCACATGAATGTTCATAGCATCATTTTATTCATAATAGCCAAATCAGGAAACAGTCCAATGTCCATCAACAGGTTAGTAAATAAACAAAATGTGATATAAGTCACACAAGGAAACACTACTCAGCAATAAAATAAATAACTACTGATTATTGATACATGCTATGATATAGATGAGCCTCAAAAACATTACGAGAAGTGAAAATAGACACAAAAGAGTATATATTGCATAATCCCATTTGTAAGACTGGTACAGAAAAGGAAAATTTATATAGATGTTAGTAGGTAAGTGGTTCCCTGGGCTAACTTTGGGGGTGAGGATTGACTGCAAAGGAGCACAAGGAAACGTTCTGGGGTGATGGGAATGTTCTAAATATGGATTGTCGTGGTAGCAGCAACTATAGATTTACTAAACATAACTGCATTGTATACTAACAGTGGATGAATTTTATGGTATACACATGAAACCTCAAAAAAGCTGTTTGTTTTTTTTTGTTCGTTTGTTTTTGTTTTTTTAAAATCATAGGTCCAGGAACCAGAGTATTGAGATATTTTGGGGCTACTTTATTATTCCCCCTGGTCAAAAATCTGCAATAAGTTCAAATTTGAGTGCTGTATGCACGTCTCTACCTGTGGTATACCTGTGGTAGGCTGGATATTGTCCCCCAAAGACGTTCGGGTCTTGATCCCTGAAACATGGGAATATGATCGAATATGGCAAAAGGGACTTTGCAGACATGATTAAGTTAAGGATCTGGAAATGAAAATGTATGAATTTTCCGTTGTAGTGGGCCCCACATGTAATCACAAGTGCCCTTATAAAGAAGGAGGCGGAGGAAGATGGACTACAGCGGTAAGAGATGTGAAGATGGAAGCAAGAGGCTGGGGAAGAGGCCCCCAGCCAAGCCATGCAGGCAGCCTCCAGAAGCTAAAAAGTGCGAAAAAGCAGGTTCTCCTGAGAGTCTTCGACGCCAGTAAAACGCATTTCAGACTTCTGGCCTCCAGAACAGTGGGGACTAAATTTGTGGGTTTAAGCCACCAAGACCGTGGTACTTTGTTAGAGTGGCAACAGAAAACTAATGTAATAACAGCCTCAAGCATATTTGATTTACATTTTCTAATTTTGAATTAGTTGCAAAAAGGAAACATTTTAAATTTCATGTGTAATCTGGATATATATTTTTTTTTAACTGAGAAATTAGGCAGCACAGATCTTCCTCATCAACAAGGCAGTAATAAAACTGTCTGGCGCTGACAATGCGCCCCATCACCCTTCCCTTCTCCCCGCAGCCTGCTGCTTCCTCTGCCTCTGTGACTCCCACTTCAGAATGGTTGCCATAGCTTTCTGCTGCCATATTTGTGTCTGCATCCGAGGACATGACCCAGTCACTTGGAGTGGATGCAGCATCTTCCACGGATTACAACTCTCTCCCTTTCGAGAGGGCCGAGGAGGAAAGGGGGGTCACTTCTGAAGCTGGCCTGTGTGACTTTGTGCCATTCTGTGCCATGTGATGGCATCCTGTGTCACTTACACATCTGCTGGCTGAAACGGGACTCATTTCCTGTCAAACTCCCGGCCTTCCTGGAATATCGGGGGGACAGGGCTCTCTCACATTCACGCTGTGCTTGCTTCTCCCACTTTGCCATGTACGGATCCATTACCTCCTGGAGTTCCAGGACGACCACTCTCTCTGGAAAGATGTTGTGAGGGTCTTGGTGGCCTCCTGGGTGTAGGAGGGGCCACTGGGAAAGCTGTGCTTGAGTCGGAGACCTGAACACAGACCTGTCCAATTATTTGCTTGGCAAACTTACCTGAAGTCTTAGGGTGAATTACAATGCACCCGAAAATAAATCCTAAAAGTGTATAATTAGAGCGCCCCTGCATTTAAAGGCCAAGCGCCTCCACTTAAGCCCTCTCCTGGGCACTTCCTCTCTGCTGTCTCCTGTTCTCCCTCAAGGGAATGAGAAGGGCAGCAGTTCCCTCCACCAGGAGTCCTGGGCTGCTCCAGCCCCTCATCTCAGGTCAGGATGCGGGGTTGGTCTTTCCACATTCTGACCTTCCAGACAGACTGACAGCTTTACAAAACGGACCCACTTGCTGCACCCCACCCCCACCCCCCAAGAATACCACAGCTCTGGTCTGGCGCCTCCCAGCGTCTGGGTTCTTCAGTCTGCATTCCAGCGTGGGCACAGCCTCCTGAAGGAGCCCCCCTGCAAATGTGCTTCGGCCCGGCCAGTGGAGGCCGCTCAGGGGCCCCCAATCTGAGGAGGAGATTTGGTAAGAGTCCTTTTGGCTGCCTGCCTGGCTCTCCTCCCAATTTCCGGTGGGTGACTGCTTTGACCAGGACATACCCACACCCTCGCCCAAAACATAGCTACAGAGACTGCCTTGTCTGAATCATATTTAAGAACATTTTTTTTTTCCCCCGGCCGGCGTGGCTCAGTGGTTGAGTGTTGACCTATGAACTAAGAGGTCACGGTTCGATTCCTGGCCAGGGCACATGCCAGGGTTTCGGGCTTGATTCCCAGTAGGGGGCATGCAGGAGGCAGCCGATCAATGATTCTCTCTCATCACTGATGTTTCTATCGCTCTCACCCTCTCCCTTCCTCTCTGAAATCAATAAAAATATATTTTAAAAATTTCCCCTCCTAACCCATAAATGCATTGCTCTTGGTAGAAAATCCCAAATCTTTAAAGTGCCCCCCCCCGCCCCCAGGTCCTAGAAAGATGGCTCCTGCCTTTGCTTCCTGCCATGGTCCTCTGTGCTCAGGCCACACCAGCCTTTTCCGCTTCTCATCTTTCTCTGGTCTTGTTCAATGTGAATTTCCTCAGGGAAACCTTTCCTAACGTCCCAACAGAAATAAAGCCCCTCTGTAATGTGGGCTCCCACAATCCTGGGCTCTTCCTTCACAGTGTTCAGTTTTATATGTTTGTGTTTATCTATATATTTAATAATCTGTCTCCCCTGCGAGAGTTCCCCAATTACGGGGGGAGCTTCTTGAGAGGCTGTGTCTGTCTGTCCCACATTTTCTGAATCAATACATGAATGAAAGGAACCATTTGCAAAGGCACTCCTCCCCTTCCACCACCCACGATGTAAACGATGCCGAGATTCTAAAAAGATATGCAGAGCTTCTCACTATTTCAAAATAGCCTATCTAATAAAAGAGTAATATGCAAATTGACCATCACTCCAACACACAAGATGGCTGCCCCCATGTGGTCAAAGATGGCTGCCCCCATGTGGACACAAGATGGCCACCACAAGATGGCCAGCAGGGGAGGGCAGTTGGGGACAATCAGGCCAGCAGGGGAGGGCAGTTAGGGGTGACCAGGCCAGCAGGGGATGGCAGTTAGGGGCAATTGGGCCGGCAGGGGAGCAGTTAGGCGTCAATCAGGCTGGCAGGAGAGTGATTAGGGGGTGATCAGGCTGGCAGGCAGGCGAGCGGTTGGGAGCCAGCAGTCCTGGATTATGAGAGGGATGTTTAGGCAGTTGGACATCCTTCGAGGGGTCCCAGATTGGAGATGGTGCAGGTTGGGCTGAGGGACACTCCCCTGCCACCGTGCACGAATTTCGTGCACTGGGCCTCTAGTTTAATTTTAAAATAGGATGTTGGATGTATCTTCACAATTTCTCTAACCAAAAGACCCAAGGCTTAAGTGTTTTTCTCAGAATAAACAAAAGGTCACCAAAGAAGAAGTCTAGCAACACCAAGAAACCCTGACACGTGGAGACCTTAGATGGGATGGAGAGGAAAGTTTTCCAGGGCGAGGAGGTGGCTCTGAGGTGAGGAAGCCTCGGCTACAACTCCCCTCTCCTCAGCCGCCTGCAGCGCTCACATTTTCTCGACAGACAGGCCAGGACTTCTTTATCTCTGTTCATGGATATTTAGGCTCCATCCCACGAGGTTTGCTGTTTTAAGTCATGCAGAAATAAAGCTTCTTATAGAGAATTCCTTAAACACTTGTGTGAGGATTTCCACAGAGTAAATTCCTAGAAATAGAGTTTCCAGATTAAAGGGATGACCCATTTTAAATTGTTGATAGATATTGCTGAATTGCAAGGGTGCCCCCTACACTGGCTATCACTATTGTACCAATTTGTGGCTTTAAACTTGTAATGAGATTCAGCATTTTTTTCATATGGCTAATTGCTCTTTGTAGTACCCTGTGAACTCTTTATTCAAATTCTTTGAACACTTGAGATAGAACCCCAAGTATAAAAAATAGACTCCCGTATTTTATTTTTACATTAGTGGGGTTTATGATTATTTAGATCTTTAATCTGACATTTTTAATGAGCTGGCACTCTATATTTAATATTTATTACTACTATTTTTTTACAAATGAAAAGCAAACTTGCCCTTTTCCTACATGTGTGAAATACCATCTTTATCAGAGATGAAATTCTTAGGCATGTGTAGGATTATTTCCAGACTTTCTAGTCTGTTTGCTGCTGACTCTTTTTGTCTCCTTCTGGCTCCACCCCACATTGTTTTAATGATTGCAGCATTACAACACCTGCCTGAGAAGTTGTCACTCTCTAAATCTATCTTTGACTATACTTTAGAGTCAGTTCATCAAGTTATTTTAAAACCCACTGAGTTGCCTTTCTTTTACTTTCAAACTTCTTGAGCAATTTTATTTCAGCATACCTTTTATTGATAGCATATGTTTGCTTTAGTTTTTTTTAACCATATCTAAAAGTATTTTCTCTTAATTGGCAAATTTTGTCATCTTTTATTTTTTTCAAACTGTTTTTTAACACTTCGTTGTTCTTTTCCGGCATTTGCTTTCTGGTCTGTTTTCTTTCCACCCCCAACAATTTGAAAAATGTATAGTTAAAAAAAATGTATCTTTTTACTTAAAAAAATATGCTTAAGTCTGTGAAACTCCAAATTCATTCCTCTTAGAAGCTAAGACAGCAAGCAGACAAAAAATAGAGATATTGAAGATCTAAACAGTACAATTAATAAATTTGACCTATGGATTGATAGATTTGATCTTTTTGAGCACAGGAATAACATTTAAATTAGCTGTAAAAGGAGCTGTAATAAACTTGATAGAATCAATATCATACAGACCATGTCATCTGACCTTAAGGTACTAAAATTAGAAATTTTAATTAATAACTAAAGTAAGGCTTAAAAGCACACGCCTCTTGCCGTTTGGTGGCCCTACTGTCCTCTAATTTCTCCTGCTTGCCCTGCCCTCCTGGGTTGCTAGATGGCTTGGGGAAACTTGAAATTCTTATCCTACACAGCAATTCAAGTTCTCTATCCTCTCCTTGAAAATTCAGCTCCCAGATCAACTTTCTTTCCTCTTTGTTTCTTTTCATCCTCATACGAGGATATTTTTCCCATTGATTTTTTTTAGAGAGGGGGAGGGAAGGGAGAAGAAAGATGAGAGAGAGAGAGAGAGAGAGAGAGAGAGAGAGAGAGAGAGAGAGAGAGAGAGAGAGAAACATATCGATGTGAGAGAGACACATCAATTAGTTGTCTCCCCACTTTCCCCCGTCCCACCAGGGCCAGGAATAGAGCCTGCAACCGAGGTATGTGCCCTTGATCAGGAATCAGTCCTCCGGCAGATGCTCTAAGCACTGAGCCAAAGCGGCCAGGGCCCCAGACCAACTTTCGTCTTCCAGAACCCATCCAAGTGTCCAGCAGAAACAAGTGTCATCTTCTGAGTTACCAGGATCTGCCCTCCCAAAAATTTTTAATGGCAACTTCACACAATCAGTATTTATTGGCTTTCCAACATCCTATGTTCAAATTAAAACGTTTTAAGTTCATTCCCTAGCTGGTTTGGCTCAGTGGACAGAAGAGTCCCGGGTTCGATTCCAGTCAAGGGCATGTACCTTGGTTGCGGGCTTGATCCCCAGCAGGGGGCGTGCAAGAGGCAGCCAATCAATGATTCTCTCTCATCATTGATGTTTCTATCTCTCTCTACCTCTCCCTTCCTCTCTGACATCAATAAAAACATATTTTTATAAATAAATTAATAAAAAGTTTAAGTTTAGAAGGTCTGAATATTGGAGACGAAACCACAGATGGTTATTATGATCTTGACACTTTTGAATGGTACTGCTCATGTATTTCGAAGGATGGCCCTCAACTTGGATTTGTCTGATGTTTTTGTCTGGATTAGCAAGTGTCTTTGCGTTCTTAGAAAGGCACAAAAGCGAAGTGCCCTTCTTGTTGCATTGTCGGGGGTACATGCTCCTCAATATGAGTCATCACCAGGGATGTTCGTCTAGATTGCTTGATTAAGGTAATGTCTGCCAAGTTTTGTCACTGTAAAAATCACTATTTTTCATATTCTGTTCTTTGAAGGCGAGGCTCTGAGTCCCACCACACTCAAAGAGAGTGGAATTAAGCTCCACTTCTTGGAGGGGGCAGAAATAACTTGTACGATTTAGAATTTTTCCCTAAGGAATATTTTTCTCTTCTCCTCATTCACCTTAGTTATCCACTCAACCATTTATTGATAGCACTATAAACTCCTGGGTATCTATCTTATGTTATAGGTTATAATCCCATACTATTGTGATTTATTTTGTGGCTCAAATGGCTCCAGCTCTGGCCTTTTGGAGTTTTGTCCTCTAATCTCTCCTACCTGCCCCTCCCTCCTGGATTGCTAGATGGCATCTGTGTACAGGTTGGCACCTGTGTTGTTTATTTTCCCGAGGACTTCCTTACTTTCTAGCGTTACAAAATGATGTTTCCCTGCCCTGCTCCTAGAATCAGCCATTTCTCCAAGGAGCCTGGTTCTTTTCACTGGAGAATGATATCTAGAAAGCATGATCTGGGTCATGGGTGTGCTCATTGCTATTGGTGTATTTACTCATTGTTTAAAATGTGCCTTTCAAGTTTCTATGTACCTCTTCTAGTTCTTTTTCCTTGCAATTTATATTTTGAAAAAACTGGATTGTTTGTCGTGTGGTCTGTATTTTGCTGGTTACATCTCTGGGTTATTGTTTATCATTTCCCCCTGTCCCACGTTGTTCCTAAAAACTCCTAGTTGGATCTAGAGACGTGATCAGATTCTGGTTAGATTTTTTTTCTTTTTGAGGGGGCAAGACTACTTCACAGGTGGTGGTATGTTCTCCCATTAGCAGGCACATGATTCCTGGTTGTCTCCCTTTTGTTGTGATGTCAGCAGCCATTGGCAATCATTGCCTAGATCCATTTATTCACTAGGGGCTGTGAAATAGTGATATTCCGGTTCAATCATTCCTCCTTCATTTAGTTACTGGAACATGTCTATAAATTCTTCTCCTCATCTACTATTTTGTTACCTAATGCTATAGTTCATATAAAAAGGGAAGAATTCTGTCCCTTTATTTAGCAGTTTTCAAAATGGTGTTGGTTCCTTAGCATCTTCTAATGATGACAAATTCAATTTTTTAAAATATTTTTATTGATTTCAGAGAGGAAGGGAGAGGGAGAGAGAGTGTTAGAAACATCAATGATGGGAGAATCATTGATCGGCTGCCTCCTGCACGCCCCCTACTGGGGATTGAGCCTGCAACCTGGGCATGTGCCCTTGACTGGAATCGAACCCAGGACCCTTCAGTCCACAGGCTGACGCTCTATCCACTGAGCCAAACCAGCTGGGGCTCAATTTCTAAAAATGATGAAGTTTGGCCCTGACGGGTGGCCCAGTTGGTTGGAGCATTGTCCCATATACCAAAAGGTTGCAGGTATGATTCCTGGTCAGGGTACATACCTAGGTTGTGGGTTTGATCCCAGGTCAGGGTGCATACAGGAGGCAACTGTTCCATGTTTCTCTCTCACATTGATGTTTCCCTCTCTCTCACTTTCTCTCTCTCTCTCCCCACCCTCTCTTCCACTCTATCTAAAAGCAATGGAAAAATATCCTCAGGTAAGGATTAACAAAAAACAAAAAGATATCATTTCCCCCCCGCCCCTCACAACAATTTATCTCACAATTCCAAAAGAATTAGAGCTCACGTGGATGAATACATAGGTAAAGTAGCTATAAAATCTTTGAAGAAAATAAATGAGTGAAGATTTGCTTTTTCATCATAACAAAGCACATAAAAGGCAACATAAATAAAACAGAATGGCATTGGCACAATGATATAAATCTCAGTGGAACAGAATGCAAAGCTCAGACTCTGTCTATAGTATATATAAGAACTTACATTAAAAAACCCAATGGCAAGGAATAGCGTTTTGCAATATGTTTTGGGAAACTTGGGTAGCTGTGTTGGAGAGAGAGGGTTAGATTTAAAGTAAAAAATCCTCACCTGAGGATTTTTTTTTGTCTTTATTCCTCACTGGAGGACATCCTTAGACGGAGGAAGGGATGAGGTGGGGGGGGAGGGGGAGAGACAGATAAATATCCATTGGCTGCCCTCCGAACATGCCCCAGCTGGGGATTGAAGCCCCAACCCAGGCATGTGCCCTGAGCTGGAATCGAACCCACAACCTTGCAGTGCCCAGGACAAGGCTCAACCAACCGAGTCACTCCGGCCTGAGCTGAGGGTTAGATTTTTCATCTCAAGTCATTTACCAAAACTGTTTCTAGAAGAATTTAAAGAAACTGAAAGAACAAAGAAAAGCCAAACAACTTAAAAATTAGAAAAAATATGAGTGAATGTTATTGGACCTGTGAAAGAAGTTAAGTTTAAACAATGGAAGAAATGAAAAAATTTGATTATATAACTTCTTATGTCAAAACATATTTGCAATAAATATAAAAGACAAGGCATTATTATTCTTTTTAAAAAATGTATTTTTATTGATTTCAGAGAGGAAGGGAGAGGGAGAGAGAGATAGAAACATCAATGATGAGAGAGAAATATTGATCGGCTGCCCCCTACACGCCCCATACTGGGGATCGAGCCTGCAACCTGGGCATGTGCCCTGACTGGGAATGACCTCCTGGTTCATAGGTTGACGCTGAACATCTGAGCCACACTGGCTGGGCAAGGTTTCATTATTCTTAATAATGAAGGGTTATTTTCATTATTCTTAATAATATAAAGGGTTAATATAAATTAATTAGAAATTAAGGCTTCAAAGAAAAACAGGCATAGAAATTGCACAATTCAGAAAATAGGTAACTCATTAAAGGAGGAAACACAGTAAAAGAAGAAAGACTAATAACCGAAAAATAATTCAAATCTCACGGGCAATAAAAAAATGCAAATGAAACAACAAAGAGGTACATCCTTTTGCTTTTAGCAAAGATGTCTAAGATGATACTACTCATTACTTTTAGGATGTGTTGAGATAACTCTCACACTAATGCTATGAGGTGATTTCCTATTAGTAAGCCCATTCTATAGATGTGGAAACTGAGACTCAGTGGACTTCAGTAATTTGTCCAAGCTTATACTGCTAGTAAGTGGTGGCACCAGGATTGGAACGTGGGCTGTGACTCAATATGATGAGACCAGGAAGGAGAGGTGAAGGACAAGGGGGGAAATACAGCTTAAAGAGCCAGGCAAATATATTTGAAGTGCCTATGTGGCAGGGCCAGTATGGTATTGCAGAAGGAAGCAACAAGTGGAAATTACCCAAAGGACCACCACTCTTTTAAAGCAAGAACAGTCCTAATGGACTAGAGAGATCCAGGAAGGCATGAGCACACCCAGGAGGTCCTCTGTCTAACTCTTCCGGCAGGTGGGGAGGGGAGGGGGAGTGTCAGGTGGGGGCGGGGAGGAGGTTGGTGGTCTCATCTTCTAGAGAGGTGGCCAAGTCAGTGTCTTGGTAGTTTCTGCTCGTTTTCCCCCTGAAGACAGCTAGCAGACCCCACCCTTTCCTCCTGGGCCCAGTGACCAGCAGGGTAGCCCTGCCTGACTTCAGTGCCCTCCCACAGCCCCAATCCAAGCCAGCAAGAAGCCTGAGCTTGCCGAACTGCGAACTGCGTGGGCCAGGCAGGAGGAGGGAGAGCTGGAGGAGCCATCTGAGTTCTCTTTGCCCTTTCCTAGAGGCTTGTTATTCCGTGAGAGATGAGGAGGGGGGCAGGCAGGAGAAGGCAGACCAGGCATTTTGGAGAGCTAGGAAACAGAGAGTGACAAATTAAAGGAGAGTGACAAATATATTTTAGTTGTAGTTTGGCAAAGATATCTTCATTTACAAAGCCCTTGGGGAATCCACTCCTTTTTTTTTTTTTTTTTTTTAAATCCTCATTCGAGGCGTGAGGATATTTTTTCCATTGATTCTAGAGAGTGGAAGGGAAAGGGGAGGAGGAAGGACAGGGGAAGGCAGAGAAAGAGAGAGAAACATCAATGTGACAGAGACACATCGATTGGTTGCCTCCTACATGCTCCCCAACCAGGGGTGGGGATCAGACCTGCAACCCAGGTAAGTGCCCTTGACCTGGAATTGAAACCTTGACCCTCCAATGTGCAAGCCTATACTCTAATCACTGAGCAACACCGGCCAGGGCGGGAAATCTGTTCTTAAAAGCGGGGGGCTTCATCCTGACGCTGTGACCTCAGGTAAACCTGTTTGACCCCTTTTTATACCTCAGTATCTTTATCTGTAAAATGGGTATGAAAATACTTCATGCTTAGCTTCACATGGATGCAGGGCTCAGATGACCAACAACCTATATGGGGGCAAATTGCCACAGGCAGTAGAATCACTCAGACCTGAGTTCAAGTCCAGTCTCTGCAATTTTCCCGTTGGAGACTTGGGGAAAATTACTCAGCCTCTCTCTGCTTTAGTTTCCTCGTCAGTAAAACTGAGGGTGGCAATCCCACCTGCCTCAAATGGTTGTCTCTTGGGGTAAATGAGATAATACATATAAATGGTAGAACCAGGATGCCAAAGCCCACAGGTTGAGCCATTATCCTACAGTTGCCTCACAACCATAATACATATAAAACAACAACACATAGTGTAGAGAAAAGACTGGAAGGAAATACAACAAGTTGTGAGCAGTTTTTATTTCTGGACAGTGCGGCTATGATTTATTTTTATTTTCTTCTTTATATTTTCTGTATTTTCCAATTTACTTTTAGAATCAGGAAAAAAGGCTGTATACATTGGGCAGATGCCTGCAGATCCTTTGTGATGGTCTCCACTGCATTACAATCTTAGACAACATTTTCTCCTGTTTGAAGTAAGAATCATTATCCCCATTTCCTTGATGAGGACATGAGGCCAAGAGAGGCAAGAGAGCTGGCTCAAACTTCAGGTCTCATTGCTGCTAAGTGGCAGAAAGCCCAGATCCACAGGCAGATCTCACTGTCTCCAAAGCTAGGTGCTGTGCACAGGGATTCTGGAGCGGGGCTCCGTGCCAAGGACTCCTCCACCCCAGTCATATGATCATAGGGTTAAGGTGGGAGGTTGTCAGGATCGGGCCTGTGGCAGATGTGTCCCATAGGTCTCCTGTACTGGTTTCCTACATCCATATTCCTGGTGGAGGACATGGCCTGCAAAGTGGGGATTTTGGCATCTTCCTCTCACAGCACAGGAAGTCGAGCAGTACGATGGAGAGTTTCCCTAAGAAGAAATAAAGGTTTCCAGTAAAAAGGTATTCTGTAGAGGAACTAAAAATAATAGCTTAACTATATAACACTGAGAAAGGGGCCGAAGCCGGTTTGGCTCAGTGGATGGAGTGTCGGCCTGCGGACTGAAAGGTCCCAGGTTCGATTCCGGTCAAGGGCATGTACCTTGGTTGCGGGCACATCCCCAGTAGCGGGTGTGCAGGAGGCAGCTGATCGGTGTTTCTCTATCATCGATGTTTCTAACTCTCTATCCCTCTCTCTTCCTCTCTGTAAAAAAATCAATAAAATATATTAAAAAAAAAAAAGACTGAGAAAGGGAAGTGAGTGTGAGAGCATTAAATCATAGCAAGAAGACAATAGATAATGGCCAGTCCTGATAAATCCAAATATAGCTATATAAGCATTTTATATAAAGATGTGGAGGTAACCACAATGGCTATAAGTGCTCTCCCTGATTCCAGGGGTGGAGAGGGAGTTTTTGCTTTTCATCATAAGCACTTCTGTCCTATTTGATTTTTATTTTTATTTATTTTTATTTTATTTTTAAAAATTTCTTTATTGATTAAGGTATCACATATTTGTCCTCGTCCCCCCATTCCCATCCCACCCCCCTCCCCACACATGCCCCCGCCCCCCTGTTGTCCTTAACCGCCGGCTAGGCTCATATGCTTGCACTATTTGATTTTTAAAAAGCTGTATATGTGTGTGTTGCATTACCCTTTTTTCTTTTAAGTACAGGCTCTGAAAGTAAAAAAAGTTCAGGCTTTGGGGTCATCTGTGTGAATTCAAATTCTTCCTCAGCCAGTTAAGGATCATGGGCAGCATAACCTCTCTAAATTGCAATTTTATCTTCTAGAAAAACTGGGATAAAAATCATTATTTATCCACCAGGTTACTCCAAAACGAGGTAATGCATATAAAGAGCACAAACTAATACTGGCTGGAATTCAGCATCTGTGATTATTAACAACTGTTATCACTATCAATAATAAGCCACGCGTGCAAGTTATACCCAGGGCTTTGCACACAGTAGGCGCTTACGGGGTGAAGGTAATAGTTTAACCCCTCCACCAGGAGCCTATAATTTCCCCCAACTCGTGACGGCTGAGCTCCAGCGCTCTGAGCGAACCCTTAAATATTGATGTGGTTCCTCATTTATTCATCACCCTGTCCTCGGCGGCAGTGTCCGCCGAGGGCGAGCCCAGCTCTCCGGCCTTTCGCGCCGCATCCACGGCCCCCTCCCGCAGGGAGGTTGGAGGCAGCGGCAGCTCACCTGCTTCAGGTCACCGAAGCGGGGACCGTCACGTGGAGCAGCGGGAATTGCTCCTAGTTTCAGCCGGGGATCTCCCCGGGCAAAGGCGGGCTGGAGGAGGGGGAGCGCGGCTCAAGATGAGAAGGGCAGCCGGTCTCGCATCGCCCGCACCAGCCTGCGCCGAGGGATGGTCCTCCCCAGAGGAGAGGGGCGTGCCGGGGCAGTTTTTTGGCGAGAACTAGGACCTCCCGAGGGAAGGTGTGGGATTGGCCGGGAGACGCGAAGCGGGCATTTCAGAACCGGCCGAGGGTGTCGCGCGCTGGCCCCGAGCCGGCGGGGCGGAGCCTGTGCCCCCCAGTCAGGGGCGGGGCCTGCCGGAGCCCCGCCCCCTCTCTGCGGAGGCCGCGCGCCCCGCGGCCCCTCCAGCTCCGCGCGCACGCGAGTCTGCGGCGGCCTCCTCGCGGACGCGGGGCCGGCGCCTCCGCAGCACTGCCGCACCGCCGCACCGCCGCGCGGGGCTGACCGCGGACCGCGGGGCGGGGCGAGGGGCGGGGCGCTGACAGCGGGGCGCTGACGTCGCGGCGCGGCGGGCGGCCGGGGCGGTGGGGCGGCGGGAGGCGGCGGCCGTTTGGGCTCAGCCCATCCCGCAGCGGCGGCGGCCGGGAGAGCGGGCGGCGGCGGCGCTCCGAGCCGGCTCCTGACAGCCCCCGCCGCTGCCCAGTCTACCGCTTAGTCCCGGCGGTCCCGCCGGGCGGGGCCAGCCTCGCCCGCCGCCGCTTCTGCTGCCATGGCCCTGATGCAGGGCGCCGAGCCCGCGGCGGGGCCCTCTCGCTGGCTCCCCACGCACGTCCAGGTGACCGTGCTGCGGGCCCGCGGGCTGCGGGGCAAGAGCTCGGGCGCGGGCAGCACCAGCGACGCGTACACGGTGATCCAGGTGGGCCGCGAGAAGTACAGCACGTCGGTGGTGGAGAAGACCCCGGGCTGCCCCGAGTGGCGCGAGGAGTGCTCCTTCGAGCTGCCGCCCGGCGCCCTGGACGGCCTGCTGCGGGCGCAGGAGGCCGACGCCGGCCCGGCGCCCTGGGCCGCGGGCTCCGCCGCCTGCGAGCTGGTGCTCACCACCATGCACCGCTCGCTCATCGGCGTCGACAAGTTCCTGGGCCAGGCCACGGTGGCGCTGGACGAGGTCTTCGGCGCAGGCCGCGCCCAGCACACACAGTGAGCGAGGGGCGCGGGGGGCGCAGACGGTTCGAGGCCTCGGGGGGCGGGGCGGGGGGGAGAGCAGGACCCCGAACCGCGGCCGGGTTGCTGCGCCCTCTGCCTCGCGCTCAAGGGCGTAAACCGACCCGTTGGTTCTAAGCATTTCGAGGGGGGCCCCCCCGCTACCCATTCCTAAACGTGCGCTGGGCTTGGCTGCTG
Organism: Eptesicus fuscus; assembly: GCF_027574615.1. NCBI lineage: Eukaryota > Metazoa > Chordata > Mammalia > Chiroptera > Vespertilionidae > Eptesicus > Eptesicus fuscus. The sequence goes on along the minus strand of NC_072488.1, from coordinate 44,458,459 downwards.
GTGGGCCTTGGGAGGCCCCGGGAGGTGTGAACGGTGGCCTAGCGTTCCTTGTCAATTGTCCAGTAACCTTAGGAGTGGGATCCAGAGGCTCTTGGACTGTGGGAACCTCAAGAAGGAAAATCTCGAGGCGATTCTTAGGGCCTCCGGGCTGGTCTCCCTTTCCTGGAAGGGGAGGAGAACTGCAGGCACCTGACCCAAGCCAGGCCCTCAGGGGAACGGAGAGGTGCTGCCGCACCCTGTGGGGGCAGGAAGGGGCAGTGTTGTCCTCCAGGTGCCCCCCTCCCCACCCCCCAGACCTAGAAACTGCGAGGGTATCTGCTTCTTGTCTGGAGCTGGGATGTCCTTTGCCACCTAGAGACCCCCCCCCCCCCCCCCCAGACCCTGTCCCTCTGTGTCCCTGGCCTAAACACAAGAGTTCCTCTACAGAAAGCGAGGAAACGCTTTAATCAGCCTTCAGGCCCCTGCGGTGGAAACAGCAGTGTGATTCAAGCACTCTGGGGATAATCTCCCAGTCACTTCCACCTAGAAGGGCCAGTGGGTTTTTTTTGTCATTTATTTTGGCAGCGTTTAACCTTCCCTGTGTGAAGATCAAGGCTTCAGACTGGGAGCCTCATTTCCTATTTTGGGTGTGGGCAGCATCTGGAGGCCCGTCCCCGGGGCTGGCAACCTGCTGTGGATCACTCATCCACTGGGGCGACACCTCCCCTGGGCCTCCTGGGTCCGGGACGGGGAGGATAAGGGGATGAGGGCAGGGGTGTGCCATGGTGCTGGGAAGGTTTGCCCGAGTGGAATGGCATCCAACGGAGTAACTGTAGGAAGGCTTGCTGGAGGAGACTGACGAGCCTGGTGCAGACCCAAATGAAGGCAGGAGTTGGCTAGAAAAGGATCTGACCTTGAACATTTTTTCCAAGTGTGGGCAGGGAAGGGTCTTCATGGCTCCTAGTGGCCTGGGGTGGGAAGCACAGGGCGGGTTCCCTGCAGGTCTGACCTGGCTCCGGGTCCCCTCCCCTGGCCTTCTCTCCTTCCCTCATGACTTGCTGTTTGGTTGCTGTGTGTGGGATCATGTGGCATAGCCTGGCCCTTGGTTTGTTTTCTTTTTTCCTCACTTTTTCTGTCCTCTCCCTCCTTCCTGGCCTAGGGAGCCTAAGGGGGTGGGGGTGGGGCTGAAAACTCTCCCCTGGATCTCTTCGCTCTTTCTTTTTTCTGGAGAGGCTCCTGTCCCCCAATTTTTTCCGTTCCTTTATTTCTTAGTCCTTCAACCTCCACCTCACAGCTAATCTCACCAGGCTGGTCATCGGGGGGGGGACACACAGAAGTCTCTAGGCTTATAGGGAGGGCTTCTGTGAGGTCAGTGACTTGGGGAGGGGCCTTTGATACCCCCCCCCCCCACCACACACACACCTCCCCCAGTTCCTGCCCTTGCTTTCTTCTTGGGCTGTGGATCTGACTCAGCTGAGCTGTTTATGCCTTAGGCCCAGGTGGGCCTGTTTCACCCAAGGACAGTTCCCCTTGGAGAATTTGATTTGCTACCCCTTGATCTGAATGGGAGCCTTAATTGACTTTATAAAAGTCCTCTTTGCACCAGGATCTTTCCGAACCCAACCCGCTGCCTTTCCTCAGATGTATTGACCTGGATTATTTATAGAACCTGGAGGAGGCAGGGAGGAGACGGACTCTTGTGGTGGGCAGAGGAAAAGTCTGTGAAACTGGCCTAATCTCCTAGTCCACTGGACCTCACAGCATGCCCACCAACAGAAGGTGAGGACTGCTGCCCCCACTCCGGTCCCCACCTCCCTCCTCTGGCTCTACTGGCTATTCCTGGTGGCCTTCCCTGGAGCACTCTGGTGTGGGCCGCTAAGACAGTGAGTCTGCACATTGCCCATTGGGCAGAGGGCAAGATGGAGAGGAGGAGGGTTTACCCTCCTCAGTTTTGGATAACGATGGAAAAGAATAGTAGCACACTTTAACTTCAGAAATTAGATGTGGTGGTCTCAAGGAGGGCCGATGGTAGCCCTGTGTCGCCAAGACAGGACCAGGCTGGGAAAGGGCAGCCTCATGGTTAAGAGGAGGAGCCTGTAGAATGGCATAGCCCAGATTCCAGTCCCAGACCTGCCAGCTTCTGGCTAGTGAGGTAAACTCTTGGTGCCTTAGTTTTCTCATCTGTCAAATGGGGCTAATTAGCACTTGCACAGGGTTGATGTAAGAAGTGAAATGAGGATGCAATTAAAAGTATCTGGTGCAGCTCCTGGACATGGTTGGTGCACAATGTCTGGCAGCTTTGATCTGAGAGACATCCCCTGCCCTCGAAGAGCCTCTCATGTGATGGGGAAGACAATATAGGACTTAGAGGCTAGGAAAGACTGGATGGCAGGGTACATGCGGAAGTATGAGAGCTCCTTATAAAATTGGCTGGCCCTTCGCAGCCCTCCACCATTCTCTTTACTGATAGAGGTTGGAGAACTAGGGCTGGCTTGGGGCCTGCAGTCTTGAAGCCAGGCTTGGATCAGCCTGCAGCTCTCTTCCCAGCAGCCTTCCTGGGAGCTGCCTGTACCTTTTCGGAAAGGCAGGACAGCACAGGGTTTAAGAACCTGGAGACTGGGCTTTCACTCCCAGTTCTGTGACTTCCTAGCAGGCAAGTTACTTAACCTGTTTCCTCATTTCTACAAAGGCCATGACATAAATGAGATAGCATCTAACCATAGCAAGCTTTCAAAATATTAGTGTTGGGGTTACTCTCAGGGCCCTGCTTTGTGTGATGATGGTGAAGATGGTGGTGGACGGAGTGCTAGACACCTCATCAGCCCCCAAAGATCCTTTGTCAGTGGGATATTCTTTGAGGTGAGGGATTTCACTGGAGACTTTCCAAATAATTAAATTATTAAAACAAAATTTAACGTAATACACAAGGAGATTGGTTATAACCCTTTCCCCTTAGTAAAGCCACACGTGAGTCATGGTTCTGAAAATCCTGAGATGCTTCCCAATTATTTCCTTTCTGGCTTTTGCCTTCCGCACCCTTCCCAGTGCACTCCAGTGGGTGCTCTGTGTGGTCCTGCCTTAAAGAACCCCTGCTGTGCGGCTCCGTTGGAGTGTCATCCCATACACCAAAAGGTGGCGGGTTTAATTCCCCGTCAGGGCACATACCCTGGTTGTGGGTTCGATCACTGGTTGGGGTGCATGTGGGAGGCAACCAATCAGTGTTTCTCTTTCTTTCTTTCTCTCTCTCTCTTCCTCTTTTTAAAAAAATAATAATAAAAAAGAGCCCCTGTCCTGGGCTTGTTGGATCAGTGGTTAGACAATATAGGACTTAGAACCTAGGAAAGACTGTGGATGACAGGGTACGTGCAGAAGTATGAGAGCTCCTGATAAAATTGGAGCCTGGTGGTTAGGGCCTGGCCCCATGGGAAAGTTGAGGCGGTGGGCCCGATTTGGGCTGGGACCAGTTTTTCTTTCTTCATTCGTAAGAGTAAAGCTGTTGTGACCATGTACAGGCTGCTAACTGTGGCCCCTAAGAGGCCCTGTCAGCTCTGGTCAGACAGAGGCATTGGTTTTCAGACTGTGGCCGAGGAGGACTTAGGTCTGAGACCAGAGCCTTCTGGCCTGAGATCTCTTGAGGGTGGGTGTAGGGGCACTGGGAGAGGCACCCTAACGAAAATGCAGGCTGCTGGCCTAAGGTTGGGTGGTCTTTGAGGGCACCTGCCTATCCCTTAGCCTCCAGATGCCAGGCAGAATACTGTTGTGGGCAGATGGCACATGACCCCACTGCCTTCTCTCCAGATGTGACTGCTCCTCAGGAAGCAGCTGAAGCCACAAGCGTCCTTGGCTTCCTTGGCTCCTGTTCCAGCCCCAGACCTGGAGTTGGAGGCCTGTGGGACTGCCTGGGAAGTCGGCTTTGGCTGCCAGGGAAGGGTGTGGCTGTACTTAGAAGCCAGTTATTAGGACACAGGAGGCTCCATCTCCCTTAGTTATGGGGCAGTTTTTATGGGGGGTTGCTTGAGCAGCAGTGTCTGGGGGAGTGGGGAGGGCTAGGAAGTGAGTCCCCTGTCAGACTGGGCGGCTCCTGCAGGCTGGCACAGCAGCTTTCCCTTCCCTTACATCTGGCACTGGGTGGGACCCATCTCTGCCCTGTTCTCCCCTCCTGTGGGCAGCCAGGGACAGGCACAACTTAGCAGAGGCGCCATCCCAAGTGACCTGGAGGGCTGTCCTTTTCCTGTGCTGGGGGCTGCCCAGTGCATTTATTATTGCTGCCTCCTAGTGTTATGACGCTCTTGCCTTGTCCAGATGTTTCCCCTGCCCTCCCGACCCTGCTCAGGGACAGATGATTAACACAATGAGGGGGGATCTGTGTATTCTCTGGGAATCAGTACTCCTTTTCTTCTTGTCCTTTGCAGAATGATGTGATCATGAAGAAGCTCTGCCCTGTCCTGGCCAGGTGGCTCATTTGGTTGGAGTGTTGTCCCATGCACCAAAAGGTTGCGGGTTCGATTCTTGATCAGGGCACACACCTAGGTTGTGGGTTCTGTCCCTAGTTGGGATAGCATAAGAGGCAGCTGATGGATGTTTCTCTCTCACATCTGTTTCTCTTGTTCTCTCTCTCTCTCTCCCTTTCTCTTTCTAAAACCAATTTAAAAAACATATCCTCCATGAAGATTAAAAAAAAAAGAAAGAAGAAGAAGCAGCTTTTCCCTTCCCCACAGCCAAGTAATAAAAGTAAGTCCACAGTGTGGACGGTCGGCCCTGTCTGCGATAAGTCTGGTCACTTTGCTTCTTCCTGAGCTGGCTGAGACCTCCTTAGGTTCTTTCTTCCTCAGGAATGATGGCCACCAGACAGGAGAGCTGGGCGTGGCAGGTCCGTCTGAGGCCCAGAGTGTGGGGCTGGCCCAGCCCTCACACCATTGAGCAGTAAACAAGCGGGGACCCCGAAAGTTCAGTTCCCAGAAGGCAACATTTCAAAGGAGCTCCATAGGGAGGGGCTTTGTCTCTGGCCACTTTGACCTTCAGCTGACCTAGGTGTGGGGAAGAGAAGCACAGCCCTTAATCCTGGAATTCTAATGTCAGAGCTAGAAGGGTGGGGCTCTGTGTGGCTCCTGTTAGGCCCTGGCACCAGAAGAGAAGGCATTTGGGGCCCTGTGTGCATCCCAAGGCATTTTCTGTGGAAGTGCCTATGAGGTTTTAGAGGAGCCATTTCAGCTGGGATGGGAGTGGGAGCCTTGAGGCTTATCTATGGACCTGGTGGGCAGTCTAATCCAGAGGCCTTTCTGGAGTGCCTGGGCAGAGGCCGAGAGGGGCCACAGGGATATGGACACCCCAGCCTGCATGCCTGGAGGTCTTGTTAGGAGGGTGGACCCCCCACATTTGGAGGAAGGACCACAGCCAGGTATTTGGCGCCGAGGCAAGGAGCACTGGAGATGTTCAGAGCAGACGGAGCCAAGGGAAGGCCTCCTCCAGGAGGGGACACACACCACAGACCGTCAGGCGGGCCACCCCACCTCCTCCGCATTCCCACACAACAGCATGTGGCACTCTGTCTCAGGGCATGATTGTTGCCTCCTTGGCCTGGTGTGTCGTCCATTAAGCCCTTTCTAGGTGCTGCCACTGTTCTAAGAACTTAAGTTAGCTCACAGCAGCCTCTAGAGATACAGGCACGGTTACCGTGTTTAACAGATGGGGAACAGAGAGGCCAGGTGGCTTCTCTAAAGGCACTCAGTTCAGGGTAGAGCCAGGAGTTAGGCTCAGGTGCCTGGCTGGCTTCACGTTCTGTGTTTTTCACCACCGTGCCATACCGCCCATCTCAGTTTTCTTCCATGGCTCCCACGGGTCAGCTCAGCGTGGGCCCAGGTGCTCAGCATCTGTCCTCCGAGGGTTCCTCTCTCCTCTTCAAAGCAGACCTTGGGTTAGGCTTGGGGGCTCTGTAAGCATAACCTGCTTCTCCAGTGTGAGGCCTTGGCTGACTGGGATAAGCATGTTTAGTCTGTGTTTCTGTGTCTGTCTTGGGATGGGGTGTCGCCTGGCACTTTGGGAAGGAAGGTATCACTGCCACCAGGTGTGTCTCAGGAGATGTGGGAGGCCTGCGAAACTCGGCCTGCGCCCTGGTACTATGTACTGTCCCCCCACCTCAAGGAGGTTTGCTCCCCTTGGCTTATGTAGTAGATCAGGGCCTAGGAGCATCAGCAGAGACAAGACTTCCTGACCTTTCCCGATACATCACATGCTTGTTCCACTGGGACAGAATGCTCCCGAGCCATCTGGTTCCTCCCCCTATAGCAATGCAGATGCAGTTGCTTGCTTTTTTCTTTTCTTAAATCCCCACCCAAAGATATATTTTTATTAATTTTAGAGAGAGAGGAAGGAGAGAGAGAGAATCATCGATGTGAGAGAAAAACATCGATTGGTTGCCTCCTGTACATGCCCCGACCAGGGGGCTGGGCTAGAACCCGAAACCTTTTGGTGCACGGGATGCTGCTGCAACCGACTGAATCACCCAGCCAGCCAGGGCTCGTTTGCTTTTTTAGTGTTTTTTTTTTGCTTCTTCTTCCTTTTGTTTGACATCTAGGAAGCAATGACAGGCAATGACTATGCCTGGGTCAGGGCTTTGGAGAAAACAAGAGAGAGAAAATGTATAGCTCTTTCCCTAAAAGGGTGAAAATACGTTTGAGACAAGACTTACACAGGAAGGATAATTAACCTACAAAGCAGCAAATAAAAAGTGTGAGAGAAGGAAATGATTAGAAGAAGGGCAAACTCCCCAGGGTTAGAGTGATCAGGGTGGGCTCCTGGGGGAGGTGGTACTTTGAATTACAGGTAAGGCTGTGGGGGGCTGGGCAAATTTCTGAGAGGGAGACTGCCCCTCTGGAAGGGAGGTGAATGTGGTAGGGAGTGGAAGGGAACCAAGCTTAGCTTCCTATATATGCCTTTCCCAGCAAAACGGCCTTTACTTCTTACTTATTTTAAAGTAGTTCACCTGGTTCAAATTCTAAAGGTGGAGAGGCTACATGATGAAAAATCTCCCTTGTCCCAACTTTGAGTCACCCAGCTCCTCTCTTCAGAGGCAACCAACATTACCAGTTACTTCCAAAGTTATTCCATGCATTTAAAAGCCAATACATTATGTATTTTCTTCTCATCATCATTTTTGTTTGTACAAATGCAACATTCTCCACACACAGGCCTCTACCTGTGTCAGCCTGTCTTCTCTGTGACGGGATGTTTATTGTTTGTTTCTGCCTGTAGTGAATCTGAACTGAGACCTTGGCAGAGGGGATGGGCACTACTTAGGTTTGACCTCCATGACCCAAGACTCTTTTTTTTAGGGTGAATATGGGGTTAGGAGCAAACTGGGGAGGAGGGTGTGGTTAAATAGAACTTTTGTTCTCCTTTCTGCCAAAGACCCCCTGGGAGAGGTGGTCTTGTTGGTTCTTCCATTCCTCCTGGGCAGATCTCGATGGTTGGACCTGGGCCACCTCCCTCCCATCGGGCTCATGACAGCCTGTAAAAGGCCCCAAAGACAATAAGTCCCAAGTCTTCATGTGTGGTTTGCCCTAGTTTTCAGAGTGCTTTCTCAGCATCACCTCATTTTGTTCTTTCCTGAAGGCAGGCAGGGTGACCCCCATTTTACAGATGCGGAGACTGGGGTGTCAGGAGGTAGAATGACTGTTCTAGGTCACATGACTCATTAGTGGCAGCCAGGTTTCTGACCTCCAAGCCCAGTGCTTTTTCCCCTGCATCGTGCTTTTGGTCATACATATTTTCTGTTGCTATCTGTGCTGGCTAGACTGGTCTCCAGGCATTTTTATAGCCTTTTTTTTTTCTTGCTGGGTGAGTGCGGTCACGGCCATGTCTGAGGCGGCTGATGGTGACAGACCTTTGGAGCCTCCAGCAGCAGGAGGGATGAGGAGAGGAGTATTAGCCAAGATGTTTGTGCCCAGGAGGGAGGGAGGCGGACCTGGCTGGGTCTGCAGGGAGCTGAGTAAGACACGGCCACGGAGACAGAGGCAACTAATAAAGTGATGATTCTGGCGACAGGGACTGGCTCTGGGCTCTGGGGCTGTCGGTGCCAGGCAGGATGCCAGGGTGGGCGATGAGAATCACCATCTGGCCTGATAAGAGGCGATATCCTGTCCTATGGTTGTGTCAGGCTTGCAGTTCTACTGTAGACACCAAATCAAAGGGTGGGTGAGGTTGTGGGTGTGGGGAGCCAGAGGGGATTGGCCTGCCACCCGCACTTCTCCTGTCTGATGGTGTGGAAGGACGACTGCTCATGGGGCACTTGGAGAGGAGGGAAGGTATCTGGATGGGGAGACTCTGGGGAAAGGTTTTCCAGCGTCTCTCCAAACTCTGAGTAATAACAGTTTTAGTTGGCACTTCTCCCTGCTCTGACCTGCTTATTTTATCATCCCTTTTACAGAGGTGAAATGGCTGGATTGAAGCCACTTAGTAAGTCAGATTCAGGACGGGACCCCAGGTCTCCTGTCTTCCAACCCACTGGGGTCTTCCCACTATGCCCTTAAAATAATCGTTTTCTTCCGTTCATTTTGGGACTAGCTGAGCCCTATGGATTCCATCTCCTTTATCCAGCAGGTATTAGAAAGTGTGCCATGTATCAGGGCCTAGGTTGTGGGGGATAAAGGTGGGTAACAGTCCCTGCTGTCAGTAAGTGGGGAGCCTGCGGGGTGGAGTGTCTCTGCCAGAGTGGCCCCTCCCACCTTCCCTATTGCTCCTGTCCTAGTTTAGGGTTTTTTTCTTTCTTCTTCTTCTTTTTTTTTTTTTTTTTTTTTACCTCTGCTCTGGACTGTTAATATAGATAGCCACTGCTGTCTTTTTATAAACTAGAATGTCAGTTTATTCATTTATGATGAGAAATAACTGCTAAGGCGTAAGGATTTGCTGGGGTCAGCCCAGCCATGGCCCCCACCCTACGTTGTGCCGGCTTCCAGCCAGACTCCCTTGCCTCACCTCTCCGCCGTCCCTTTCCCTGCTGCCCCTCGCTGCCCTACAGCCCAGCTTCCATGTCCTGTCCTTGTTTCGTACCCTGTAGTGCTCTTCGGGGCCAGAGTGAAGTCACAGCTCTTCAGCATGTTTGTGGCAGTCTCCTGTCTGCCCCAAAGCGCCTTCCTGTCTGACTTTCCCCGCCAGCCTGGGCATCTGCATATTTTGTTCCTTACACCTGGAATGTCTCCCTAGCCCTGTCCTTGCCTCCTTCCTACCCATCGTTCAAGGCCCGGTATAATGCCACGTCATTCCCCAGCTCTCCTGAAATCATCTTACTACTCCCCTTTAACCTTCCTGTGCAGTTTGTTTGTGCATTTTTGTGGTGTCGATCACCTTCTGCCTTTATTTATGTGACTATTTTATTTCCTCAACACGATGTACGCTTCTGGAGGGCACCCATTACTTGTTCCTTGTTCCTGGCACATTCTTGGGAAATGTTTTGAGCGGAGGCCTGGCTGAGGCCTCCTGGTTGGATGAGATTTCACTGGCGAGTTAGTTACCTGTGCCTCTAAGACAGTGGTTCTCAACCTTTCTAATGCCGCGGCCCTTTAATACAGTTCCTCATGTGGTGGTGACCCCCAACCATAACATTATTTTCGTTGCTACTTCATAACTGTAATTTTGCTACTGTTATGAATCATAATGTAAATATCTGTGTTTTCCGATGGTCTTAGGCGACCCTGCTAGCGGTTCTCAACCTGTGGGTCGCGACTAGCAGGGTCGCCTAAGACCATGGGAAAACACAGATAGTTACATTACGATTCATAACAGTAGCACAATTACAGTTATGAAGTAGCAACGAAAATAATTTTATGGTTGGGGGTCACCACCACATGAGGAACTGTATTAAAGGGTCGCGGCATTAGAAAGGTTGAGAACCACTGCTCTAAGACATTGTGAGTGCCAGGATGGGGTCAGGATCCCTGTTGGGGTCAGGATCCCTGATGGGGTCAGGATCCCCAGCCGTGAATAGGTGGTTAGCACAGCACAGGCACAAGGCTCAGGACAAGACCAGGAGCTGGGCTCAGTCACAGGACAAGGAGAACAAAGCCTGTGTCTTGGCCCAAGGCTACCCGCCTTAGCTCCTCAGGGGTCTGATATAAACCCACTCTTAGTCCCAGGTGAGCTCAGAGGAGAGGATAAATAAGTCAGTGCTCCCTAATTGCTTTAATACGTGTTTTCAACCATCTCCAAAAGATTCAGGGGCTTTAAAAATACACACCCATAATACCATTATCACACAAACAAAATCAACAGCTCCTCAATAACCATCCAATATCCAGTCCATATTCAAATTTCCCCGATATCAGCACTCTCTCTTCATAGGTAGTTTGTTGAATCAGGATCCCAATGGGCTCCCAAACTGTGCCTGGTGTTAGGTCGCCCAGTATAACAGTCCCCCCCTCTTCGTTTCAGCCCTTCCCTGGTGGAGGAGCCGGGAGAAGATCCACACTGTGCCCTGGCGGAAGGGCTCCTGATGATGCTCTTCTCCGATTCCCCTCATTCTCCAGCCCCGAGCTCGAGGTCTGGAAGGCCTGTTTCCCGGGTCCCACCTCCCGGCAGAAGTCCTTTCTGTGGGGTGGCTGACTCTGCTGCATGGCCTCCCACGTGAAGCGGTGGGTTCTGGGCTGTTCGTCCGACCCAGCCATTATGAAGTTCTCCATCACCCTTCCTCCCAGTGGTTTTAGTGCCATTGATGATGATCGCACCCAGGTCTCCGCTTCTGCCTTTTCTTCTGTCTGTCAGAAACGGGCATAAGGAAGAGCTTTCCCTTCCCACTATTTGGTCACTCTGCATACAAATGGCGGCCAGAATAGCACGAGTGACATTTTTTGGTCATTATTTTAGTGATGGCTTTCAAATCAAAAGCACGGCCGCCCTAAGAGAGGGGGCATGATACTGTCATTTATATGGCAGGAGTTTCCTGCCAAAGCAGAGACTGCGGGGCCTCATGAGCCCAGGGAGGGGCCAGGGTGCATGACTCTGAAGACTGCAGGTCTTTTGAGGGCAGATGGTTTAATCTATGCAGCATCTCCTGAAATGGCCAGTGCTGGCCTGGCCTAGAAATCTGGGCAGACACTGTTATGGACAGAGAGACATTTTGGTGTTTTCTCCTATAGTTTTCCCTAACATTTACTTTTTGAGTCCCTGTGTTCCCCTCTGAACCCCAAAGCCCCCATTTGTACTAGCTCTCCAGGGAAGCTAGAGGTGGAGAGGGAGGCGGAAAGGAAACCCACCAGGATTTCTTCCTCCTCCACTTTGGCTCCTCACTTTCCCGTCTTGAAGATTTTTCAGCCGGTGCATCAGGGCAGCACAATTATCTTTGCTAAGGGCCTGCTGGCTTCCTTTGCCTCAGGGGTGGGTTCAGTTCTGCATTTTTCAGCTTTGCAGGCCCTCATCCCCAGCATGGTGGTAGCTTCTCATCACCCTGAGGTAAGGCCAGTCTCCCAAGAGGCCGGGACTGCAGCCATAGCCAGAAAAGAGAAGCTGCAGGCCTGGTGGGTTGCAGCTGTAGCAGGTGGACTCAGGTGGGGACCAACCTGGGGAAGTTGGAGATTGTGGTATTGGGGTCATGATCAAAACAAGCCCCGGTTAGCAGGTGCACTTGGCTGTTTTTGTTCCTTTGGAGTCACCTTCATTGGCATGCAGGGCGGTGAGGGTCAGGCTGAGCACTGTAGCGTGACGCCGGGGAGTCTCAGAGCCGCTGGCTAGCTTCTTGCCCGTCGCCAGGCCCTCCTAGCTCCGAGTGGAATCTGGGAGCAGTGCTGTCCTCTGCCCTGAGGCCCAGCCCGGGTGCCGCGCACTGAGGCAGGAAGGCAGAGACCTGCCTTCTGCTGCCGTTGTGCCCTCCCTCCTAGAGCAGGTGCTCTTAGCCCTTTTTGTGCCATGGACCTCTTCTCCGAACAAGATCTTCAAACCCATAGGATTACTGAGTACACCGGTGATATTGAAGCACATTTATCAGTAATTAGAACATTTGCTAAAGTAACATGGGCTTTATTACTGGGTTAAACAATGTGATCCAATGGGAGGACTAATACCTTTTGAAGTTCAAAGTAAAGATGAGTATAGACAATATTTTGTTACATCTGTAACGTGATGTGAAAATACCTGGTTTCTCCTGGTGGCACACTCATAGGTACTGCTACTCGATTACTACTGTTGGAAAAATTCATCATGGAAGAGATGCTCAATTTCAGTTAGAGATGAGGGGAAATAAAGATGTAATTTTTCTCTCATCTAAAACATACCCTTTGCTTTGGAGAAATAAGATTCTGTGGTTGGGCAGGGACATGGGTTTCTGGGCCTGCAGTGTGTGTGTGTGTGTGTGTGTGTGTGTGTGTGTGTGTGTGTGTAACTTGCAGAGGGAGGCAGTCTAGTGCAGCGATCAAGATCGAGGCTCTGGAGAGAGGGAGCCTGAGTTCAAATCCTGGCTCTCCTACTTACTGAAAATAAGTGTGTGACTTAACCCAGCAGACTTCTCTGTGCCCCTGTGTCGGCATCTGCAAAAACAGAAGCGCTGACACTTGTGTGGCGTTTCCCATGTGCCCGGCCCTATTCTTTGAATGTTTCACACATAATCCACTTACTCCTTGTAGAGTTTTGTGAGGGGAATAGACTTCCATTACCCCCATAGGTGTGGAAACTGAGGCATAGATTCGGTGATCTGCCCAAAGTCACGAAGCTGTAAGTCCTGGGGCTGGGGCTTAACCCTTTGCACTCTCTTGCTTTTTTCTCGATTCCTTTATTCTACTCGGGATTTAATTTTTTAAATACCCCAGATTTTACAAAGCGCGGCAGTAGAATAAAAAACTGGAGTTTCTTTTCATACAAACTTATTTATTTGGATTTTTTAATATTTCACATTATTGATACATTCAATAACCGTCACACTCGACGTCTGAGTGCAAAAGGTTAAACTAGGCAGCCTGGCTCCAAAGTCTATGCTGGTAGCCACTCTAGGGTCAGCCTCCCACACCCACCTCAAGAGGGCTGTTAAGAGGATTAGAGGGATGTAATTTGTTGTGTTGAGTGGTTAGTATAGTGCCTGGCACACACAGGTGCTGAGTGAGAGGAGAAGTTGTTCAAGGTGAGAAGACCAGTGGCCTAGTGATGGGCTAGAGTGGGATCAACAGCCACTGTCATTCACAAGTCTGGGCACTTCCCAAATCCGGTTGGCACCTCCTCTCCTAAGGAAGTTAGTGAGAATATTAGCTCAGGGATGGGGAGGAGGGTCTTGGGTTAAAGAAGGTCCCCTTTGGGAACTGTCCCCTTGAAGCCTGGCTCTGTGGCCACTTCTTCATGAGGCTCCTGTTTGGGGATGGTGGGTAGGGAGCCCCCTCTTCGCTCTTTGGGAACCTGGTGTCATGGGTAAGACCCAGGTATTTGTAATAGAAACATTACACAGTCATTCAGTTGTGAACAAACAAGTTCCTAAGTCAATTCACGGATTCATTTGTTAGTTCATTGAACAGAAGTTTGAGTGTCCACTATTTTAAGTGCTGGGAAGCAGAGGTGAGCAGAATAAAGTTGCTGCCTGTAGAGCAGGGGAAGACAGATATTAAATGGCTGTGCATAATATATCATTTTACCATGTGGGATGCGTGCATGCTCATGTGCACATGTGCATGAACACATAGCTGGGTACTGCTCTTCTACTACTCTTCCACATGTCAGGTAGTGTTAAGTATGCTCAAGAAATAAAACAGGGTAAGGACAGTTGCAGTTGGGGTACTCAGGGAAGACAGAGGAATTTCAGATGAACTGACATGAGTGAGTCAGTGAGGGAGCGAACCATGGCCTGAGATCTAGGCCCGTGTCTCAGCAAAAGGTAAAGCAGGTGCAATGGGCTTGAGGTGGGAACATGTTCGGTTCAGTGTGGGATGAGAGACACAGAGAGTCAAGGGAGCTGGGAGACAAAAGGTAGGTCCTTTCCACCTCTGAGGAGTGGGTGTGATGTGCTCGGCCTCAGCTGTTTGCTGAGTGGAGCATGGAAGGCGGGGGCAGGGAAGCAGGGAACTGCAATGTCCAGCAGGAGACGGGGGCGGACTGCACTTAGGGTGACCGTGGTGGGAGGGGTTGGATTCTAGATATAATTTGCAGGTAGAGCTAAAAGAGTTCAAAGTTATGATGTGGGTTGTGTGGGGAAAAAGAGACAAAGATGGTTCCTGGGTTTGGGGCCTGAAATAAATGACATGTGGGGGCTCAGGAAGGGCCACAATTATTTGGGTCATAAGCTGAATTTGGACTGATAGGAATGGAAATGAGTCAGGTGTCACAGCCCCACCGCCCCAGGCTCTGACAGGAACCCCTGGCACCTGCCTGTGTTTGACATCTGCCCAGGTGGCCCTCCCAGTGTTGGGCTTTTTCAGTTACGCTGTGTGGCACCTGTTAGCCCAGCTTCGTGCCTGGAGAGCTGGGTGGAGAGCTGGCGTGTTGGCCTGGGAGTCCACTAGCAGGAGTAAGTAGGGCATGGTCTTGATAACAGATGAGGCAACAAGACCCCCACTCCTTGCATCCCATCTTTGTCCTCTGCCCCTGTGGTGTGTGTGGGGGGTCCATCCTGGGGGAAGACTGAAGGCTGAGCCCTAAGTCCACACTGGACCTGCTGAACTTTGTCCGGCCATTAGGAATGTGGGGGAGAGATTGTGGCTGAGCAGGGGCCCTGTAAGAGCTTTCCCACGGGGGGCCCTCAGGAATTCTGGACCCTGGCGGCTGTTGGGGAGGCTCATCTCAGACAAAGGTTTAATGGCCTGGGATCAGGGCAAAACCCGAGGTTTCCTCAGTGACCTCTCAGGGCTCTATCCTCTCAGGATTGTGCCAATCCTTTGAATGGGTTTCTGGTCTCCATACCATCTCTGTGCCTCTTTGGGAATCTGTGATGTAGGTCCAGCGCTTTTCCAGCCTCTGCCCTCTCAAAGTGTCTAGAGGCCCAAGTGCTTGCATTCAGCTTGATGAGAAATGCTTTACCTTAAAGGCTAAGGTCATGGGTTGGAGTTAGACATCTTCATGTTCAAGTTTGGACTCTATCACTTATTAGCTGAGTGACCTCAGGCAAGTCACAAACCTTCTCTCTAAGTTGGTTTCCTCATCCACAGACTAGGGAGAATGGACAAAGGGTTGGATAGTGAAAGAGGCCCAGAGCCTGGCACGCAGTGAGCACACAATGAGGCTAGCCCTGCCGATTCTCTAGCCCCATGGTGTGTCTCCCTCTGCCCACACATGGGCCTCTCAGACTCCTCTGCACCCACAGGCTCAGATGTGCATTTGAACAAGACTCAGGGACCCTTTAGTACTTTGCAGTTTGAGAAGCGCTGATGAACGTCACTCCTGAGGACCAGGCTTTGCGTGTGTCATCTTCTCAACAGCCCCGACAGGGTGGTATCCCCACTGGATGGCCGGGGAAGCAGAGGCTTCGGGAAGTAACCTGGTAGGTGGAGGTTACACACCAGTAAGTGGTGGGGCCAGCTGTGTACTCAGGGTGCAGAGCCAGGGTGAGCCATCAGCTGTGCTGCCACATGCGTCCAGATGAGAGCTCTGAGCAAGCAGTGGGCAGAGCAAGGGGGCAACGACGGGGAGGTGGGCAGTGAAAAGCTGAGGGCTTGTAGCATCTCCAGGCTTTACTGCCAGCATTGCTTCTTTACTTGGGAGCGGTGTGCCTGGGGGGATGCTTGATAAATATCCACAGGGCACACCGTTTAGCGAGGGAGATCCTGGCCACCTGGGGATGACAGCACCAGGTGGTCACAGCAGATGTGGCCAGGATGGTGGCAGGTGAGAAAGCTTCTTGAGGAGGTGGGACTTGAACTGGGCCACTGGACCCTGTTGTCTCAGTCCCCGAGGGAGTCTCAGTCTGCAGGGATGAGATGCTCAGAGCCTGTTGGCTCTGGGGCCTGCTGTGTGCAGGGCTCTGTGAAGAGAAAATTTCCATCATTTCACGGAGGGATCGTCAGCCCACAGCAGCAGTGTTCAGGGCTTCCTGGCCTCCTCTGGACAGTGTGCTGCAGTGCCTGGCAGGCCCGGGTCTGTAGGGGACCTTGTGGACAGACAGGAGGAAGGAGGAAGCAGGAAGTAGGGGTGGGAGGGAAGGATGTGGCCTTTGTCCAGGAGCTGCTGTCTCAGCCCGCGAGGGTCACACTCCTGGGAGAATGGCTGCTGTGGTCGAGTCCTTGGGCACCTCAGGTGCCAGCAGGCCCGTTCAGGCCTGGCCTGGAAGGCGGAGGAAAGTATGGTAAGTTGGTAGGAAGATAGCTGGGTGATAGTGGCTGGAGGTCTAGAGCAGGTGCTGACCATTCTCAACCTCACTCTGCTCTGGATGGGAGACTCAGAAAATGGTGAGGCAAGTCTTTTCCCTCCTGGCCTCCCTGAAAAGAGGATCCAGAGAGAACCCCAAATTCCCTGGGGAAGAGTAGGAGAAGCCAAGGTGACCTTATAGGGGAGAGGGTTGGGAAGGGCAGGGGACCTGAGCCCCACCCTGGGACGCCCTCCTTTCACTGGAGGGGGTGGGAGGGACAAAGAAGGAGCCCTCCTGTGGCTCTAGTAACTGAGGAGATAAGATAGGAGAAAACAGGCGTTTTCTTGTTTCTTTTTCCTATTTTGACAATAATATACGCTCCTTATAAAAAGTTCCAACAGGACACAACTAGACAACGTTGGAAGTGATAGTTCCCTGCAACCTCGCCTCCCCATGGTAACCACGGCTAATCCCGTGGTAGAATGACCAGTGGGGCCGAGGGCCCCGGCCTTTGTGCCCCAGCAAAGGATGGTTTTGCTTGCTGATTCCAGCTGTTGGGCTTGGGGGGTTTGGGGCTGGAGGCCCTACACTTCTCTTTTGCCCCACCTCCCAGGATCTTCCTGCCCTAAATGGGACCTAGGCTGGGTTTGGGGAGTGACTAGGGCTTGGCCTTGAAAGAGTCCATATGGTGCCCAGTGTTGCTAGTGAGGACCCGATGCTGCTCTAATTCCTGATGTATGAACCTGCCTCCCTCTTTGGGAGCCTCAGGGTCCCCTTCTCATACCTGGTGTTCGGAGACCACTCAGTGATACCCGTTGGCTGGGTCTTCCTTGGTTCATTGTGCTGCATGCTTGTGGGCCCTCTGTCCTGGTGGTCATATCCTTCAGTTAAGAAAAACTTCCTTGCATTTTTTTCTTTTATTGTTTCACCCACTTTGTGTTCTCTACATGTACTCTCTGTCTTATTTTCTTTGTTAATAACATTTTTTTTAGACCAGTTTTTTTTATAATCTTCACCCGAGGATGTTTTTCCATTGATCTTTTAGAAAGAGTGGAAGAGAGAGGGAAAGACAGAGAGAAACATCAATGTGAGAGAAACAATCAATTGGTTGCCTGCTGCATGCACCCTGACCGGGGCCAGGGAGGAGCTTGCAACCAAGGTAGGTGCCCTTGACCGGAATCGAACCATGGACCTTTTGGTCCGCAGGCCGATGCTCAGAGAGCCAAACTGGCCGATGGTTCACAGAGCCAAACTGGCCAGGGCTAGACCAGTTTTATGTGTACAGAAAAATGAGTGGAAAGTACAGAGAAAGTACGTGTATACTCCTTAAATTCCCTCAGTTTCCTCTGTTATTAACACTTTGCTAAATTTGTTACCACTGATGAGCCAATATTGATGCATGATTGTTAATTAGAGCCTGTGGTTCCCATTAGGGTTCTCTGTTAGTGTTCTGTATTCTGTGGGTATGACAAGTGTATAATGACATGTACCTGTCAGTATAGTATCCTGCAGAATAGTTTCACTGCCCTAAGAGCCCCTGTGAATTGTTGGTTTTCAGCTTGCTCAGTTTGGTCTTGTTTTGTGCATGGGAGAGAGGACTCCCAAGCCCCTCACACTCGGGAGCCGACTGCTCTCCTGCTTGACTCTCCAGTTATCTGGGGTGGACTTCCTTGGATTGACCTCTAACAGTCGCTTCATCCTTACCCTACATTCTGGAGATTTCCTCCAGTTCATCTTGGAACACATCCTTTGAATTTTTAATTTCAGCTCTTATGTGCCGGGAAGGTTACACATTCTGGGTGCTAGTGTGAGAAGGGGGCCTGTTTTCACTTAACGCCTGTTTCCAGCTGCACCCCACCTCCTCATTTAGGCCTGGAGTCCCGACGTCCAGAGCCTTTCTGGTTCAGTCTCTCTGCAGTCTCTCCGCTCACACCTGTGGGCAGGAGTGTGACCTGGGTGAGTGGGGTGGGAAGGGGGCCATGGAGGTGTCCAGGAGCTCCACACCGATGCTGTATGGTGCGGCCAGCCAGCCAGCCAGCGTCAGCTGGGTCAGCCCTTCCTTCTTGGGCCTTCCCCCAGGAGTCTGAGCGGTTGGTGAGGAGGATTTGGGAAGCAGAGGAAGGAAAAGCTCTGTGCACACCCCTCCCCTGTAGCATGGGCTCCATCCCCCCTGGGCTTTGGGGTGATAAAAACCTGGCTCCTCATCTCCCCTCTCCTTTCTGGCAGCTTGTTCTCGGATGAGGGACTACCTGAGCCTCGACCTCCTGATCTATGAAATTGGGGTCGTGTCTCCGACCTCGTGGGCTTGGATGTGAGGTGTAAATAAGTGGGAATGAGATGAGAAGCCTGCACTCTGTTGTAACACACAGTAGACTGTCAACACATACGAGCCCTCGTTCCCAACCCTGGGCCTCTTGCTTACGGCCCCTTTGTACCCTCTTGTTTGCTCCTCCATCTTGCACAGCTGCTCCTGGTGGGTCTTGGGGCGAGTCAGTGAGTGGGTGAGGTGTATGTGTACATGTGCTAGTGTTCCTGGCCCAGGGCCTGTGGTGAGCTGTTCTTTCCTGGGCTCACTGGTGGCTCAGAGCAGAGCTTTGGCTGGGGCTGGCCAGGGGAGATGATATAAACAGGGAAGAATGTGGGCAGGTCTGTCTGTTACAGGGGACTGGAGATGAGAGTCCTTCCCAGACCCAGCCTCACCCCTCCGGGCCTCAGAGTTCCAGTTGTAGGGGGATGGGGCACTCCAGGGAGGGTGCTGGGGTGGAGGAGCTATGGTGTGGTGACCCCTGCCCTGCCTAGCAGCACCACGGACCTTCCCCTACTCAGATGTGGCTTTCTTCATCATGGAGGAGTTTTGGATAGTTTCTCAGCTATGCCTGTGGCCTGGAAGGCAGGGCCTGTGTGTCAGAGCAGGAGTCTGTGGTGAGAGGCTCTCACAGCCCCAAAGCAAGGAGGGGCCCTGTAAGGTGACAGACACTGGGGAGCGGGGGGAGGGAGGCAGGCTCCCTGTGTCTGTGACCAGAGCTCTACCCGACGTCCCCCTACCCTTCTCACAGGTGGTACAAGCTGCACTCCAAGCCAGGCAAGAAGGAGAAGGAACGTGGGGAGATCCAAGTCACCATCCAGTTCACTCGAAACAACTTGAGCGCCAGCATGTTTGACCTGTCCATGAAGGACAAGCCACGGTCCCCCTTTAGCAAGCTCAAGGACAAGATGAAGGGCAAGAAGAAGTATGACGTGGAGTCCGCGTCTGCCATCCTCCCCAGCAGTGCCCTGGAGGACCCCGAGCTGGGCAGCCTGAGCAAGATGGGCAAGGCCAAAGGCTTCTTCCTCCGCAACAAGCTGCGCAAGTCGTCCCTGACCCAGTCCAACACCTCGCTGGGCTCGGACAGCACCCTGTCCTCGGCCAGCGGGAGCCTGGTCTTCCAGGGCCCCGGGGCCGAGCTCCTCACCCGGTCCCCGAGCCGCAGCAGCTGGCTGTCCACGGACGGGGGTGAGCGAGGGGCCGCCCCTGCTGAGGCGGGTAGTGGCGCTCGGGCTCTCCATCAGGGGAGCAGGGAGGCCCCAGGTGAGGAAACAGGGCTTCCTTCCCTGTGCTAACCCTGCGTGTGCTTCCTTTTCAGGCAGGGACACCGCACAGTCCCCCAAGTTGTTCACCCACAAAAGGACCCACAGCGACGAGGCCAGCCAGATGCGAGCAGCTCCTCCCCGGGCCCTTCTCGACCTTCAGGGCCACCTGGACCCCGCCACCCGCTCCTCTCTCTGTGTCAACGGAAGCCACATTTACAACGAGGAGCCCCAGGGCCTCTTGCGGCACCGCAGCTCCATCTCGGGCCCGTTTCCACCCTCCAGCTCCCTACACAGCGTTTCTCCTCGGCCCTCTGAGGAAGGGTCCCGGGCCGCAGATGACTCCTGGGGCAGAGGCAGCCGCCGCGCCAGCAGCTCGGAGGCAGTGCCTGGACAGGAGCTGAGCACTCAGTCCAAAGCGCTGGCCCCCGAGGCCAGCCCCTCTGGAGAGGAGGAGGGGGCCCCGCTCTCAGAGGGGAAGCCAGTGCAGGTTGCCACACCCATGGTGGCCTCCTCGGAGGCGGTGGCGGAGAAGGAGGGAGCCCGGAAGGAGGAGCGGAAGCCCCGGATGGGCCTCTTCCACCATCACCACCAGGGGCTGAGTCGGAGCGAGTTGGGGCGCCGCGGCTCTCTCGGGGAGAAAGGGGGTCCCACCCCCGGGGCCTCCCCCCATCATTCATCCACCGGGGAGGAGAAGGTCAAGAGTAGCTGGTTTGGCTTAAGGGAAGCCAAGGAACCAACTCAGAAACCCAGGTATGTCCTTGGCAAAACCAGCTTTGCCCGTTGGGGAGGTGCTGGTGTGTTAGCAGCCTTGTCCCGGGGCTGGGAGGGTGGAGCTGCCGATGTGGCCTGGGCAGACTGCTGGGGCTCGCTTTGCATGGTTGAGCGGGGCTCTCCCTAAGCCAAGGCTCTTTGTCTGCACTTGGAGGCAGTGAGTGTGAGGGCCCAGTGGATTGAGGAGGAGAACTCTTCAATGGTGGCCTCGCTTCATGGCACCCCCGTCCCCCGAGGGAGGGGGAGGAACAGGAGAAAAACAGGAAAGCCATTTGTATGAATTTTTGTTTCTTAACCTCCACCTGTTGCCCTTTGGCCTCCAGGTAAGGAAGCCTTGGCAGGTAGAGAGGTGGGGACTGGGCTGCACCTCAGACTCCCCCCCCACCCCCGCTCCCTGAAGCTAGCCGACCTCCCTCAGTTGCCCAGCTCTTCTTGATCTCTTCCCCCTAAGAGGGGAGTCAAGTAATTGATGCCCCCCCCATATACCCACTCCAATTGCTCTCCTGCCCTGGCAAGAGGCTGTAGGCAGCTCCCCTGCAATCTGAACCTCCCCCTGTCCTGGGAGACCCGTGGCCCTGGCCCTCTGGGGATCTCTTGGTTCTGAGGCATGGCAAGTCTGAGGATGGCCACTTCGTTTTAAAGGTGCCTAGTCCCACCAAAAGAGGGATGCAAGAGTCCTTTAGCTCAGGCCCTGGACAGAGCTCCTAAGAGGGTTCTGAAACCAATTAGGATTATTCATGCAGTTCCAATGTGGAGGTGGGTAGGCTCCCCACACATCCAAGGGATTCTCTGACGCCAGCTGGGTATCCTACAATTCAACTCAACTCTGATACTGTTTCCTCAGAGGCAGCACCCGATTCCACAGGTGAAGGGCTCAGTCCTACAGGACACCCGCCCCTCTCCCACCACTTCAGACACCAGTCCCAAGTCAGTGCTTCAGACTGGCCAGCTATGCTAGGAGGCTCCAACAGCTGCCTCCCTGGGTTCAATTAATTTGCTAGAGCAGCTCACAGAACTCAGAGAAACACTTTACTTACTGGGCCACGGGTTTGTTTGTCCGCAGCAGCCGATGGAAGAGATGCACAGGGCATGGCATGGTGAAAGGGCACCACACTTCCATGCCCTGTCCGAGCGCAGCCACTCTCCCCAGAACTCCGCGTGCTCACCATCCAGAAGCTCTCCCAGTCCTTTCGGGTTTTGTGGAGGCTTCATTACATGGGTTTGAGGGATTACATCCTTGGCCATTGGCTCACCTCCATCCCCCTCCCCCCAAAATTAGGGGGTGGGACTGAAAGCTCCAACCCTGCATTTGTGGTTGTTCCCATTGGCAACCAGCCCCCTCCCATTGGTGCTTTGCAAAAGTTACCTCATTAACATAAGCCCAGATGTGGTGAAAGGGGTTTGTTAGGAAAAACAAGCACCACTTCACCTTCGTGGCTTCGAAGTGTTTTCAGGAAATGAGAACAAAAGACCAAATATTATAATAAAAGATGCTTCATTGTTGTCACTCAGGAAATTTCAAGAGGTTTGGAAACTGTGATCCAGGAACTGGATGGAGAGCACATATGAGAAATACGTAATTCTTGTAAATCACAATATCGCAGCCCCTGACCACCGCTCTGGCCCCTTTGCCTTTCTCCAACGCTGAGCCTTTGAGAGCTGCTGACTTGTCTAACAGGGCCCAGGTTGGGGCTCCAGGCCTAGGCGATAGGCCATGTATCGCCATTCTCAAAGGCCTGAGGCCAGTCCTAGACAAGAGCATGCATGGCAACCCTAACGAGTGTGGCAAAGGCACACTGCTCTCTCAGCAAGCCTGCTCCTCCTCTTTATGGATATAGGGGCAGGAAGTGGGGTGGGAAGGCTGGGCGCAGTGGTGAAGGGTCAAGTGATAGGGTAGAGGGAAGGTCCCTAAACCTCTTCCTGAAGTCCTGGTTCTTCTCTTTCCCTGTGAAATTCTGCTGAGAGGAATGGGGACAGAAATGCAGAGCCTTTCTCTGTGTGGGCCCTGGCCAGCTGGTAGCCTCATAGACAGGTATGTGGGTGGGTCAGCCTCTGGGTGAGGCTGCCCTCTGCTTTCCCTGCCTAGTACATCACCCTCAGTCCCTCTGCCCAGCCCCTACCCACCAGAGCCCAGGGGAACTGCTGGCCGCCTGTAGCCTCGGGGAAGAGTAGGAAGAAAGGGGTGGGCCTTTCTCAGTTGCCCAGGCTGTGCCTGATGGTCCTGTGACAACTCAGACCTTTGTAGGAGGTGGAAGAGAGGGAGGTAGTAGAAGACCCACAGGGCATTTGCTGGGAGCAGGTGGGGGCCAGGGTCAGAGGGGCACAGACCATGGGCTTGGTGCTCTCATCTGTGGGTGTCTCCGGGCCTTTTCTGGGCAGGACAGATGCTGGGGACACCTCTCTGTGAGGTCACTTCTAGGTACTTGCCCAGGTTTGGGGCTTAGACCCCTGCAGGCCATGTCTTTGAGTGATGTTGGGGATGTCACTGCTCCTGCTTAGAGCCTGTTTTCCTTCTGTTTCTCCATGTCTCCTCACGGCCTTTGAGAGGCCAGATGGACATAGGAAGCTGTGAGATGTTTGTTCTCTATTTGAATTCTGAGCTTGTCCACAGCTGGTTGGAGGGCACCCAGGGCACTCCTGCCCTCCCTCCCGAGGGCCCATTTGCAGGGCAGGCGGGAGGGGCTTTTCTTTGGGTAAGGGGGCGTGGCCGGGAGAGGCGGGAAACCTGGCCATTGAGCTCCATCTGTGTCACCCTGGGCCCGTGTGCCTTGAGGAGATGGGGAGGCTCGTCTGGAAAAAATTGTCCGTGCTTACCCGGAAGGCTTGCCTAGGGCTTTTGAGGAGAATAGGAGAGGTGAGCTGACTCACTGCAGGAAGCGATAGGTTAGACACTGAGAACTGGATTGCCTGAATATGGCTGCAGGATCCCCAGCTGGGGACACGGAGCCTGTTCACAGCTCAGAGGTTTGGGGGGCCTCTGCCCTGGGACTGCCGTTGTGCACTGTTGGGTGTTCCTCACGAGGAAGGGCAGCGGCGCCCTCTAGTGCTCTCAGGTGGCACTGATGCCCCGTGGAGAGACCCGAAGCAGTATGTGTTAGACGCACAGTATCCAGAAAAAGCTGCTGCCATTGGAGAAGGCAGTGGCTGGAGGAGGGGGAATAATGGCATGAGGGCCGAGAAGATAATCCTCCTGCTCTTCCTGACCTGCCCCCCACCCCGCCCGGTCCTGTGGCTGTTACACGAGGCCCCTACCAGTGTGTGTGTCCGGTGGAGGGGAGAATTGGTAACGGACACCAAGCCCCATGGGGCCACTGGACACGTCCCCACTCACCAGCCCTGCAGTGAGCCGTTCATTTTGAGCTGCAGTGAAGGCTACTTAGTGTGTGTTTAGGGTCACCACGATCATGGGCGCTACCCTGCCAGGTCCAGAGCAG
Organism: Eptesicus fuscus; assembly: GCF_027574615.1. NCBI lineage: Eukaryota > Metazoa > Chordata > Mammalia > Chiroptera > Vespertilionidae > Eptesicus > Eptesicus fuscus. The sequence continues at coordinate 44,434,462 of NC_072488.1, read as the reverse complement.
TTTGTTTTTGTGTCTGTTCCTCCCTTTCTGATCCTTTTAGAGCGTCCGCTTCCCAAGGGCAGACTACTCTGTCCCCTGCCCCTCCTCCATCACAACTGGCAGCTACAAACGATGTTTTAATCGGGGGAAAGTGTGAAACTACACAGATGCAAGTGTACTGTGGCCTTTCTCGATCTCCGCCCCAGCCCCTCAGCAGGGGTGGTGGACAAAGTCCCCGGAGTGTGCAGTGGGAGAGCTCGCATTCTCGCGGAGTAAATGAGTGACTGTGCTGTGTGCCCAGTGACTGAGAGTTAGTGTGGCCATCCGCCTGTTTGTGCCTGTTTTCCTGGCGTAGTTAATAGTGTCTCTTTACCATAGTTAAAACGTTCCAGTTTGGAAGATAAATTATGTGGTTCCCTACTTACAGCTCACAAGGCCTCACTATGTCACCTCATTGTGCCAGATGATGGGAGAGGATATGTCCAGTCTCCCGGACATGTTCCTGGCCATTGGGCACATCTCAGGCAGGTGACAGGAGAGCATGCCTCAGGAGAGGTGGCTGCAGGGCATGTTGGCTGGGGGTGGTTACACCTCAAAGGCTGGCTTCAGCCTTTTGGGAAGCTGCCCGGAGGTGAGCCTTTGCAGATCACGGTCATCTCTGTGGTCAAGGTGTGGAAATAAAAAGACACAGTGCATCTCAGCCTAAGGAAGAGCTGTCCACCAGCTACAGAGGTGGCCCGTGGGAGAGCGAGTTGCCAGTTCCAGGGCTTAAGAAGACGGGGGTGGGGGGGGGGTGCTGTTGGAGAGAACAGGCGATTCCTCCGTTAAATGGCAGGTTTAACCAGTTGTTCGAAGGTCCCTGCAGGCCGTAAAGTTTTATTTCCGTAGCCTGAGAGGGCAGAGCCATCTGGAGTTCTGATTTCTTTCCCTAATTTTTGATCTTAGAAGACGAATCAGCATAAGTTGAAGCCCCCACTGCTTGACGGGGGCACGGCACTGTGCTAGGCTGGCACGGTGGGTTCTGGGACGCGGGTGTTTGTCTGTCTTCGGAGCATAACCTGCAAAGCTCAGCACACATGGGCACGTGTCTCTGATCTGCCAGGTGGAATGGTAGGGAGGGGATGTTCTAAGGTGAGAACCTTCAGAATGGGCATCTCATGGATCAAGGGGGAGGGGGGCTGGGGGAGGGGTTTGTTGCTGGGTAGGAGGGATGGATGGATGTTCTCAGAGGGAGCCTGTCCAGCTCTGGGGAGCCTGCTGGGCCTGCACCTGGAGTCCCTTACTCCAGGGAGAGCTGCTTGCCGGTTCCATACCAACGGGTTTGTGTGCACCTCTGGGGAGCCAGTGGGGTTGCCAGCCTAGGCTGGGGCTCCAGCCTACTTCCCTGCTGCTCTGCTGTAGTTCCGACTGCCAACCCAAACTGCAAGGGTGAGCGGGGCCAGCCGGGGCTGAGCGTGGTGCTGTTTAATGTTGATGGAGCCCTCTTTCCTCAGGCCCCTATGCCACTTGTCATAGGAGACTGGGGAAAGAGGTGGCTCAGAGTACCCCGCCCTATTCCTTGGGGCTGAGACAGGGGTGGCTATATCTGGTATGGGTGCTTCAATGGAGGGGGTATCTTGACTCACGTAGTGGTGGTACATTACTTTCCTCAATCCCCAAGGTAGGCACCTGTGCCTTGGCCCTGGGCCTCCCTGAAATGAGGGGAGAAGGGATGTTTGTAGAGGTTGGGACTCCAGGCCCAGGAGTATCCATAGAGGCAGAGTGGTACAGGGAAGCCTCTCCCTTCATCTCTAGGTGGTAGCATGAGACTGAGAACCCGCCCTGAATGGGGACTTAGTGTGGTGCAAATACAGGGTCAGTGGAGTCTCTGGAAGCTGGATTCTTAAGAGAAGCCCAGGGATGGGGATCTGGGCTCCCAGACTTGCAGACTGTTGGGAAGCCCACCTTTGCTCCTGGTTGAGCCAACTCCTTCCCGTCCCCTGCCCACGGTGTTTGTGGACAGGCCCTTACCTCTGCCCAGCTCTGTGTGGGGCCTGCTCTTTCTGGAGCCCTGGTTCTCGGAAGAATCCTGGTAAGCTCCAGACTTCTTGGCCTCTTTCCCTAAATGCCCCTCTAGTCTAACCTGTAGCCCTTAGGACCTCTGCCAGCTCGTGGCCCGTCCCCAGGACTTCCCCGTGGAAGGCAGCAGCTTGAGGAGAAGACGGATGTGTGGAAGTTCCCATGATTATCCACTTGGGCAGGGATTAAGGATTGGGGTCTTGGGGCTTAGAGTGGGGCCTGGGAGATGGGGCTCAGTAGGTGAGGCCACAGGAGTCTGGATCTGACTTGGGGTCAGCTGCAAGGCAGCGGCAAACCACAGTCCGACTGGGTTTGGGGTGCTGGGTCCTGCACTGTCTTTCTGGGTCTGTCTGTGTCCTGGGAGTATCCTGGGGAAACTGAGAGCTCTAGTTTCAGAGTCTGCCCCTGCCCACACCCCTAAAGTCCACTGCACATTGTAGACAAGATGCATGTACAGAGGATGCCCCCTCTCAGAGAGGAGGGGACATGTGCAGGCCAGCAAATGCTCTCCAGGATTTTGGGGCATGTAGGCTCATTTCCATGGGATGGATTTTCCAGGGGAGCCAGGGATCTGTGCAGGGGAGGACCCAGGAGGCTCCTGGCGACTCCCAGCCAGCTGCTTTCCAGGCTGGCCTGTGGGTGCTGGGGTACAGAGCACGGCTGCCCGATGCTGGGCCCTGTGGACGCCTGACAGCACATGTCCTCGGCAGTGCCTTGCTGTCCTCCTTGGACAGGTATGTGCTGATACCTTGTCATGTATGACAGAGCCCATCTTCACCTCCTGTTTCTGTGAGGGGTTGGCAAAGCCAGTCATGTCTCTGATAGTGCTGGCTTTGTCCAGCCAGGTACCAGGTTGGCCTTTCTCTGGCCTCTCCCCCTCCAAGCCAGTCCTGAAGGGATGTGAGGCACGTTCTATTGGCTCTCCAGGCATAATTCTGGTGCTGAGTGGCATCTTCAGCATGGGGTAGTGGAAAGAACACTTGGTTTAGGTTGGGGCCCTGCCTGTAAAATGGGATTATTGCTTCCCAGGGTTGGTGTGAGGCTTCAATGAACTCCACCCAGCATCTTCCTCCTTGGGTGGTGCCTAATGTATGTTACATGTTGGGTTTTCCCTCTGTCCGCTGGCCTACACACGTGCCTGAACCCAGCCTGGGTGGCATGTGGCACCTCGTCTAGAGGCAGGTGGGGGGCAGGGGGCATGGTATTCAGCAGGGGCGTTTCCAGTCTTGGCATTAACCAGGAGGCTCACGGTTTTGTCTCCCTCCACAGCCTGGACGTGTCTCCTCAGGTAGAACCTGACCCAGCTGCTCTTCCTCACCACCTCCCCTGCTCCCCCTGTGCTCCGGCCCCCCCCACTCCTGCTCCCACCGCTGCTCCCATGCTAAGCACTAACCTTTTTGCAGCCGCCTCCCCCGCTGCAGCTGCCGCCACCGCTGCCCTTGAAGCCACCCCACCTGGATTCTTGGGTCTCACCAATCCGTTCCTCACCTCCTTGCAGAGCAACCCTTTCTTCGAGGAGCTCCTAGCCGACAAAGCACTAAACTTTCCTTCACCTGCTCCCTCTCTCCCCAGGGCCTCGAGGGCCGGTCCCACCCCCCTGGCCTCCCCTGGGAAAGCCCTGCCTGAGTGGGAAGACACCTTCAACGTCTTTGCTGCCAGCAGGCTGTGTCCAGAGGCCAGGAGTGAGATCCTGGCCCCTGCAGAAGTGGGGCTGCAAGACCCAGGCCCTGGGGCCATGACAGTGAAGGCAGCTGAGCCCCCGGGGGGCCCAGGGGGAGGAGGAAGAGGTGGGAGCAGCGAGGGGCTGGAGCCCAGGGCTCCTCTGGACTTGGGACTGGACCACCAGAGTTTGAGTGCTGCCGCCCCGGGGCCCCTGGGGTCTGTAGAGGCCGGCCAGCCCTCCACGTCAGCCTTGCTGCACCCGCGAGCCTCAGACTCAGAAGCAGACAGGGAGCCGACGGCCCCAGGAGGGGAAGCAGGGCAGAGTCCAGCAGACAGTTCATCTCTGTTTAGCTCCCCGGAAGTGATCAGTGTGTGGGAGAGGCTGCCAGGCCCAGACGACGCCCCTGAGGGCCAGCGTGAGGAAGCTTCCAGAGGCAAAAGGCAGCTTTTGCAGGAGCTCAACACGATTGACGATTCCTGGCCTTGGGATGTGGTCACCCTTTCTCCTGGGGCTGAGACGTCCTCACCACTCATACGGGGAGAGTCCGACGAACTGCCTCCCCCCACTGTGAAGCCAGAGTCACCAGAGCCTGTGAGCCCCAAGGGGAACCAGGGGCTCCCCCAACTGGAGCTGGAGCCAGAGCCCAAACCCGAGTGGATGCTGGACAAGGGGCTGCCGCCCAGCACAGTGCCTCCCAAGCCGCCCCGCCTCTTCATACCCGCAGCTTACCAGGAGGAGGAGGCTACAGGGGGGCTGAGTGGCAGGGGGGCAGAGACAGGAGAAGGCGACGCATTCCTAAGTGAGCTGGCTGCTGGTTCCCAGGAGGCCAAGGAGGACGGCCAGAAGCCAGGGTCCGAGTCTGACAGCTGTTCTTCGGGAACCCTGCTGGGTGAGCCAAGCCTGGAGGAGCCAGTGGAGGACGCCAGCCCTCCTGTGTCTGTATCTCTGCCCACCAGCTGCCCTGAGGGTCCTGCCCCCATGCCCTCTCGCTCAAAGAGCCTGGCTCTTCAGAGCCAGCAGATCTGGGGGGCTCTGGAGAGAGGACAAGGCCCTGAGGCTCCTGAGGCCCAGAGCCGGGAACCAGCAGGAGAGGGGCTTGGACCCCGGCTGGGCAGCTCCCCGCAGCCTGATTTGTGGGCTTTGGAGGAGGATGCCTTAAACCCTTTCTTGTCTCAGGAGAGCCGAGATCCCCCCAGCCTCCCGTCCACATCCCCTCCCGAGTCCAGGGAATCATCCATCCACTCTGGACCGGAAGAGCTGCCCACACCCCCGGAGCCCACCTTTCCACCGCCCCCTCTCCCGCCCTGGGCCAGCCACTGCCACGGGGGGCCCAGTTCTCCGTGCTCTCCTTTGCCTGGAGCCTGGCCCCTGACCTCTTCCTCCCTGTCCCCCGGAGAGCCAGCCTCCCCCCCTGGGGGCTCCCCTGCCCCACTTGGGGAGGACCACGCTGCAGTCACCCCAGCCTCCCCGCTTGCGCTTCTGCCCTTGGAGACACGACCAGCTGAGGAACCACAGCCCAGTGACAGGTGAGCGGCCACCCGACAGCAGTCTCCAGGAGGAAGGGGGTGGAGGGGGCAACTCAGCCTGCAAGGGCCTCAGCCCCTCCAGGGGCTGTCCCTCCTGGGCGAGGGCTTGTTCACCCAGGCAGGACAAGGCGGGCTTTGAAGACATTCGTCTTCTGTGGTGCCGGCTCTGAAACTGCCTCCGTTTTGGACCTTGGACCTGCAGGTGCCCCCACAAGCCAGGACTCTGGGGGATGACAACACTGATGAAATGCAGGGGGTGAGGAGTGGGTGGGGAGGTATTGCAGATGGGCAGGGAAAGGGAGAGGAGAGCTAGGGCCCTCAGCAACTAGGGGCTGGGGCGGGGGGCAGTGTAGCTTGTCGGATGCCCCGCCCCTCCTGTCCTCTGCCCCAGGCCCCAGGGTGAGAGGCTGTGGAAGGCAGAGAGCCAGAGGACAGGACGGGCTGGTGCTGAGGTCAGAGAGGAAAGTGGAGACACCATTGAGGAAAGGAAAAAGAAGTGCGTCCCACATCTGTGACCTCAGAAGAAAGGGTCTCTGGCCTCCTCAGGGCTTCACTGGTTTGTGGTTGTGCCTTCAGGGTGGTCCCCGGGCGCTTGGGACTGTGCTGAGTTGACAGTGGTTGCCTGTGTGACTGGCCATTGTGGCATTGGTCTGTTTTGGAAGAATTATGAGGCTGTGACCTCACCGGGTGGCTAACGAGGAGTGCTCAGGTCACTGGGGGTGACAGGGTGTGATTTAGCAGGGGCAGCAAAGTCTAGAGGCCTTAAAAAAAAAAAAAAAAGCCAAAACCGGTTTGGCTCAGTGGATAGAGTGTCGGCCTGTGGACTGAAGGGTCCCGGGTTCGATTCTGGTCAAGGGCATGTACCTTGGTTGCGGGCACACCCCCAGTGGGGTGTGTGCAGGAGGCGGCTGATGGATGTTTCTCTCTCATCGATGTTTTTAACTCCCTTCCTCTCTGTAAAAAAATCAATAAAATATATTTAAAAAAAAAAGTCTAGAGGCCTGCCAGCGCTCTAGGAGGCCTGAGGGGAGCAGAGGTGCTGCTGCCTCTGGTGAGCAGGGAAGGGAGGCGTTTGGGGAGCAGGCCAGCTCCAGCACCGGCCTCTGGGAGGCCCAGCCCTGGCTCCTGCGTTCAGTCCTCCCAATTCACTGAGCATCCAGTGTGTGTCAGACACTTGACAGGGATGAAAGATGCTGTCCCTGCTATGTTGCCAAGAGTTCCAACCCAGTGGGGAAGATGGAAGTGAAGCATGAAGGGAAGGCCCAGGGGCCATGCTGGTCTGTGAGAAGCGGTGGGAAGCAGACCGGGCTGCCTGCCTGCGGCTGCAGTGGTAGGTGGTGAGGCCGTTCCCAGAGGTGTGGGAGAGGAGGCGGTACAGCGTCCCAGTGCCCTCAGCTGGCCCTGCTGTATCCCAGCAGCACTTCCAAGTACACTCGCCACTTTTTACCAGTCTTACTCTCTTTAGAGTTGGCTTCCTGTCTGTACTTGGCATGTTCCTTACATCATGGGCCAAACAGAACTGTCCCCATTTCTCAGATGGGGACATAGAGTCCATAAGAGCTTCAGGGTCCAAGGTCCCTCAGGTGCAGGGGGGCAATCAGACGCAGAGCCCAGGACTCCTGGCCCCCATTCAGGGTGTTTGCCTGCCTCACCGGTATTCCTCCCTGCCCCTAGCACAGCCCATAGGTGGCAGTAGAGTTGCCTCTACACCCCTTCCCTAAAGCAAATGCCTAGGTGGGAAGGACAGACTGCATGTTCTTTTCCCTGCTGCCTGCCCTGCCTGCCTCTCTGCCACTCTTCCCAGGCTGTGGGCCTCCCTGCATGTGGGTGAGCCCTTCTGCAGTGGATTTCAGGCCTTGGCCCAAGCCATTTGCTTCCTGCTCTCTAACGGGTCGAATGCTCTGTGAAGTAGACGTAAAGAGGTCCTCTAGGGGTAGGTTAATTGAATTAGGGGCCCGATGCTTGCAATTTGGGTAACTCATGGGTACAGGGTGCTGGGGGCCCAGAGGAGGGACAGCTTAGCCTGGGGGAAGCAGGAAGGTTTCCTGGAGGAAGTGGCCTTGCTCAGCTTTGCAACCTGAGTAGGAGTTAGCAGGCCCACAGGCCAAGGAGCAGCATTCCAGACAGGGGAACAGCTTTTGTAAGAGCCCAGAGGAGAGGGAGAGCCTGTCCTGGCTGGAGTGCATGGAGGGCCGGGAGGGAAGGCCAGGGGCCTGTTGTGTTAGAGACTGTTTTCTGACCCTGGGAGGGAGGGAGGCTAAAATCATGAGCCCACAGCACAGTGGAGGAGCAGTTGGAGGTGGGCAGGACTCCCTAGCAGGGGAGTTGGGGGACGGGAAGGGGGGGCTGACTTAGCAGCTGTGGCCAGAGGAGGAAGGTTTAGTGAGTCCTGGCCTGGCGAGGAGGGGGTGGTTTGAGAGAAGGTAGCAGGGCTTAATGTTTGTTACGGCTAAAGCCAAAGCGGGGGATTCAGAGGAGTTCCCAGAGCCATGGGGGGCTGATGGCGCCACTCACCACTGGGGAGCCCAGGAAAGGGCAGGCGTGGCGGGGAGGGTGGCATGCTTGGGGTGGACCCCACATGGATAAGCCAGCCCGGAACTGTCTGCGTGAGTCTAGAACTCGGCCGAGGTCTAGGCTGGAGACGGCTGTGAGGAGTGGAGGGAGAGAACCCCTGGCAGACTCGCATTTAAGACCGAGAAGTTGGAAGAGCAGAGAAGGGCAGGGGGGAGAAAATGAGGGAGGAGAGCAGCCCAAAGGAAGGAGTGGGCCACAGAGAGGTCAGGAAGGAGGGAAGCGGGTTCCCAGCAGGAACGTTGGTGATGGGCTGCTGGGGCTGGCGTCCTGTTCTCTGGGTTGAGGAGTCAGTGAAGGTCAGACTTAGAGACGGAATGTAGTCTCCAAGCTCTGGAGAGGCTGGGTGAGGAGGAAGAGGTGGGGGGACTGCGGGTGGTAGCCTGGCAAACACAAACCGGTGTAAATGCTGAGGGGAAGCAACCAATGGAGGGACATGGGCAGCCTAGTGTCCCAGTTTGCCCAGCTCTTTCCTGGTGTTAGCACGGCAAGTCCCACCGCCTGGGGATCCCCATAGTCCGGAGAAAACGGGGAACCTGGGAGGGCTGGTCACACTCCTCTCCCCCCACCAGAGAAATGTTACAATACAGAAGAGGATGGAGGGAAGATGGGTGGAGGGGGGCAGCCCTGGCAAAGACTGGGTACAGGCGCAGAGAAGTCTGAAAGAGGCCTCTGCTCTCCTGGTGAAGGGGCAGGGCCATCTGAGGGAGTGGAATGGGGAGGGGCAGGTGGTAGGGTGCTGAGGAATGTTGGACACAGCTGCCCTGAGGCCTTGCTATGTAGGGGCAGCCACCACAGGAAGCAGTGGTGGGTCTCTGTCCAGCAGAACTGTGGCCCTGCCTTCTCCTCCCCATAATGCATCTCTGTCTGTCTCCACAGTCCCCACCCTGTGAAGCCGCTCAGTGCTGCCCCTGTGGAGGGCAGCCCCGACAGGAAGCAGCCCCGCTCCAGTCTGAGCACAGCCCTGAGCAGTGGGCTGGAGAAGCTCAAGACAGTCACGTCTGGCAGCGTTCAGCCTGTGGCTCCGGCCTCCCAGGTTGGCCAGACTGTGGACACCAAGAGGCTGAAGGTGAGGCCTGGCAGGATGCCGTGGGCGATCAGATCAGACGTGTGGTGCTGGGGAGAGAGGAATTCAGAAACGGTGCTGGGCAGGGTGGAGCGAGGAGCAGGCCTGGTCTCCCGTGCCAGAGCCCTGAAGCCAGTTAGGCTGTTTCTGGCATTGGCGACCGAGGCAGCTCCGGGGCCTGTGGTGGTGTAACTGGGGTGTCGGTGGCCAGCCAGGCAGGTAGGCCTGAGGGTGCCCTGCTCACTCTCATTCCATCTGACCTCAGGATTCTGGTGCGCTAGACCAGTCCGCCAAGTACTACCACCTGACCCACGACGAGCTCATCGGCCTGCTCCTGCAGCGCGAGCGGGAGCTGAGCCAGCGGGACGAGCATGTGCAGGAGCTGGAGAGCTACATCGACCGGCTGCTGGTGCGGATCATGGAGACCTCACCCACACTGCTGCAGATCCCCCCTGACCCCCCAAAGTAGCCCTCTTCACCCTCACCCCCCTGGAGGGCTGGCGTGGACCCATTGCCCAAGCAGGGCTCACCTCCTCCCTCCTCCTGCTGAACTCACTCCCCTGGGCAGGCGCAGTCTGTCCTCGGTTGTCACCCTTTGCTCCCCCTCCCTCCTGCCTCAACTGGGGCTGCTGGAAGGAGGGCCTTTGGACTCCGGTTAGAGGTGGGTCTCACCCACCTGCCTATTTTCATACCCTTAGCTTTGAGGGTTCCAGAAATTAGAACAAAGAATTTAGCCCTCAAGACAGAGCAGGGGTGAGCTGCAATTTGATGCGGTATCTGGGACATACTTTATTACCCACAGGGATGGTCAGCCATTTCTCCCACTGCTAAACGCTTTTCCTCCTCATCTTCCTCCAGCCCCTGGAGGGCTCCTAGTATTACCAGGGCTGTGGCAAGGACCAAGCTGCCCATTGGTCTGTGAGTTATGGGCAACCAGGGCACCTGCTCTTCAGCCTCACGTCGGTTCCCCGAGAACAAGGAGCCTGTATGGTCTAGTGCAGCGGTCGCCAACCTTTCGGACCTCACGGACCACCAGGGGTCCGTGGACCACCGGTTGGCGACCACTGGTCTAGTGTCCTGTCTGCTGTGTCCTGAGTCTGTGTGTCTCCAGCTGTTTGAGGAGCGGATGTGGTGTGGATAGAAGGAGATGATGTGCATTCTCCAGGCCACTCCCTGCCCTCCTCTTCGACCTGTCCATGAGTGTCATGTGTGAACGTGTGGAGAGCCCCGGGCAGATGTGGAGAGACCACCTCCAAGGTGTGGGCTCCTCCAGGCCTTGGGGCTTTGGGCTGTTTGTTTGGGGATCAAGCCTCTATCCCTATTCTTGTTGCCTGTCCAGATGCCAAAACTCTGTGCTGCTACAGGATTTGAACTTTTGGAAACTGATTAAAACGTGCCTTTTGTGGGTGGGGTCAGGGGCCTCTGGATGTAGACCCTGCCCTCTGTTTGGCGCCCCTCTCCTTCCCTGTTGAGCGCAAGGGACTGGATCTGGCAGGATGCTAGGAACGGAAATGGAGGAGGGGGCAGCCCTGTTGCTGCTCTGCCCTCCCCTCGAGTTAATTTCAGTGAAGAGTCCGGCCAACCTGCTGCTGCTCCCTTTACCTATCTGCTGGCTTCTCTTACTCCCTCAACACCAATTGAGGGGGATCCTGGGGGAAAAACTACATTGTGGAAGTGGGAGGTCCACTCTGCTTATACTTAGGAAAAAGCCTTCCCATCTATCCTCTACCTGTTGACCCAGCCTGCCCCTTCCCCATAGCCTTGACTGGCTTGGCTGCGGTGCACTTTGAACGAAGTATCTGTCCTTTGGCCCAGCCCTGGTTTTCTTGCAGAAAACAACAGGCTTCCCCATGGCATCTGCAGGGGACCTTTGGTGGCGTGGGGCACCCTGCCTTAGCCAAGTTTTGGGGTGAGGAGGTGCTGAAAGAGGCTAGTTTTGACCCAATGAGGAGGTAAGGGCTCCTCGGGGATCGCCTCATTTTCTTGAGCTGGCCTGTGGGGTCACTCTTGGGATCACTCAGAAAGCCTCTGAAGGAGATTGGCTCAATGGGGGATGTCTTCTGCCAGGACAAAGCAGAGGAGCGCCACATATGGGGGAAGCCCCTTAACATTATCTACCTTAAAGACACTCATCAAGGCTGAGGAAAGTGTCCACAGGTACCTAGGACTTTGGTCCTGCTTTTAGGGGGGTCAATGGATAGGTATCTCTTCTGGGGGAAAAGGGTCACTGCTCTACTAGGTATCCCAGCCCTGAGGCTGACCTTCCACTCATCTTTGATTGTGAACTTCCAGAATGCCCAGGCCAGGGATGTCTCTGGAAGTTTGGAGTAGAAGCCCAGGTTCTTGCCGGATGTTTCTGCTCCTGGCCATGAGTTGGAAGAGAGCTGCAGGTGGGGTGGGCAGCGAGCTGGCAGTTCTGCTTTGCCGTTTGTCTTCCTAGTTGTAACTCCTGTTTATAAAGACCTTGCTCTTCATGTTTCGAGCACTTTATGAAGAATAAAAAGTTCACAGACTGCAAGTGGCTCTGTTGTGTTCCTGGTTTGATGAGCATGTGAAGCAGGCTTCCTAGGGAAGGAGGTGATGGCCTTCTTGGATAACACTGTCACTGTCCTAACATCAGGGCAGCAGCACAGCATTGCCCAGCGGCGTGGACTCAGTCTTTTCTCATTCCCAGGATACATTTATTGAATACTTTGGGGAATCTTACATAATCCTATATAATAAAAGGCTAATATGCAAATAGACCAAATGGCGGAACAACCGAACAACTGGTCACTATGATGTGTGCTGACCACCAGGGTGTGTGTGCAGAACATGGCAGGCATCAGCCGTGGCGGGATGGTGGAGCAGGTGAGAGGGGGCTCCAGACCAAGGTGGGGTGCCAGTCACTGTCATAGGGTGAGCCTCTGGTGGTTACTGAAAATTCTTTGCTCCCGCATGCCGCAGTCCCGCCTGGTGCTCGCACCTGCTGCTGGAGCCGGAGTCACCGCTCACACCCACTGTGGGTGCCCAGGGCCGGCTGCGATCACCCCTCAAGGCTTCTCCACCTCCCCCTGCTCCTGAGGGGAGATTGGGGACAGCAGCCGCCGCTCCCACCCGCTGACTGCACTGGCCCTGCTTGCACCTGCTGCTGGTACTGGTCCCAATCACTCTGCGCCTTCAGTGGGTGCGAGTGGGGCCAGTGCCGTCAGTGCGTGGGAGCGGCCGTCAGACGGGAAGGGGGGGGCGCAGTGGGAGGGGCTGAGGTCTGCCCCTGTGCCTACTGCAGCCTCGCAGCCCACAGTTCCTTTCAAGGTGCACAAATTCGTGCACTGGGCCCCTAGTACAGAGGATAAAAGACTTGATTGCTATTCTCAAACCATTTGGCCTTGTAGGGAAAGGTCAGCTACAAATCCAAGATACAAATGGTTCTTCAGGGCTAGCGGGAATTTCTCTCCAGCTTTCAGGAACATCTGTTTCTTATGGTTCAGCTGTTGGAGGATGAACTGACAGTTATGGACCATACATTGTTAAGAAACACATGGGAAGGCATGAGCCAACCCTGCACCTCACCACAAGACTAAGGAGATCCAAAGTGGGGTTCCCTAGGGTCAAACTAAATATTTCTACTGTACTCTTGTGTGAAACAGGCAGCTCCCCCTCTCCCCCTTGTGTTCATTATCGTTGCTGGTGCCTTGCTTTACCATGGGCAGTACTCCCCCTCCCTAAAATCCTTGTAACCCCACTGAACCTTACTCCCCACTCCCAGTTCTCTTCCTGCCTAGGAATTAGCCCCAGGAGGGATCTTCCTTGGCAAAAGGAAGTGGAGGCTGCTAAGGCTCCTAAGACCTCCTGTGCATTTAACTCAGCCAACAACTATAGGGCGCTCCCCCAAAAATGTATACACACTTTGTATATTAATTCCAATGGGTTAAACCGGAAAAGAAACATCAACTGAGCTGTCAGCTTTTAGTAGTGTATACATTTTGGGGGACACCCTGCATTTGAGTCCCTACTGTGAGCTCTCCAATGTCTGGCACCGTGGACTTAGCAGTGAATTAAGAAGTCACAACTTCTGCCCTGTGGACTTCACAGTAGGAAAGACAAGACACTCAAAACAAATAAATGCAAGGGCTGCGAAAGAGAAGCGTTGGGTGATAGTGGGTTTTGTAGAAGGAGGGACATAGATTGGGAAACACACTACTTACACTGCGGCCATAAAGAGAGCCAGCACCAGGCGAAGATAAAAAGTTAATAGTTTTCTAGGTACAGAGTGTTCCAGGGTCGGGCGGGGAGCACACAGCATGCCCCAGGAACCGGCTGGCAGGGTAGCTACAAAGCACAAGGCAGGAGGCAGGGTGGGACAGAACTGCAGGAATATTCCGCAGTGCAACTCCTGCAGAAAGCCTTCGGAGAATAACCCTAATCCGCCTCGAGTCCTGGCCCATCAGGTCCGGGGTCCCATGCGCTCCAGGAGTGACGCCCACCTCAGCAACTCAAACTTCTAGGGGCAGGGAACAGGGAGGGGTCGCTCCGCGGTCCCCTTGGTGGGGACTTGAGCCACGCACACTCGCAGGGTCTGCAAACCGGCAGCGGGAACCCAATTCCGGTCTGCGTTGGTGCAACTCCGCAATCTAGGGTTGTTGGGCGTCTTGGCAAGAAAAACTACACTCCCCACAACACTCTGCGCCTCCGACTCGCTGCGGTTGCTCATGGCCAATCCGGGGAGGTAGCTGTGGCGGGGGCCGAGGAGGGACATTTTAAAAGGGCCGGGATTGCGGGCGTCAGTGGCCATGGCGGATACAGCGACCACAGCATCGGCGGCAGCGGCCAGTGCCGCTAGCGCCTCGACCGATGCACCTCCTTTCCAGCTGGGCAAACCCCGCTTCCAGCAGGTGAGGACCGGGCTGTGGTCTGAGGGTCAGCGGGTGGCACAGGGAGGGTGAGCGAGGTCCTCTCCCAAATCCCCTTTAGCCCTAGGGTCTCGGACCCGCGGCCACCCAGGAGCCTGCAGCTACTGGATGGGGACCTCGGCCAAAGCCACTCCTTTTCCATTGGTCAGCGGGGTGAGCGAGGACCCCCACCTCGGCTCCCCATTGGCCATCGGCGCCGTCGCTCTGCGGCTGCTCGCGCCCTCCTGCCTTTCCCCGCGGAGGCGCTCTGTGATTGGCCGCTGCGGCCGGGGATGTGGGCACCGGGTCCGAGCGGCTGCTGCAGGGTCGCCTTGGGTTCGGCAGCTGCCCACTCTGGGCGGAAAGTTCGAGTCCGGCCTGGAGGAGAAGTTGCCTTGGCCGAGATGCCTTCTGCCCCTTTCCCCGGGTGGGGACTGACCGCCTTTCCGAGCTTCTGGAGGCGCCCCCGGCAGCGTCAGTGCCCCGGTCACGCTCCCAGCCCTGCACCCCAAACGGGTCCGCCGTGCGCGCCGGGCCAGGGCCACGAGCCGAGGGGTCCCCTCCGGCCGGCGATTCGCTGACGTGGCGAGCTGGCCGGCCGGTGCCCTGCGGCGGGTGGAGCGAGGGCCGGCGGGGAGAGCTGGGTGCGGGGGAAACGCTGTGTCATCTCCGGGGCAGGCGGCCGCCGGGGCAGGAGGGTCCAGTCCCGGGAACAGGCACCGGCCTCCTCCGCTGCCCCCTCGGCGAAGGGTCTGGGCACCTGAGCCCAGCGCCGCCGAGCGCTTGGCTCTGTCCGTCCTGCTCGGACCCGTCACCGGGGTCCTATCCTCACGCGACCCCCAATGGGGCGTCGCTAACTCGTCCTCGGCCACGGAGACAGGGATCGAACCCGCAGCCTGGACGAGGCCGGGGCTAGAGGCTGGGAGGGGCCATCCCCACGCCGCGGGCCGCCGCCTACGCGGGAGCCTCAGCCTACGCTTGGGCCCCGGCTGCCTGCAACGCGGAGGAAATGAACTTTGTTAGAAAAAGGGCAAAAGACTTGGCTGAAGTGAGAGCCTAGGGTGGGGTGGGGGCAGCGGAGGCGGACAGAAAGAAGTTTGCAGGAAGAGAGGAAATGTGCAAAGGTCGGTTTTCTATTTTATTTATTTTGGTGGTGGTGGTGGTGGAGAAACTGGTTCTTGCAAGGTGGTGCACTGAGCCTCGCGGATAACTAGGGAGCTGTGTCCGTCAGCTTTCTGAGAAAATGTCCCCACTGTTTTAAAAAACAGGACTTTACTTGCTTTAAAAAAGAAATCATCACAGCATGGAGGTGTCTGAGGTGAGACTGTGTTCCTGCCAGTGTAGGGTGCCACTCCGGGCGAGACTGTCAGGGGTGCCCCGGCCTGAATTTGAGTTGATCCCTCATTGGCTCTCCCCCTTAGCCAGGCCCACCTCCTGTGACATTACCCGCCAACCCCCCCCCCGCCCCCCCCCCCCCCCCCCCCAGGGTACGACTCCTTTCTGCCCACCTCCTTGGCCACCCCAAGTGGGATCCTTACAAGTCAGCCTGCCCTACGGCCCTCTGATACTCTGATTACTTGGTCTCCTTCACTCCTGTGTGCACTTTTTGAGTGAAAGGGCTGATCTTTGCCCTTCCGTTGTCTCCATCCTAACCCCGAGGTGGGGCTAGACACACAGTGATGTGCGGGATCAAGATCTGGGCGGTGGGTTTTTCTCTGGGACCTGTTCTGGGACATTCAGTCACACAACACACACTTATCAAGACCTTGGCTGTGATCCCTGCTGGAGCCATCGGTGCACATTTGACTCTCCTCTGTTCCGGCAGCCATTGCTAGTGTCTCCCTGGCAAGCCTCCGGAAGGCAGTCACAGTGCTTGCTTTTGAAGGGCTCCTCCTCCAGCACCGTAACCTGCCTCAAGCACAGCGCCTGTGAGCCCTGCCTGTGAAAGAGCTCGCCTTCCCCCGCAGACCTGTTCCCTGCCACACTGCTCCCAGCTGTGCCGGCAGCTCAACCCACCACCCAAACGACTCCTACGAAACCTGGGAGTCGCCTGTATACTAGTACTTCCCTTCCTCGCCCTCACTTTCTAAATACAACCGGAGGTCCAGTGTTCTCCTCTCTTAAACAGCTCTCAAATCCACGGGTCTCCACCCCCGGAACCCTGGGCCAGGCCCCAGCATCCATCTCCTGAGCCACCGTGGGAGCCTCCTAACAGGTCTCGCTGCTTCCACTTTCAGCCCTGCTTTTCCTCAGGGCAGAGTCCCAGTGCAGGTCTGATCAAGTGACTCCCTCCCCCGCCCCCCACCCCCCGCCGCCCACCCTCCCAAGCTCGAACACCCTCCAGTGGCTTCCTCTGCTTCTGAAATAAGGACCTCACTTTTGAAGGGGCCCCAAAGACCTGCATGACCCACAGCTGCTGAACTCTTCTTCCTCAAATTGAGCCCCCACCCACCCACCCCTTCAAACACTTCTTTTCACCATATTGGCTGCTTTCAGCACATGACATCAGTCCATTGCACTGTTCACATTTCCCACATCATATTTTAAATAATCAGTTTGTTTGAGTCAGGATCCCAGAAGGCCCACACATTATATTTGACGGATATGTGCCTTCTGACCCATTATTTCTCTGCCCCTCCTTGTTTCCCTTGCTTATCTGTTGAGAAACTGAGTTGTGTGTCCTGTAGACTTTCCCACACTCTGAATGTGGCCGAAGGCATCTCTGTGGTGTTACTGAACATGTCCTGTTCCCTGTTGTTCCTTGTAATCTTGGAGGCCGTGCTTTTAACCTCCGCCCCATATTGCCTAATGGGAGGGGGCCCCCCTGAAAGGGAAGATGACAAGACAACACCTGGGAAGCTCTGTGGCCGACTGCTCCCTTCCCTCCTCCTCTCTGCTCATTTCCTCTCCCAAACCTGCTCGTTGGGGCCCCTGGACAGGAAACATGCTTTTTCCCATTTGTATTCCAGGGTATCCAGAAATAAGTGCGGTTTTTGTTTGTTTGCTTTTTAAAAAACTTTCTTGTCCTTCAGAAGTCTCGCTTACCAGTGTCTGCTAAGATAACGGGGGTTAGGTGTGTGCTGTGGGTGTGCTGGGCTCTAAAATCAGCTGAGGCCTATGGTGGCAGAGCACATGGGTTGCACGGGGCTCCCTCTGAGGTACGGGAGCTTGCTGGGCAGGAAAACGCACTCTGCACTCCTGAGTGGGGAGGTTTGTGTGGGTTGAGGTCGGGGTCAATGGGGAAGTTTCTCATGCAGTTTGCCTGAAGTAAGTTCTACAGTGAAATGGCTTGTAGGTAGTAATGTGTTGTAATAAGTTCTATCCTACAGACTTAGCGGCTGTTTCCTAGGGCTGGCCCTGGGCTGGTTGTGCTGTGGAAAGGGTCCATACCTTCTAGTCCAGTGGCTCTCAACCCCTGCTGCAGATGGCTCACCTGATGCCTGGAGCACCCCCCCATCCCTCCACCCTCTACCCCCACCCCCCCTGTCCGGCCTCCACGTCACCTCAGCCAGTAGAATTTGAATCTCTGGGTGTTCAGCTGGGTTTTGGAATACCAGGTGACTCAGTGTGCAGCTTGGTCCAGGATTAGTGAGCTGGCCCAGTCTTTCTGCCTTTGAGCTACGGGTTCAGCGAGTATTTTATTCCTAAGCACAGTGATTTAGAGGGCTGGGTACAGGAGGGCTGGAGGTTCCTTCTCAGACCATTGCCCTCAGTTGCTGCTCCCAAGGCCCGCTCTCCCCCCACCCCCCGTGGCTGTGGGGGTGGGGAGGCCTTGTACTGCAGGCCCCAGGCCCTGCTGAGAATTAGCTGACTCACCTTTCTTGTGCAAGGAACTGGAAGGAATCACTTAGCTGATTCATTCTTCAGGTAAAGAAAAAGGGAAGGAAAAGCATCCATCGACTGTCTGATTAAGGAAAGAGGGGGGCTGAATTCTGGAGCGGAGGGGAGCCATACATTTTAAACTATTGAGAAAATAAAAATTAATTAGACTGAGAAAGTAGAAACCTTCTCTGCCATTCGTCAGGCTGGGAGGACAGGCATTAAAACAGCTACAAAGAAACAGGGTTTCTCACAAGGACCCGCTGCATCTAAAAAGTGTCCCAACAACCTCCTCTTCCACACTCACTGAGAGATCACCTTCTCCAAGATCTCTGGCGTCTCTTATAAGGACACTAATCCCACTACTGAGGGCTATGCCCTCAGATCTAACCGCCTCGCCAAGGTCCCACCTCTCATACCGTCATCTTGAGCATTAGGATTTAACCTATGAATATTGGGGGGAGGGCTCAAATATTCAGTCTGTAGTAAGAACCACAGTATAGTTACTACATTAAGTAATTTAATATGGATAAAATACTTTCACTAATCTATGGCCTACATTTTTTGGTCAGTTGTCTCAGTAGTGTCCTTGAAAATATCATTCCCACCCCATTCCTGTCCAAGATTCAATCAAGAATCACATGATACATTTAGTTGTCACTTTTAGTTTCCTGCACTGTGGGCTGTCCCTCAGTCCAAGCACAGCGATTTGTCTTTATGGCATTGTCATATTTGATGAATAAGGCCAGTCATTTTGTGGGATGTTCCTCAGCTTGGGGTTGTTTGATGCTTCTTCATGATTGGATTCAGTCCTTCCAGAATCCTGTGTGAGCGACATTGTGAACTTTCTCAAGGTATCACACCCGGAGGCTCACAGTGTCCATCTCCCCTTCCTTGGTCCTTTTAACATGCCCCCATCATTTGGTGATGGGGTGAGGGGGTGGGGGTGGTGGCGCTTCATTACTTTCTGGCGCAACAAAATGTACCAATCTCGTCCGGTACCTTCCCTGCCCCAGCCCTGGAACCGGCTACTTCCCTGAGGAACCCTGATGCATTTTAGTGATAACCAGAATCTGTATGTCGTTCTGCCTCTTTACTAGTCACTTACCATCCAACTGGCTCTACTTATTTCCCTGTCTATTAATTGGAATCATCCTCTTTATACGCATTTCACACCATCATAAGCATTTTTCTTTTTATTATTTTTTAATATATTTTTATTGATTTCAGAGAGGAAGGAAGAGGGACAGAGAGATTAAACACATCCACGATGAGAGAGAATCATGGATCGGCTGCCTCCTGCAAGTCCCCCACTGGGGGTCAAGCCTACAACCTGGGCATATGCCCTTGACAGGAATCGAACCCGGGACCTTTCAGTTTGCAGGCCGACGCTCTAGCCACTGAGCCAAATCGGCTAGGGCATAAGCATTTTTCTGTGCCATAAACGATCTCTTTTAAATGGCAGCGTAGTGTTCAGTCGCCGTCCACCTTGACAGATCATGCCGCAGTGACGTCCTCAGCATACGGTGGGCCTCTGACCGAACCTCTGGATGTCGGACTATTTCCTTAGACTCCGTTATCAGAGGTCATGTTGCCCGGACAACGGCGTGAGCACCGTGGTCCAGGCCCTTGGAGCTGTGGGAGTTAGAGAAGCAATGTTTCCGTGAGGAATGAATGGCACGGAAGCTTGATCTCTGAAAGGCAGGAGGTGGGGAGGCTGCTCCAGGGCAGCGTGTGTGGTGAGCAGAGCTGGAGGCAGCGTGGGGCCTGGTGTGTGCGGGGACTTCGAGGTGACCCGGGGCCCACCACAGGGTCTCTACAGGGAAGGGAAAGGAGCAGACGTTGGCTGCAGGGTCTGGTTTCCTAGTGAGCAAGGGGGCGGCGTGTGGAGGCGTCTGTTCCCTCGCTACGCAGAGCAGAGGACGGTGCTTGGAGAGCTGTGGGGCTCCGGGGAGCATCTGGGACAGAGCCTGGGAGTGTAGCGAGGCATGAACCCCCAGCATTTGCAGCTTCTCCCTTTGTCCCCTCGCTTGGCACCCTGTCTCCTCCCTTGCTTGGCTTTGCCCAGCTGGCTCCGTCCCTAGGGCAGAGGGCCCAGCACCAGGGTTGCTGGGTTTCCTTTCATTGGACTCTAATGCCTGTGGCCTGCTTTGCACAAAGCCCTTCTTTTCCACGGACCCTGCCCTGGGGCAAGGCCTGGGCCTCACAGCAGCTCCAGAGCCATGGGTGCAGGAGGGCCTCAGGGCTGCACGCAGGGGGCTGAGGTGCTGGAGCTCTGCCTCTGGGGAACTTGACCTTGGAGAGGGACCTTCCCTCACTGGAGGGGTCCTTGCAAGGCTGGGAGGCTGTGGTGGTCAGGGAAGGCTGGGAGAGGGCGGGGACAAGGTCCAACCTCCAGCCCCTGTGCTCAGTGGTGGGGGGGATGGGAGCTGCCGAAAGGCTTGGAGTGGACCTCAGGGCCCTGAGGGAAAAGGGAGAAAAATGGAGGCACCTTGAAGAGAAGTTGGAACAGTCACTGAGTCTTAATGTTCTTTCTGAATTGATGTTAGAAGGCCCTCAGACTGGAAAAACTGCTCTCAGGTCTCTGAGCAGTGAGGCCGCATTGGTATTCATCTCCCATGTGGGGAGTCCTGGGGACTGTGGGCCCCAACAGTGGGGATGAGATGTGGGGGCGGGGGGGGGGGCGTCCCCCAGTGGCTGGAGGATGGTCTACAGCAGCTGATCTCCTCTCCTCTCCCACCCCCTTCTCCAGACATCCTTCTATGGCCGCTTCAGGCACTTCTTGGATATTATCGACCCTCGCACGCTCTTTGTCACTGAGGTAAGTCGTGGCTGTCACTCCTGTGGAGGCCCCTTGGCCTTTTCACCTTGACCTTTAGAAGATCCGTGGCCATCTGTGCGTGTCCTCCATACACACTGTCTCGTTTCATTTGGATCTCACCATGTCCCTTCCAGGTAGGTAGATCAGCATCATCACCATCATCCTCACCATCACTTCAAACTTTAATAAACTTATTTCCAACTACACGAATTACACGCTCATTATAAAAGTTCAGACAGTACAAATGTTTAAGTAGAACAAAAGAGTATCCTTCATACACCCTTCCTACCCACTTCCCTCCTCTCAAAGGTGATTAAGGTATAATTTACCTTTTACATGTGAACCATGCCATGAATTTTGACAAACATTCATTCATGAATCCAGCCCCACAGTAACAATGTAGAGCATTTCTGTGACCCGAAAACGCCCCCTCGTTCCCATTAGTAGTCCGTCTCCCCTACCCAGCCCCTGGCAACCACTTACCTGTTTTCTGTCCCTGCTGCCTGGCCGTTTCCAGAATGCCATATAAATGGAATACAACAGTATGCGCCTGGCTTCCTTTCCTTCACATCCTGCTTTTGAGTTTCATCTGCGATGTTGCGTGTATCAGTACTGCATCCCTTCTCATTGCCGAGTAGTATTCCACTGAACGGATGTTCCAGCATTTGTTTGTCCATCCACTTGTTGATGAACACAGGGGCTATTAGAAATAAAGCCGCTACGAGCCTTCTTTGTGTGGCTGTATGCTTTCACTTCTGTGAGTAAGTAACTAGGACTGGGGTCGCTGGCTCATGTGGTAAGTGTGGTAAGTGTATGTTTCACTTCCTAGGAGACGGCCAAACTGTTCAGAGTGGCTGCACGTTTTACACTCCCATCCACAATGTTCCGGTTGCTCGCCAGCCTCACCAACACCTGCTCTTGTCAAACTTAAACAGATTCCGTTTACTTCAGCTGTCCCAAGGAGCGTGTCTTTGTGGCCTTTGCATATGTGTTTACAGATGCGTGTAGGAATGCATGCACACACAAAATAGCAAAGGTTTGTTAAGCACTTCCTGTGAGCAAGGCAGGTTGTGAGCATTGTACTTGCATCAGATCATCAGATTAACTCAAAGCAACCCACGAGGTAGACCTGTGTCAGTGCCATCGTGCGGATGAGGAAATAGACAGAGGGGAAGTCTCATGGGGTGAGCGCAGGTACGCTTGTCCTCGGAGCCCTTCCTCTTAGTCAGTTTGCATTCCTGTTCAGGCAACAGTTTAGGGAGCTTTAATGGTCTTTCTGAATTGATGTTAGAAAGCCCTCAGACTGGGAAAACTGCTCTCAGGTCCCTGAGCAGTGAGGCCGCATTGGTATTCATCTCCCATGTGGGGAGTCCTGGGGACTGTGGGCCCCAACAGTGGGGGTGGGCCGCAGGCCTGAGCTCCTGCGCTGGCCACACCCCTGAGCAAGCCCCCGAGCCCCTTCGTGGGCTTCCGGCATGGACAGCACTTCCCTGCACATCTCTGTGAGCACGGCCTGGCTTCAGCCCCGGAGCGGATCAGCTCAGGGAGGGAAGAGCCACGGCGGAAAGGAGCACAAGGCCTGCCAGGCACCTGGGCCTAGAACAACCCGCACTGTGTGCGGGAGCAGCCCAGGGATGTGAAATGTGGGCGTTAACCTGGTGGTTTCCGCTGCGCCTCAGCAGGACGGAGGGCTCAGGCATTTTATTGCTGGTCCTTCCTGCCCTCCGGCCTACTGCCTCCTAAGGACAAGGCTGCTGTGCTTCTCGGCTCCGTCTGGACTCCTAAGGAGTTGTCTCTGCCATCACACACAAACTGGGAAGAGCACCAAACTAGAGAAACTCCTGACCTAGCCTAGAGTATGTGTCTTTCCAGAAAGTTCCAGAATGGTGCAAAACTAGATACAGTTGCCACATAAATCCCAACATAAATGCTACCTGTTGATGGAGGAGTCAGCAGAGGCCAGTGCTTAGCTCAAAAGATGGAGGTGCTAACGGAGGTCTTTGAGGGGTGTTGAGAGGCGACCGGGGCACCCAGAAGGTCGGGAGGCATGTCAGTGCTCCCCGGGTCACCATGAGCCGGAGCCGGCCGGGCCTTTGGGGACGGATGGGCGGCTGCAGAGTGACCTGCTGCCTGTGCCGGGGGCTCACCCCCCTCCAGTCCACCTCTCCTCGGTCCCGGACCACTTCGCCTACTACTCTGCGCCCGTGCCACATCTTCCCTCTTCAGTCTAACGTTTTGAAAGGCTGCAACCTTCTTGTACATCACTAAACCATTTGGGCCTAAGTCCCATGGCTAAACATAAAAACCTCATGCTTTATTATTAATCGAACTAACTGTCAACACAATTATTTACTAGTTAGAAAATAAAACCACTGCAATGTAGTTTCAGAATATTTTTCAGATTTCACATGTTCCCCTCCCCTCATCAGAGATTATTATTTATTTTTTATTTATTTTTATTTTTTGGCAACCACGAAGGGATCCGAAATCATCAGAGATTATGACTGACTTCCCAGAACCATCTTCACTTTCCCCCTGGCACTGCCCCCCCCCCGCCCCCCCGCAGCAGTTGGGGACTGTTTCCAGCGCTGCCTGCTGGCCTTTGGAAAGTGTCTGCCCACAGGAGATCTAGGCCCTAAAAACTCTGAGGAGCCGTCCCCTCACTGGTTCTAGTCTAGGCAGGTGGCTTAGCCAGGCCACAGTGAGAAATCGGAGGCCCCGAGAGGCCAAGGGCTCTTCCCTGAGCCCCTCCCCCAGGAACGGTGGCGCTGCCAGGAGGGCCAGTTCTCCCCTTCTGCTGGGCTCACTGACCGTGGCTCCTGTCTCCAGAACACTGCTTCTCTCCCAGGGCCCTGGCTGGTGTCCTGGGAAGGAGAGCGTGGGCGGCTGCCCAGTCGGAGGACGGAGGACGGAGGACGGGCCAGTTTCCCTGTGAGGGTGGGAGGGTCGTGGAGGACAGGAAGAGGTGGCCCTGGAAACCAGAGTTTCCCGAGGTGGACAGATCCTGGGCGGCGTGAGCCATCTGGTGACCCGGTTCTGGGGGCAGTGGCCGACTGAACAGACCGACTCATCTCGAGAGAGTTTGCAGCTAGTTGTTTGCCATGTTTGAACTGACCAAGCTTTCCAAAGATCCCCACCCTCTTGTGTGTAATGAGGCGGAGGACGTTGTATTCACAGTAATTTCTCTCAGGAAGAAGGCTGTCTTTGTTTTATCCATGTGCTGAGCCAGGCTTCAGAGAAGGAGGCTGGTCTGCTTGACAGAGGGGGAGGGACTGTGCTTTGATCCTGGAGAAGAGAGGAGGGAGGGGGAAGGAAAGGGAGAAAGTGGGAAGGAGAGCAAGTAACCTGGTGAGCTGACAGGCCAGGGCCTGGGGGCTCTCTTTTAATGTTTTTAATAGTTTATTGATTTTTAGAGAGAGAGGAAGGGAGAAGTGAAAAACATCAATGTGAGAGTATAACATCGATGGCTGCCTCCTGCACGCCCCCTACCGGAGGGCGGGGGGAGCCACAATCCAGGCATGTGCCCTAACCCGGAATCGAACCCGCGACCTCTAGAACGCCCAACCAATGAGCCACACCTGGCCAGGGCCCTGGGGGCTCTTTTGAGGTGGGTCGTGCCTACTGTGCTTTGATAGTCGTTGACCCGACCCAGTATTGTCTCTTCCACCATCATTCCTGGAAAGCTCTCAGCAAAGTCTGCCTGGTTCATGAAATGTCCCAAGAGTGGATTATTTGAGGGATATTGAGGGGGTGTGGTCTCCGTCAGGGTGCAGTGTGGGGGGGATCAGGCCTGAGGAAGGAACGGCCAGGAGCCGGCAGAAGCCCCAGCTTTGGCCCTCCGCAGAAGTCATGGAATTCCACCTCGGCCTCTGAGGGCAGCGGTGCCCCCACTGACATCTCGGCTACTTTTAATTATGGGCTGAAGGGAAAAGGGACTTGCTATTCTGAATTCAATAACTATTTAAGGGAATGAATGGTTGATAGATTATCATCCTGAAGAGCATAGAAAACTAACTGAAATAGTGTTAATAGCACCATTTCAATACTAGCACTGGATTGGTTAGTGATCTGGAACTTAGTGTAGGCTAGAACAATCAGTAATTATACTGGTGTTGGGAACCATCATCACCTGGAAGAAGGGAGATACAAATACGAAGTAGGGAAAAAACAAAGAATTATGTGATGTTTGAATTAGAATTGGAGGTATCAGTATGAACTCATGATTTACACACACACACACACACACACACACACACACACACACACATTTCCCAATTTCCTGGCTCTGTTCACTGAAAGGGCCTAGTAACAATGTACCACTCACCATCCATCAAAGGAACCAGGGCTTCCTGTAGAGATGGTCAGGTCTACATTTGGGGCAAGGAGAATTGTTACGTAAAGTAAGAAAGTGCACAGAGAATGGCTTGAAGGGGCCACATTTGGGACAATTCCAACATTAAGAAGAATAAGAGCAATGGATTGTAATACATTGAGTAATAATAATAATAATAATAATAATAATAATAATAATAATCCCATGAGTCCATAGTAATATTAAAAAAGTGGGAGAGGGAAGCTCTTCTTTGCAGAAGAGTGTCAGCTAATAAGTACAGAAGGAAATAACCGTTGTGTAATCATTAAGGGATGCTATTTCCATAGAGCAAAAGACTGTTGGGAACAGGATATTTGTGTGCTCTTTAGCAGTATCACCCTAAGGATTATTTACAATTACAAAGGGGAAAAGGTACCTTTACGGTGGTTGGAGGATACCCCTTTAACCAGATGACCACACTTAGCACCACTAACACTGAAAACAACTGACATTATATGCCTCCTGATGTGATGTGATGCTGGTATTAATCCCTACATATGGGGAAATATATGAAAGTCTAAAGAAGAAAATAAAAACTGCTTATTACCCCACCTGCCAGAAATAATAATCTAGCATTTTGATGTATGTTTATGTTCAAAATTAGGATATTTACATAAAATGTATAAATGTAGCTCTATATAGATACATAAAGAATCATATATATTTGTATACATAACATAAATGTATACATAATATATATTCTTTTTCCATGTAACATATCATGAGCATTTTTCCTTGTCATTAAATGTTGTTTCAAAATGTGTTTAACAGTTGCATGTAATTTCCCATGTAGTTATTCTGTTTAGTCATTTTCTCTATTGTTGACCATTTGAGTAGTTTCAAGTTTTTTTCGCCATTATATTGCAATAAATATCCTTGATCATAAATCTCCTCATTTTCCTCTTTATTTCCTTTGGATAAATTCCTAGAAGTGGAATTTCTGCATGAAAAGCATTTTAAGGCATTTGAATATGTTGCCAATTGCCCTGTAAATTGTACCAACCTGTACCAAGATTATATCAGTTTATACTCTCACTAGCAGCGAGTGAGGAAGTCCATTTAAATGCATTCTTCTAATTTTTAAAATCTTCAATGGAATATATATATATATATGTATATATATATATATAAAATTGATTTTTAGAGAGAGAGGAAGGGAGAGGGAGTGAGAGAAACATTGATGTGAGAGAGGAACATTGATCGGCTGCCTCCTACATGCCCCCTAGAGAGGATTGAGCCCACATCTTGCAACCCTGGGCATGTGCCCTGACCAGGAATTGAACTGGCAACCTTTGGTTCATGGGATGACACCCAACCAACTGAGCCACACCAGCTAGCTTTAATGGAATTATTTTTTATTTAAAAAAAATCCCCAAATGTTAGTACCTTTATACACAGCAAGTGCTTGCCCATCAGCATACATTTTTGGCATACTTATTACATTGGACATAGACTTTTTGTTTGC
Organism: Eptesicus fuscus; assembly: GCF_027574615.1. Lineage (NCBI taxonomy): Eukaryota > Metazoa > Chordata > Mammalia > Chiroptera > Vespertilionidae > Eptesicus > Eptesicus fuscus. The sequence continues at coordinate 44,408,251 of NC_072488.1, read as the reverse complement.
TTTTTTCATTCATTTCCAAATCTTTCTAATTTTTTTAAAAGTTTAGTCTTACAGTATAGATCACCATTATCATTAGACTTATAGGTATAACAGATAGGTTGTTCCTGTCTTTTGTGATTCCCCCCCCCCAAAAAAAAAAAAAAAGTCGCAGGCATGCCACTTTCACCTGTGCTAAATTTATTTTTTAGAATAAATTCCCAAGAGAAGGATATTCAGGCTGGAGGCCACGATTGTTTTTATAGTTTGTGGGATAGCTGGACAGGTTAATTTTCTGAAGGTTTATAGTCCCTGCCACACTGCCAGGATTATATTGGTTTACCTCACACAGAGGTCAGCCGCCCAGAAAGCAGAACCTCTCCCCACGAGTCCCTGGTTTCCTCGCCCCTTGGGCCTGCCTCCCAGAGGGTGGCTCGTGGCTGGTGGGAGCCACACCAGACAGCCCTGCGAGTCCCTGGGCTGCTGGGAGGGAGCAAGAAGGGGCTTGGGAAAGCCCAGGGAAGACGAGAGGAGGGCGTGGCTCTCACATGCGCAGAAATCACTAGCTTTGGCCCACGAGTCCCACCGCCTGGGGCCACAATAGGCATGGATCCAGCCAGGGTGGCAGACAAGGTAAGGATGCCCGGCCCTGCGCTGGCAGGTGCAAGACTGGCCCAGGTGAGAACAATCGGATAGATCAGTGCTGAGCAGTTAACACGATGGGACATACCCTGCTGCCCCCACCCCCGCCAGCAATCCCTGCTCCATTCCCTCATGCACACCCCACCGCGCTGTCCGTTCATTCTCCCTGACGCTTAACACTGCTCCTTCTTTCCCATTTTTTTTTTTTTCAGTTCTGCAAGCTTGGGATTCTCAAAGCTTTGCCTGAAATGCCCGTGTTTCAGTTGTACCCTTTCTCTAAAACCCGCTCTCCCTTTTCTCTGTCAAGCTGGGCTTAGCTTGGAATGAGAGTGAAAAAGGACCTTCCTTTTCTTGTCTGGGGTATCAGCTTCGGGTTGGGGGCAGGATGCAGGCCTTGCTGTGGTTTCTTTTTTTTTGAGACTGCCCTGCTCTCAGTTACCGTGGTGAGGGCAGGGGGCTCTTCCATGCCGACATCTCGGGGAAATGGCCCAGAACTGGGGCGCAATGGGTTTCCAGTGCCACCCACCCGCTCTGTGACCCTGAGCAAGGAAATGCCCTTCCCTCTGTGGCCCCAGTTTCTCAGAAAGGGGGTGGCCCCATGGTGCTATGACATACACACACAGGGCGTATTTTTATTTATGGACAGGGCACAGTCTCTTGGAATCCGGGGAATGTGTAAAACCTGCATCACCGTCGATCCACATTGTTCTGATGCTGTAGAACCTGGATTCCTAACCCTGACCATGCCCTTTGCCTCTCCCTCTAGAAGCCTCAGTCGTGCATTTTTGTTAAACGCGCATTGTATGTGGCCCTGGGTTGGTGATGGGCTGGGGTGGGCATGTCCCCTGCTCCCTGCTCCCTGCACCTGGCAATCTGACAGGTAATGTCAGTACACAGGCAGGAAGTGGGCAGGCAGCTCAGAGAGGTGCAAGCCCCGTGCTCTCTGCCTGTTCACAGGAGGGGATGTTTCCGGAAGATTCCTGGAGAAGTGAGCCTGGGGCGGGGGTGGGGTGGGGTGGTGGTGGTGGATGGGATTGGTGATGGACTTGGGGAGGAAGGGTGTCTTGGTGAAGTGAACAGTGTGGGCAAACTCAGGAGGTGGGAACATGGAGGTATAACTGGAGAATGGAGGGTCCCTTTACCAAAACGAGGGTGAAATATTTCTGGGCTTTCCTCCCATCCTGGCCAGATGCTGTCACTCCCATCATATATTTAATGTATTAGATACTATTCTACGTTAAATATGTATATCAGTTTGCCATCCTCCATTAACCAAGCAGGGATTATACGCAGTCTGCACTTAGTTTGGGGGGGCGCAGTGCTAGGCTACTCTCTACCCTCCTAAACAGATTAGTTTTTCCTTCTGATGACTCCCCAGCTGTCCTTTCTGTGCCCTTCCCTTCCTGTGTCCCTCTGTTCCCATTCCTTTCTGGCCCGGTCTCCCCCCTCTGTGTCCACCACCCTAACACTCCATGCCTGTCCCTTTGCTTCCTTCTTCCCCCCTGAGGATTTGGGGCCAGGATTCTCCTCTGGCCAAATTCCCTGCCCCCGGAGCAGACCTCCCAGGTGCCAGCGTTTCCCGAGGAACCTTCTGGAGACCATGCCCCTGGAGACACCCTCCGGTGACACTTGTAGGCAGGTGAGCCAGAGGCAGGCAGGCTGTGATGGAGTCTGGGAAGCAGCAACCTGGACTGACCATGCCCCTGGCCCCCCGGGGCCCCGGAGAAGAACCCCAGTCTTATCTCCAGCTGGCCGGGCTCCTCACCCATCTGCATTCAGGGCCTGGCTGCCTGTTCCTGGTTGAGAAGACTTTCTGCAAAGTTCACCCTCCCACTGGCCTCCAGCTTTCCCCGCCCCTCACATGCCCAGGGCTTTCCGCCAAGCCCCGCAATGCATAGGCATGAGAGGAGGGTTGACTCTCCTATCTCTCAAGTCTCCTGAAAATGGCCCCCTTCTCAGTGGGGAGACCGGCCCCAGAGCAGCCAGCCCTCAGGGACCTAGGATAAGTGGCCTAGGCACCTGTCTGTCCCGGAGAGTAGCCTGGAGCCTCTGACAGGGGTCCTGGCTGAGGGCTAGGAAGGCCCCGAAGCAGAAGAGCAGGTTCTAGCTTCCATCAGTCCCGGATTCTCAGCTTTGTCTTCAGGAACTTTGGATTTAGTTCTCCCTCCACCCATGCCAAAACCAGAGCTCTTGGGAACCCGTTCTTGTGGCAGGAGGCCTCCCTTTGATGACTGTGTCAAATGAGATGGAAATTGGCCAGGTTGTTATAGGAACTCGGAAGAATCCCTGGAGTGGGAAAATAATGAGAACACGGGGCCATTCACCATTCAGCGGTGGAAAGTGGAGCATTCATTGTCTGAGGGCAGAAGCTGCGGCCCAGAGAGGAAGCGGGCTGGGGTGGGGGGCTTGCTGCAGCATGAGGAGGCTTTGAGGGTGGTGGGGGGACAGGGAAAGGGTCTGACCAAACTGCTCACTTTCTATCTGCATGGCTTTAAGCAAGTTAAAACAACCATCAACACGAAAAACAAATGTATGAGGCTGGAAGGAATAGCACCTACTTTTGCAGCAGTTAGCTCAGTGGTATGTTCACAGGTGATTTAAAATGATTTTTGTGCTTTTCTGTGTATTTTTTTTTCCTTTTTTCTTTTCTTCTTTTTTCTCTGTCCTGGCATTTTCTCTAAACAGCAGGAATTAATTGAAAGGGGAACCCTGAAAACACAAAGCTGACTCCAGTTTGGAAGCACAGATTCTGGGAAGGCTCTCTGGAGTTTTGGAATTGATAATGCATATATTTGCAAGGGCAGGGACAGTCCTTTCTGCAGTCAGGCTGCCCCCAAGCAAGTTTTCCTGGCCCCGGATGCCCTGGGTTAGACCAGCACCGGCCTCGGGTACCTCGCACACAGGCCTGCTGGGCCGGGGTGTCCGGACTGGCAGTTATTCCCGTTGTTACAGTACAGGAGGTGGCTGTTCGTTTTTCATCCTGCGAGGCCACCCTTGTCAGCTGGCTCAGCAAACGCGCTGTCTGCTCCACCGGGTGCCCTTCCGGGTGCTGCCTCCTCCTTTAGACCAATGAATGGGCTTGTGTTGAGGTCTTGGCACTCCTGTTTCCGGCCAGCCTCGTCCTCCTCTGCCAAAAGGGGAACAGTACACTGCCAGTGTGGCTCAGTGGTTGATAGTTGACCTATGAACCAGGAGGTCACAGTTCCATTCCTAGTCAGGGCACATGCCTGGGTTGTGGGCTCCATCTCCAGTAGGGGGTGTGCAGGAGGCAGCAGATCAATGATTCTCTCTCATCATTGATGCCTCTCTCTCCCCCTCTCTCTTCCTTTCTGAAATCAATTACATATATATATATATATATATATATATATATATATATATATACATATACATATATGTGTATATATATATATATATGTGTGTGTATATATATTTATATTTTTTTTTTTAAAGGAGGGGAATGGTGGCTTCACTTGATTTTTTTGCCCAAACTGGGCATCCCTGATGGCTGTGTCCCTCACCTGACTTTGACATAGGCTACCTTCTATCACTGTTGTCTGTTTATTACTAATTTTTTGAGGTACAACATACATACAGTAAAATGCACATATCCTAAGTGTATTGCTTACTGGATTTTGACATATGTTTATACCCATGTAAACCACCACTTAGATCAGACATTTCCATTTCCATTACCCTGGAGGGTTCCCTCATGTCCTTTCCAAGTCAGTAACCCCTAAAGGTAACACTCTAATGACCTCTACCACCATAGGTGAGTTTTGACTGTTTTTTTTTAAACTTTATATACTGTATTCTTTTACATCTAACTTATTTTGCTTATCATGCATATTAGCTGTCTATTGCTATGTAAGACATCACCCCAAAATATAGTGGCTTAAAACAACAACAGTCAATGATTTTGCTCACTGATCCTCAATTTGGGCAGGGCTAAGAGGGGATGGTTTGTCTCTGCTCCATGCAGCATCAGCTAGGGCAGCTTGACAGGGGGGTGGAAGGTCCTTTCCAAGGTGGCTCACTTGCATGGTGAGCAAGCCAGTGCTGACCACCAGCTGGTGGTTCAGCTGGAGCTGTGGGCCAGGCCCTCAGTTGCTCTACATGTGGTTGTCTATATGGGGTGCTTGGGCTTCCTTACAATATGGCAGCTGAGTTCCAAGAGAGCAACCATCCCAAGAAAACAAGGTGGAGGTGCAAGGCATTTTTATGACCTAAACCAGTGGTTGGCAAAGTTTTCCTGGCCCCGGATGCCCTGGGTTAGACCAGCACGGGCCTCGGGCACCTCGCACACAGGCCTGCTGGGCCGGGGTGTCCGGACTGGCAGTTATTCCCGTTGTTACAGTACAGGAGGTGGCTGTTCGTGAGCCACATGCGGCTCTTTGGCCCCTTGAGTTTTTAGCAAAGGCCAGCTTAGGAGTACCCTAATTAAGTTAATAACAATGTACTTACCTATATAGTTTAAGTTTAAAAAATTTGGCTCTCAAAAGAAATTTCAATCGTTGTACTGTTGATATTTGGCTCTGTTGACTAATGAGTTTGCCAACCACTGACCTAAACTCAAACTCTATTTGTTGAGGCAGCCATGACAATCTTCCCTGGATCAAGGTGTGGGGGCATAGAGGATGTGAGAAGGTTCTAGAAGAGCATGGGGAATGGGAGATATTGGGGTGGCCATCTTTGGAAAATACATTCGGCTACATTATGTTTGTCAGATTCATCTACGTTGTAACATGTATTTGTAATTTGCTTTTTAAAATTGTATAATATTTCACTGTGTACATAGACTACAATTTATTCAGTCTATTATTGACATTTGAATTGTTTGTAGATTTGGGCTATTTCAATAGTGCTGCTATGATTATACTTACTAGTATACAGATGTTTTGGTGGACAGAGGCGGCCATCTATCACAGTTGCTGTCTCTTTAGCTTTAAAAAATTTTAAAATCGTACAATTCTTATCCTCTTTTATTTTCTCTCTTTCCCCATCAGTTACTGTAGCCATATGCACGTTAGTATGTAAATCTCTGCTAGTGTTTTTAAAATCTTGAAAAGAAATTATAGCAGTATTACATAAATATGTTTTCTTTATAAAAACTTTCAGTATTGCAATTAAGAT